>NW_020664409.1:87693310-87695111 GCF_002925995.2 Terrapene triunguis | reverse complement strand
GTCTCTGTACACAGAGAGCTGTTACCCTTCCCTTCATAGTTATGACAACAGTAGTAATATTATGATATTGCAGCAGGATTTAAATATTAACATACATGTTCTGTCACATACAGTTTTATGTATCAAATAAATCCTGTTTTGCACAAATGTTCAAACCATTACACTGGAGAAAAGCATGTAAAATCCATCAAGCAAATAATCTTGCATCTCTAATGTAATGTTTTGAAATTTCACCCTCAAGGTCTTTTAGGGAATTTAACAGTTTTGTGATTTGAGGCTTCAGAAGGAAAGCTCTACAAATAAACCCAAATCATATTTCTCAGCCATAGAAAAAATATTTAAAAAATATTCAAGATGACGATCTGATCTGAAATGTTAAAGACCATAATATGGAAGGTATGTTTTATTACTATTTGCAATTTAGGCAGGAAAATAAATGTAAGATGTACAAAAAATAAGATGCATTATAAAAATAAATTTGTAATCCCATGAAGCCTGCGTTAGTCATCAAAACTGGCCGTGGGACAAATGGATCTAATAGCTAAAAATATAGGACCAGATCTTTAGCTGGTGTAAATCAGCTTAATTCTATTGACTTCAGTGGGCTAATCCTGGAAGGATTTATTACTGAGCATGTATTACTAGGGGAAAAAAATCACATTAATTCCAATGGGACCACTCACAGTAGTAAATTCTATACTCAGGAGAAATATATCCAGGATTTCACTCATAGGTATTTCTTATTGACCTGAATCTTTCAATTTCAGCATGAAATAATAAAGCATGAACTGAATAACAGGCACAACTTGAACACACTCCTGGGCAAAAAGTAGAAGAAAAATAGCTATTAGCATAACAATACCTCCCTCTTATAGTGCCTTTCCTCAGTACATCTCAAAGCAGTGTAGAAATAGGTCACTATCATTTATCACAATTTCACAGATGGGAAAACCAAGGCACAGAGAGGGGAAAGGACTTTCTAAACCATCATCAGTGGCAAAGCCAGGAATTGAACCAGGTTTCCTAAATCCTAGCCCCTTGTGCTATCTACTAGGCACAACTGATGACATATGTAGAAGGGCTGGTATTTGTGTTACCAGGTCTATGTGAAACACATCATACAACAAGAAAATTTCTTTTAAAAATCAAATAATTCATATCTGTATACAATATTTATTAAATGTATCTGCAAGTTAACAGCCTTTTCAAGAATAATCTGGGCAAGCTGTATTGAAACCTAAGTGCCATTTTGAGTTTTCCAAGAAGGATATAAGCAATGGGTATTTTACTATTTCATTATTTTTAGCTCTCTTTTTTTCAGCTCATTACTATTTCACTTGCTGTATTCCTCTCTCATTCCTTATTTCTGCCCCCTTGGTCTTCTTATAAGAATAAAGGTAAGGACAATGCCTTGCAGTTGGGTCACTCCTGCACTGTTTGTGGTGCAACTTTGAGGCTTCCCAATGGTGCCAGAACTTCTGCATTGAGAGGGAACCTCAAAAGCAGTTGCTAGGGGAAGTGTTTAATACAAAGGCAAGTTCTCTTTGAAGCTTTTACTATTGAGGAAAGCACCATTGGTCTCAGTGGTCCCGTTGGAAGAGTTCATCTTTTCCCCCCCGCTCTTTGTCTTGATCTTTCTAATTTATTAAAGAATTCATGTTGCACTTACACTTTTGTATTAGCTGGGCAGGTGAGTCAGTGAAGAACAGGAAAGATAAGCAACCATCAGAGATGTGTTTAAACAAATATGTTCCATTTTTTTTCTCAGTAATAGATTCCTTAGACATTTCTTATTAATAAA
>NW_020664409.1:87643201-87693210 GCF_002925995.2 Terrapene triunguis | reverse complement strand
AAAAAAAAAAAAAAAAAAAAAAAAAAAAAAAAAAAAAAAGGGAAAAGTAATGTCTTTATATTGTCAGATCTGGAAAATGCTTCTTCTCTATACTTTTGTACCCCAATGAAAAATCCACTGTGCTCTCAAACACTGAGTCCTTTTTTTCTTTGACTTTACATTTAATTGCTTCATTGACTGCAACAACTCAAGAAGATATAGTGCATATTTAGTTGTAACCTGTAGCAACTAGAACTGAGGAAATAGTGCACATGAAAAAAATTAAACAAGAAATTTAACCTTTTTTTTGCTTCTGGAATGATTGCAAACATAGCCTGATTCTCTCATGTTTTAGTTATTCAAATCTACTCAATGTCATTATTTTGACAATATTTTTTATTTTATTTTATTTTACTCTGTGATTTGATCACAAACTGTTCACTGTGAGTATGTAAAAGATGGCATTAAGTGGTGGAAGCTGAGATCTTGTTCTATGAAATCTCTTGCCTCTGGGAGCAAGGACTTTACAAACACCAAATATTGCAAGATTTATGATAAAATCATGAGAGTTGGCAAAATTGCAAAATATTCCTGTTTCAACATCATACTCATCTGTGAGTCAGATCCAAGCAGAGCGTCAGGAAGGAGATGTACCCTTTCACCCCTACCTAGACTTAGGAATGAGGCAGTAAGAGTAAGCAAGGCTAATCAGCCATCTTCACCTTCCTGGGAACAGCGCCAGGAGAATTAGGTAGTCAAGGCTCCCACAGTCCAGTGCTGTTACAGTCCAGGAGTAAATTATGGACCACAGAGCAAGAAGGGAGGAACTGTGAATCAAAGATGTCTCTCTGAATCAGAGACTCTTGGAGCAATGCAACTTGCTTAGGGCTGTTCCTGAAGTTGCAATCTATCCCATACTCATTCTGTGGGCATGCATTAGCCTAGTGTAAAGGGCATGGATGGTCAGATCCTCATGAGAGACTCCTCCCCCACTTCTCTGTGAATGTACTATCCCATATAAAATAATTTTAAGTACATAAGTTTAAGATTGCTGTCATAAAAAGGTTCATTGTGATTATATACCATCAAAGCAATGAATGCTCGTGGAAGCAACTTCATTTTAAAATCTGTATAAATATTGACATACAGAAAAGTGTAGGCAAGACCTTTTCATCTTTCTCATTGGCACTGAATTGTCAATTCCTGGACATGTCTTTTTGCATGGCAACATGATGTACTGGCTTGCACAAAGCTGTTCCAACACGGGGTTGAATTTTAATATACAGTTACCAGAATAGGGAGATTACCGATGCAATTATCTAAGTACTATAAACTTATTTTATAATAGTTAAGTGAGTTAGGAACCCCATTTCTCTAGGAAAAGTCAGTTTGAGTTATTAGGCAATTTATGTTTTATTACTAAACATACAATGATGCACAGTTTATGTTAAATTAAAAAGAATAGGAAAGTAGGGAAACTATCAAGACAGAATCAATTTCACATATTAGATTTTGAAGGGCTGTTCAACTTAAATCACTTGCTGTAACTAAATAACGGAGGTAATAATTCTTTAAAAGTTTTCTCCCAATAGCTTTGAACTAGCAGTGATGCCAGTGAAAATGGCTATAGTCATAAACACCCTGAAAGAGATTTCACAGTTATAGCATGGTGTGGTGGGGCATACCAGGTCCTTTGAGCCCCCCTTCCCCCCGCCCACTACCTACTGGAGGTCTCATGGTCCTACCATGCCACACCCCAGGAAAAGGAGCAGTGAAGGTGAGTCCTCCAGGCGTACCTAGAAAGGCTGCAGGGAAGTGGCCAATCAGGGTGAAGCAGGCTCAGATAAAAGAAGCTGAAGAGGCTGAGCAGGTCAGTTCCTGGTAGGGACTTAGAGGAGAAAGGAAGATGCTCCTTGCTAGAGCTCAAGAGAGAACCAGAAGATGGGTTCTGATGACATTGGCATTCTGTGAGGAAGAACTTCAGCCCTGAAGTAAGGGTGAAGATGAAGGGGCTATGTGGGAAGTGGCCTAGGGAATAGGAGCAGCAAATATTGCAGGCATCAACAGGTGGCTGCTATTTATAGGGTTTCTGGGTTGGGACCCAGAGTAGTGGGTGAGTCTGGGTCCTGCCACTGGGGAAGTGGCCTAAGCCCCGAGAAGGAGATAAGACTTGTTTAGAGGCCCAAGTGATGGGCAGGACTTAAAGAGTCTCCAGAGAAAAAGCCCTGAGCGCACTGCTTTATACCAGGGCAGACACGGACTTAAATCTAGCCCAGAAGGGGCTGAGAACTGAGCCTAGAGACAGGGCTGCAGACTCCAAGAAGGGCACAGGGACTGGCCTGTTGGACCTTTTACCCCAGAAGGGGTTTGTTCATTCATGAGTTAGACTAAGTGTGACTTAGCTAGAGGGCTGAGTCATTGAAGACCCTTCTGATGAGGTTAACAGCTTACAGGGGGTGCTGGGAGCAGAGAGAGAAAGTGCAAGTTCACACCCTGACAGGAGTTGCTCATGAGAGGTGAGTGGCTGCCGTCACAACAGGCCACTGAATGTCACACTAATAAGCAGCTTTCTTTGTGAGTAATTGCTCAGTTCCTTCACAGGCTGCAATTTTCATATATCCAGGGTCCTATTGCTAACTTAGCCCCCCGCCTCACTCCCCCAGTCTCCTCCACATGCTTTGGCTGCAGGCTCCCTTGTGCCATACTTCAACTAGTGAGTGGTGTTGCATCACTGTCATGCTCACCATTCCTCCTGTCGCCATGAAAGTATTATGGGGACACCAGAGGGGCAAGGTCCGTGGCTAGGAGTGTGAGAAGGGTGCAGGAGGCCAGCCAAGCACTTTTGATTGTAACTCCACTATATATGCAGAGAAGGACTAAACATAAATTAGTGCATTAACTCATGCTGCTTCCTGTTCTTTGTTTTGTAACACCACCATGGCTGGGGACAGATCCCACGAGCAACTGTGGCCATGGGAATCTCTGCAGGAGCTGTGCTGCCCACAAGTGAGTAGGAGCTACTGGGAGTGAGACCGGGTGGTAATGAGGACACAAGGGACCTTTACACAGAAGCTCTTTGCCTTTGGTGGATCCACCTCAATCCACAGGAAAGAGAGAAATCCTCAGTTTCTTTTGGAAGAGGAGGGGAAAGCACTTAAGCTAATTCTCCCACCCCTTTGCTTGTCATTATTCCCTTGTAGGGGAGAATGGGCTCCTGCTTTGTTTGCTACCAAGGATTCAATAGATTTATTTTGACTGCAATAGTGCCCTCAGTATGCTAAGTGCTTTCCAAACACAGAGGAAGACTGAAGAATGTACAGTCTAAAAAAAAAAGATGAATGGTAGGGGAAAGGGATACAACATACAAGGAAAGGGATAAGTGTGATGACAGGCACACAGCTTATTGAGGTTACTTGTTGGTTTGCTGTTTTAAGTACTTTTGTAATTAATGTAATTCAGCACACTGAATTCCTCTCCTCTCAACAGTCCTCAGAGGAAACTTTGGAGATGGATCCTCCCACTCTGTTTTTTGTAGACAAGAAACTTTTGGATCCGGATAAGGGAAGAGCCACCTCTCATTCCAACCTTACCCCAGAAAAGTTCTTCTGTGGGGAAGTAGCTCTGCAGGGGAGGCAAGCTAAAGTGGGAGATGGGGTCAGTGAGAAAGGGAGTCAACTGATCTCAAAATTATTGTTCACTTGGCAACCTAGTGACAACCTGCTGAGTAAATTAATCATGACTCTATACAGATCTAGGGGGACACTGTCATTTGGTCTAAATCCCTTACTTGTTCCACGGGGAGAGTGGGATGAGCCCTGCACTCCCACCCCTCATAGAACAATGAGGAAGAATTGTGCAAGGGTAAATTTGTGGAGTTTCCTGCCCCAATGTAAGAATAGGCTACACTGGAGATAATTTGGCCGATAATATAAATATTTTTTCACTAGTCTAATGAAGACAGAAATAGAAGAAAACATTCACTTAGCTAGTCTTCTGTTGAGCAAAATCATGACTTTTTAAACAGTAGCTCCTGGAGAGGCACAAGCTAACCACTTGAAATACTGAGCTCTAAATAACGTTTTTTAATCTCCTCTAAGTTTTTTCCTTATCTTTTATTTCCATCCAGTAGACAATGCAATGTTCCTGCTATGAGAGATGAGATAATACAGATGCAATATGTTGGCAGAAGGAAGCCATCGGTATGTGTGAGAGCTCCAGGGTATTCTCCCATGGGAAAAAAAAAACTTGAAAGAAAAAAATTACATAGCGAATTTTGAAGCATCTCTAAAATAATGCATATTTGGGGTTTTGTTTGAATCTACTCTTTAATAACAAACAATCTCTAAGCTACATTGCAACCTGTGAAGACAAAATCAGAAAATATGCATTCTGCTAACCCTGTATTTTTGTGGTTAGTGGCTATAAAAATAATCAGAAATATTCTTATTTCCAGCTCACCATTTTCCTCTCTACACCTCATATAGATATTCCCAGTACAAAACAAGACTTCTGCTTCATGTTGGGGAAAGTCACAACTTTTGGTTCATGCTGCTCTGATCCCCTAAGTACTTTTCATTATCTTCTCATGGAAAAAATCTCACAGAAAAGAATCTGTATCTATATTGCCTTCATCACTGTAGTATATGTGAGCATCACAATCTTTAATATATTTATCTTCTCAACATACCTGTGAGGATAATGTTAGTCCCATTTCACAGACAAATAATGCAGTCATTGTGAGACTTAGCCAAGTTCACACAAGAAGGGGGTGGTGGAACAGAGAATTAAACTTGGGTCTGCTATGTGCCAGGGTAGCACCCTAATCACTGGTCTATCCTTTGTCTCTCGTTTATCTGGCACAAAAAATATGTGGCCAGATTCAGGGAATTCCTACTGAATGGTCCTGTGAAACCCCTGTTGCAGTTGTTCCCACAGGGGAAAAATGATAAGGAAGAAGGTGGAAGAAAAGAATAAAAAGGGGCAGGACTATCACAATTAGTTATGGAAAGGAGGGAGGTAGCAGGGGGCACCAAGAGATCTGAGGCCTTGTCTAGAATAGGATTTACTGCTGTGACATTAGCTTATATGCTAACTAATACATTTTAAAAGTCTAGTGTAGAAAAGACACACTCTTTAATATGTGCTAAACTGGTTGTTTTAACTCCACCAGTTTAGCACATGTTAAAGGTGGTGCACCTTATATCTACACTAGACAATTAAAACATGTTAGCTTAACGCCTAAACTAGGCGAGGTCTGAAAAAACAGCAAGGGCATGGTAGGAGTCAGGACACGGTGAAAGAGATGAAGCAAAAAGTAGCATTGTATTGAAAAACAATATCAGAATTGAACCTACCACTGGAGGAGACCAGCCAGCTGGTATCATGCCCATGGGGTAGAAGCAATGAAGCATCTGAAAGCAGAACCCTTATTTCTCTACAGAGTTGGAGGCCTTCCCAATAGGTTCACACAGGTGTTCCCTCCAAATATCTTCCTGCCAGAAGGATCTACACAGTTAGTATAGGAAGGTGCTCTTCAAGTTGTTTTTGGTGCTGGGAATTTACACAGAGCAGTTAGATATAAACATAAAATATTCTTGCTGGAGGGCTGCAATGTAACACTACTTAATTTCTTAGAATTCAGAACAACACACAAGAACTCAAAAACAAAGAGTGGTAAAGCAGGCCGTTCCCTAAAACAGAGAGGCACAACTCCTCCCTCCCTACTCTGGCTGTAGACAGAGTGCTGCTTAGCCTATCTCACACATTACCCTATAGAGCCTCCACTAGCTCGCAAGCAGGACTGGGGAAAACCCCTGAAATGTAAAGTGACAGCCTACAATTTTAACACAGTTTTACTAGACCACAACAACCTACACCACTCTAGGACCTCCAGATAGTGTTTAGCAATGGCTTTTTCTTACTGGGTCTTCTTATTCTGTTTTAGAAGTTACCAGAGGGAAAGAGGAGCTGGATTCAAAGAGCTAATAGCTTAACTCCATTCTTCCAGGAAACAAGGCAAAGAAAATACTCATGGTTGGAGGCAGACTTATATCCCCTGCCTTTTTCTAATTTTTCCTGCCATGTTTCCTGTTGGATGGCTCCAATGTTAATATTGGGGGAAAAAGAAGGTAGTGGTACTTTTCCAAGATCTGTTGGAAAATAAGCTCCACATATGAGGGATATTGCTCATAGTAGATTGCACAGATGTTCAAGTGAGCGCTCACTTAGCTCTATGGGTTCTTTGAGCTAGGCTCCTTCTTGGTAGGGTTTGAAGACACCAAAGATTTCTGTTGGGCTTCTTGAGCTTGACTCCTTCTTTCCTGGAAGAAAAAATAAATGGTGGTATCTCCTAAACACCCACTTGTGACAGCAAAATGAGACATCATTCACAGTAAATACCGCAGATCTGTGGTCCTCACTCTCCTTTCTTATATAAGGAATGAAAGGGTTAATATTGCAGATGCAGTGCAGGTTGGGAACAAGAATTTAGGTAGGCAGAATACAATATCTCAAATGACAAAGTGGTCAAGACATTGGAACCTTATATCACCTTCATTCTGCTGAAAAAGTGCTATGATGATATGTAATATTGAGGGGTTTTAAAAGACTCCTGAAGGGACAAGGCCTCTTTAAAATGATGTGTTTTCTAAAGATTCCAAAAAGGTTATATTTTTTTGTGAAATTTCATGCTAGGACTTTTGCCATTTAGCTTCAGGTGATTTCATGCCCCTGAAGTTTTTGCTTCACCATGAAGCTGAAATAATGACTATATTCCTGCATCAAACATGAAAGAATTCTTATTTTTCTTACAAAATTTCACATTGCTGCTGTTTCACTTTCTCTCCAATCTGCAAAATTGTTTCTTCTGAGTGTTGTAGGTGAGTGAATGGAAGAAGTGACAGAAATACTATGATGCTTCTGACCCTTCTCCTTGTCATAATACCTCAGCTCCACTCCCCCCCGCAAAAAGCTGACTTCTGTCAGGGCTCACATACAGCTAGCTATTAGCACATGTATGTGAGAGGTAAATTGTCCTATCTACATAGCCTGAGAATTCCAATTACAGAAGAGTCGCCAGTTTTTGGATGACCCGAGAAGCTATGTCTACACTACACAGCTTTTTAGCCATGCTGCTAAGTGTCATGCAGCATAGCCGCTGTTTGTCGGCTCTCCTTCTGACAAAAATACTTCCACCCCTAATGAGCGGCATTTGCGTTGTCAGCAGGAAAGCACTCCTGCCGACAACGCGCTGTTCACACTGGCGCTTGTCATGGCAAAACTTTTGTCTTTTGGCGGGGGGAGGGGAGGTTAATACCTCTGAAAGACAAAAATTTTGTAGTTCAATTGCCAGTGTAGATATAGCCTCAGAGTAAACATGCTCTTGGGCATATGTCTGTGCTCGAATTGCAGAATTATACAGAATGCATCCCATTCCTGGTCACAGACATTCAATGAGAGACAATAAAGGAAGATGGGACTGCAAATGCTTTGGATTGGATACAATGGAATTCCAGCTACAATGGAACTTTGTGAGGCAATCAGATGGACTCTTTGCTTGCCTAAGGTCTGCAACACAGGATTTCTGTTTCCGTAGACAATATGTTCATACATAGTTCCTGTCCTGTGGCCATCCATGTATGGACATATGTTACTGTTTAAGATTCTCATAGCTAAATGGACCATAAATCCAGCTACACAATTTGTCACCCCTAGGCCAAAATAATAATGAAACTCCTAGAACCGGTAGTTACGCATACATTTCTTTTTATTATTTGTTATTACAATAGAACTCACAGGTCCAAATCATGTTGCTGGGCTGGATGCTGCAGAGATATAGTAAAACAGAGTCCTTGCCTTGTGCACTTTCAATTCAATGTAAAGACAAAACACAAGAAGCTGTTTTAATGAGAGCTGGTTGGGAATTTTCAAATGACTTTTTTTTAAATGCAGATTTGTCTAACTTAAAGTGTTTGCAGGAAAGGATCAGTTTTAACAAATCTCCAGATTCTATTTTTTTTTTAAATTGTCAAAACTGAAACAAAGAAGGGAAAAGGGGGAAGTAGGTTGAGGATACCAGTAATGATATTATCCAGTAACAGAGGTTAGCTAGTGCACAACCTAATGACGCCGATCCAATTGCTAGTTGTTGTTTTTTCGTAATCCTTAGCCTAGTCAGTTATTTTGACAATTGCTTTTATAAAAACCTGTACATATTTCCACTGTGGTGTTGGTTTTTTATTTATTTTATTTTATAACTGAACTCTGCCTTTGTATATTTCCTTAAATCTTTCCCAGACATTGGGATGTATTTGTACTATATTATTGATGAGGAAATGAGGAACAGTGTATATTAAGTGATTTGCTCAGATCAAACATGGACTTTGTGGTAGATCTCCTTAATGCCAGTCCAGCATCCTAGACACTAAACCATTGGTCCTAACATATATCAGGTACTGTGATCAAGTGAAATGTGGATCCTAACATATATCAGGTACTGTGATCAAGTAAAATATGGGGCATAGATACCTTGAGACTCTTGGCTTAAGTTTCTGGCACTTTTCTTTGCAAAATATCTTCAGATATGGAAGCCAACTCATGGAGAGGGGGTGCAGTTGGCAGTCTGGCAAATTGTTTTGCATTTAAAAAAGGAAAAGGCCACAATTTTGAATGCATGTTGCCTGATCGCTCCCCTACAACACAGAGTTATGACTTAAAGGTACAGTCCAGTTCTAAGTGTGAATTTTTTTTGGAAATCAAAGTATGAACAGAAAAGAATGAGCTGCAACACATATTCCTGAGGATGACTTCTAGTGCTGTGATAGTGTAATGAATTATATCTACATACACACACACAGAGACATCAGATCAGCAGCAGTGATCAAACTTGAAACCTTCAACACCAGAAACACAGATCACAATCACATGAACTAAAGTAGGAGTTTATGCTGGTCAGCCACTAGAGGGTATCATGATCACACCCCCTAGGCTATCAGATTATACACTCCTCTTCAAACAGGAGTTTGAGAACCACAGGAGCTGAAATCCCATCTGGGGTGCCATTCTGCAATTTGGCTGTATTCACATATGCACATCCTGGATGTCCAGGGAGACTGACCCCAGGCCACTCCCACTGGAGCTAACTCCCTTAGTTCTGAGAAAGCTGGAAGCTGTCACTGGGGCCAGCCACAACAATCTGCCAGAATCACACTATAGGCTAATGTACTGCAAGAACAGTCATCTTTAATGACCAAGGGGAACCCCTCATTTAGTTAAGGTATTCAAAACTGCAAGCCCATAAATACAAATGTAGACATTTAAATACATTTTTTCAAGTGCTGGTTTTCCCAGTTCCCATTGTAATTGATATGGATTTGGGAGCCTAATATGGATTTGGGAGCACTCAGTTTTGAAAGTTTTGGCCCTTTAGCTTTTGCTCCTTTGTGCAGACAGTCTGACACAGGTACATATAAAGACCCCCCAATGTTAAACAGTATTAATAAGTTGCACAGACAGATCCCCCAAACCATCACACTTTTAGATTTCTGTGCAGCACAATAATCTTCCTGAGACTGTGACTATGTGTGATCTGTTATACATATCCAGCATTAACTTTAGCTGTTTTCAGATACAGTTAGAACAAACAAACACATTTTTTGTCAGGTTGGTTCATAGCAATTAAAAAAAAAATCAAAAAAGTCATTTGTCTCCCGCATTGCAGCAAGTGCCCTAACCCCTGGGCCATATGGAAGGCTTGGATGGGGATTTCTCAGTGTCTCTAGTGGAAGCTGTTCCACTTTGTATTGATAATTAAATAGTCATCGAGACAATACAAAGAGAGCACACAAGACAGACTGATTCTATAGCCTTTCATCAGGGTCCTGATGTAGGAGACCCAAGTGCATGTCCCTGCTCGAAAAACTATTTATACACAGGTTTCAGAGTGGTAGCTGTGTTAGTCTGTATCAGCAAAAAGAACGAGGAGTACTTGTGGCACCTTAGAGACTAACAAATTTATTTGAGCATTGTTAGTCTCTAAGGTGCCACAAGTACTCCTCGTTCTTTTTATTTATACACAGTAGAACAGCTTCAGCAGGAGACAGATTGAGAAAGCCACTGGGATATGCTGCTGGAGAACTATGGGATGCTCCAGCAGTGTCAAATACCCAAGTTCAAATCCCTGTTCCACCCCAGGCAGAAAGGGGAAATTGAGCCTGGGTTTTCCACACCCCCCAGAGGAGTCCCATAACTACCAGGCTAAAGCCTGAATAACACCTACCACTCTGGCTTTGTGAATGGCACCCCAGAACATCTTTTTAGCCAAACAAAACTATTCAGCAAATTTGTGTCAAATGTGCAGATAGTTTCTGTTTGCCCCAAAATGCTTTTTTCCCCCCACAAATTTTAATGTGTTCATTGAAAAAACCTGCCCAGCTCTAGGAGAGACGCCGACAGAATGGAGAGTAAATCAGTCTATAACATTCTGCACCAGAACTAGATCTGCCTAACTCCCAGGTTTAGCCAGAGGCACCAGCCTTCTGGCCCAGCCTGTCAGACTGCCATGTGTCATGGATTTGTCATTTCTTTTGTGCATCTGACTGGTTTGCTGGAATGGGCTGCTATTGCTGCTGACAGACACCAGAGGCTGCAGTATCACCTGTTCTACCAGAAGCCATACATGTGCTCTGTCTCCTCTCTCACTGCTCCCCTGCTGGATCACAGTACTGAAGAAGCAGCCAATGGGAGGAAGAGCAGATTGCTGTGGGGAGAGGTAGAGTCTGGGGGTCTGTATAGGCTTAATAATCCCATTCCTTCCCCAGACACCATTTTACCTTCCAGTGAGTCAGACCACTCAGCACTCCTAAGTTTACCCAGACAGCATGCCCTCAGTTTAGGTCCGACAACCCTCTCCACCTTTCATCTTACACCACTCAGAGAGACCCTAGCCACCTCAAAGAGATGGTCCAGAGGTGCCAACTTATCCACCAGACACCCAGTCCCTTAAGAAAGTCCCATCTGAAACCCCTACATACAGTCCTCAGTTTCCACCTCACCACCCACCGAATCCAGCTCTCCCAGTCTGCCACTCTTTCCAGACATCCTCCACCACCCACCTATCCACCTACTCTAGCAGCTCCACAGACCCCTGTTAGAGGGATTTCCTTTCACCCTCTCCCCTGGTTCTTGTCATGTAGACAGAAAGCAGAAGACCAGAAGTCCGAAGTGCAAACAATGTGATGTTTATTGGGGTTAGTTTCCAAGCAAGCATATTCTGAAGCCCTTCACACCGGTCGGGCTTCTCTCTATATGCCAATAGAGTTTGTTCCCCAGTGTTCTGTTCCCAGCTCCGATGCCGCAGAGCTTTCACCCCATGTCCCCCTTCCAGCTCTGATGCCGCAAAGCCTTGCCTTTGTCCCTGTTCCCCGTTCCCTATTCCCGTTCCCCTCCCTCCCTTAGCAAACATGATTCCAATTTCTCTTCCCCCCATTTCCTGCTTGACCCCAGTTTATATAGTAATATTCTCAGCTATACCTTAACCAATCATTTTACTGAAATTTAACTAACCAATTCTAACATATTGTAACATAATTCTCTAACCAATGATATCCCACTACCCTAATTAACTTACACCTAGCAAAATTAATTATACAGCAGACAGAAACAATTAGAGAACCCGACAGTAAAAATAGAAAAGTGGGGGCCATAAAGATAAAACAATACAGAAATGAGGGTTTCACAACCACAACCATGGATAAGTGATTTCTTGCCAGACAGGATACTATCAAACTAAGTTTTCTTTAACCATCTTAAGATTTGTTTCTTTATCTGGTGGTGATGGGCACTATCAGGACAGGATTGTCTTCCTAACAGCCCAATACCACCTTATTTCAATGTGACTGGTTTGGAATGTGAGCATGTGACCGACCCTACACTTCCCAGCTTGTGGCTACCCCTGCTGCTTAGCCAAAGGCCTTAGCCTAAGAACAAGGCCTCAGACTATCCTAGTGAGAGGAGGCCCTTACACAGGCAGACTGATTTTGATTCTTTGTTTTTATACCCCTGTAACTAGCTAAGTGATAAAGATACACCTAAGTTCTTAAAGTATAGGCCTTTACAGGCAGGCCTGAATATCTATATTCTAACAAAACCTCTCTCACCTATCCCTGCAGCTCCACATCCTTCTCCCACCCCTGTTTGCGTTGTGGTTGGATATGGTGACCCAGGGCCGGCTCCAGGGTTTTGGCCGCCCCAAGCAGCCAAACAAACAAACAAACAAAAAGCCACGATCGTGATCGCGATCTGCGGCGGCAATTCGGCGGGAGGTCCTTCGCTCCGAGCAGGAGTGAGGGACCGTCCGCCGAATTGCCGCCGAACAGCTGGACGTGCCGCCCCTCTCCGAAGTGGCCGCCCCAAGCACCTGCTTGGTAAGCTGGTGCCTGGAGCCTGCCCTGTGGTGACCATAAGTTTATGGCCATATGCAAATTACGGACAAATATTTACATCCCATTACTCTATACCTATACTCTCTTCAGTATCTCTCTCAATTATCTCTATCAAACACACATGCATGTTGAGCACTTGCAGAAGCAGACCCAGGAATCTACTAGGAATATAGTACTATTTGGATGCCTACTGGATCACAACCATGGTCCATTTAATCCAGTATCCTGTCACTAACGATGGCCATACTAGATCAATAGAAGAAGCTGTAGCCTCCCTACCCCAAGTAGACAATTAGGGAGTATTTGTCCATAGGGAAAGTTTCTTCCTAATCCCATTGAGATAGTGTTTGGTTTATGCCATGAAGCATGACAGTTTATACCACATATATTGTTTTTTATACTATCTAATTTAACTGCACTTGCTCTGATTCATAAATAACTATATCCTTCTACGTTTTCCACACTCACTCCTATTTTGTTATCCAGCAGAGTCTTTGCTAAAATCCTGGATTCACCATTTACTGTATTTCCACTGTCTTTTAATTTATTTTTATTTACAGTAAAATACATGTAAAAAAGGACCAAGGGGGGAAATGTTAAGGATTGATTTAAACTGCCTTAATATTTCACATGTAAATAATTGTAAATTAACCACAACTCCATTAGGAAGCCAATAATGGGCAATTATTTTAAATGGAAACATTCCCACTACTTTACAACTTTGTCATGTGGTCTGGTCCAGGCAGCATGTTAAATCACCAAGTTATTCCAAAAAGCTATTTGAAATCTGCGGCAGTCTGATTTGATTGATGCAGTGTACTAGAGAACATAAGTATAGCAGAAAATGCTATTTCAAAGTTCAAAGCAGTAGAAAAATTGCTGTTTAATAATTCAGCAGTGAAATGAAAATAATGTAAAGAAGATTAGCCATGCTCTTTTATTGGATGGTATTCATAGCAATGTTCTCATTTTCAGACCTGGTTTTTCAAGTGATATTTTTAATCAAATACTTTGAATGGAAGTTTTGTTCTTATTTTTTGGAGAGAGAAAGGGAAAAGAAGGGGGACCTCTTCTGAAAAAGCAACCTATCTTTTATTTAACATTGTGGCAGAACTAAAAATTAATCTGGGCATCACTCTTGCCTTTTGTTTCTGTTACAATGACATGCAAACAGTTGGGCAGAAATGTGGATCTCTCTGAAAACTGTTATATCCATAGTAGGAAGTATTCATAAATATTTGTAAGCTCGCCTCAGCTGCATCACAGCTTCATTCAGTGCACCTGAGGAGCAGGATGTGGTGGGATGGGGACAAATATGGCTTTCATCCAGATCTATGTTCCCCTCTCTTCAGGGTGCCAGAGGCCAACAGCCAGCACATCCCTCGGCCTGCGCCGCTTCCCGCAGCCCCCATTGGCCTGGAGCGGCAAACCACGGCCAGTGGGAGCCGCGATCGGCCGAACCTGCAGATGTGGCAGGTAAACAAACTGGCCTGGCCCGCCAGGGTGCTTACCCTGGCGAGCTGCGTGCCAGAGGTTGCCAACCCGTGCCCTAGGCCATTATGCTGGCCAGAAATCACTGGAGTGCAATATACTCCAGTTACATCCTTTTCTGATACTGTCATACCTCCTATGGTAGCAGTCATGGAGGACCCATTTATTCTATTCCAGATCTATGTTAGCCATGGATTCCTCAATGCCTGAGGAATCCTCAACTTACTGTTTAGCGCACTGCCAGAACAGGAAAAGGGGGCCAGTTGTATTGATCTGAAGGGCCAGAAGAGTAAAAGGTGTTATGAACTCTGTCACTGTCCAACGTTAAAACAGTAATATAAACACGGGTGGCTCCAGACACCAGCGCACCAAGTGCATGCTGGGGGGGGACGGGGGGACAGCCTGCTGGTCACCGGGGGGCAGCAGTCAGGCGGCCTTCGGCAGCATGGCATGCCTGCGGGAGGTCCGCCGGTCCTACGGTTTCAGCAGCAATTCGGCGGCGGGTACGCTGAAGGCGCGGGACCAACAGTCCTCCCGCAGGCATGCCACCAAATCCGCGTTACCAGCAGACCTCCCGCAGGCATGCCGCCAAAGGCTGCCTGACTGCCATGCTTGGGGCGGCAAAATACATAGAGCCCCCCTGGATATAAAGTTTTGGCAGTTGAGGGGTTAGGAGAGGTTCTACAGAGACCCTCGTTTACTTGGTTTCTTGGCAAGCAGCCAAAAGTATTCATTCTAAAGTTGGAAGTTTATTGATCAAACTCAGGAAAGAACAGAAAATGAAACAGGCATTTACACTGAAACTGAGTAATTGTGCAAAACAAACTTAATAAACCCCACTAAAATTTCTCTCTCTCTTTCTGGAAGCAAAATATCAACAGACCTTTCTTTGATGAAAAGGAAAGGGTTAATTTTACTCTGTCTTGGTATATGAAAGGAATTCACTTCTTTTTTTAACCACCAGACAGGCACGAGGTGGAGGAGAGACAGGACAGAACAGGAGTGGGGAATACAGTTTTTTTTTTTAATTTATAATTTTTCATTTATTTTTCCAAATACACCAAAATACCAGATTGATCATAATACTCAAAGTAAATAAACAGGGTTAGGACAAAGGGAGATGAGGGGGGAAATGACATATCTATCTTCAGGGTCTACGTTAATAATAGACCTCTAAAAAGTCCACCCACATTGCTTTGAATTTTTCGGGCATTCCCTTTCTGCAGAATGCCAATCATTCATTAGCTGTGCGGTCTGCCAAACCACTGAGCCAGGAATTAATATTTGGTGGGGACTGACTTTTCCATTTTTGCAGGATGAATATTTTAGCGCCCACAGCTGCACGTTGGAAACACTTTGCCTTATTATCAGGTAATCTCCAGGTATCACAAATATATCCAACAATGAAACTTAAGGAGGAGAGCTCCATTTAGTATCCAATATCAAATTGGTCCTTTGATTTACCTCATACCAGAAATTCTTGATACAGGGGCACTCCCAAGCTAATGTAACACCAAAGGAGTTACACTTTCAACAGTGGTCAGCACTTATGAGGCCCATTGCTATTAGCCTACATGGGGATCAGTATATTCAAAAAAGTGTCTTCTGGTGAATAAGCCATAGTTTCAGGTCTATAGTTGCTTTTTTAACATTAAATACAATTGCATTCCACTGGGTCAGGGATAATTGTGATATTCAATTAGGGACATTCAAACCTCTATTCCAAGCAAATCTCAAATTATTTTTTTGGACAGAAAATTGTAAAAGGATATCACTGGCCAACAAAATCCAGGAAGTGTTCTCCAAAATAATAAAAGTTCTGGAGCTTCTGCAGCTTCTAATACAAATATATCCAAAAGTAAATGCTTTAACTGGAGGTATTTCCATGCCACAGAGCAGTGTAAGTCAAATTGTTGCTGAAGATCTACAAATGGTTTAAATTTAATATTTGCAATTAGCTGTGACACAATCATAATTCCTTGGTCCATCCAATCCCTCCACATCAAGGTTTTGCCACTGATTTTATGGTTCTCCATTGAACCTCCTCTGCATGGAAGAATGGATGGAAGCAGAACTTTTTGGGCCTAGTTTGACCAAGCTTGCCTCATTGTCATTATTTGGGAGCTCTGGAGCCTCAAATCTATTATAATTTGTTCCAAATCTATAGTGATCTGTAATAACAATGCCTTAAAGGGAGAGAGATTATATCAGTTCTCATACAATATGAACTCAACGTGTGGTCATATCTAAGAACCACAAAGATGCCTGGCTTAAAAAAAAAAAAAAGAGAGATGATACTTTTCCAAGTTGGGAAAACAAAATCATCCTAGAGATAGAGGGAGCTGTAATTTCTTCACAGATAATCTAGGTTTCTTACCTGTACCCCAAAAGAATGTTTGAAAATATTATTGGATTTCTTAAAATAAGTTTGAGAAATAGATAGAGGGAGATCCCTCAGGATATATAAAATTCTAGGAAGGACATTCATTTCCAGTATATTAATTTTACACCACAAACTGAGGGTTAACAAATTATTAGCTACTGGGCGATAATTGTTTCTGTATTGTCTTAGGAATGTCCTGAATATTTTTGGAAATCAGTATTCCTAAATATTTCATATAAGAGGATTGTCATTGAAAATCCCAATTTGAGAAAAGGCTTTGTGGGCATATTTGTTAATGCCTATGATTTTCTGACTTACCCCCAATTAACTCTGCATCCTGAGAAGAATCCAAACTTATTAATAGTGGTTAGAAGGTTAGGAATGGTAGCGTTAGGTTTAGATACAAATACAAGAGCATCATCTGCATAGAGCATAATTTTGTGACCTGTTTGGCCCACCCTGATACCATGAATGTGTTGATTTGCTTGGATGGCAATGGCTAAAGGTTCTAGACTTAAACCTAGGGCTATGTCTACACTACAGAATTAGGTCGGATTTATAGAAGCCGGTTTTATAGAAACCGGTTGTATGCAGCCGATTGTGTGTGTCCCCACCTAAAATGCTCTAAGTGCATGAAGTCGGCGGACCGCGTCCACAGTACCGAGGCTAGCGTCGACTTCCGGCGCATTGCACTATGGTACCTATCCCACAGTTCCCGGAGCCTCCGGCGCCCATTGGAATTATGGGTTGAGATCGCAATGCCCGGATGATGCAAAGCAGTGCCGCGAGGGGTTCTGGGTACATTGCGTCAGGCCCCTCCCCCGCCGTCACAGCAACGGCAGACAATAGATTCGCGCCTTTTTACCTGGGTTACCTGTGCAGACAACATACCACGCCAAGCATTGAGCCCGCTCAGCTCAGCTCACCGTCACCATATGTCTTCCGGGTGCCGGCAAACGTGGGACTGCATTGCTAAACAGCAGCAGCAGCTTACTGCCTTTTGGCGGTAGACGGTGCAGCATGACTGGTAGCCTTCATTGGCGATCTGGGTGCAGGCAGCTGTGGGGCTGGCAGCCGTGGTGCTGCATTGCACCAGCCCCTTGCCTTTTGGTAGAAGATGGTTTATTACGACTGGTATCCGTCGTCGTCGTACTGCAGCGGCTGTCAATCATGGGCACCCGGGCAGACAATGATGGTTATCAGTCGTAGTATGCTATTTTCTGCCAGGCGCCCTGTTGGATCATTGCATGTTAGCAGAGTCGTAGCATGCTATTTTCTGCCAAGTGCCCAGTATTGTCTGCTAAGCACCCAGAAGAGGCCGATGGCGATCTGGGTGCTGGCAGACATGGGGCTGGCAGACGTGGGGCTAGATTGCTACACAGCAGCAACCCCTTGCCTTTTGGGCAGTAGATAGCATATTACGATTGGTACCCATCATTGTCATATTGCAGTGGGAATCAGATCGTGCAATAGACCTGAAGGCTTACTGCCAAGCGCCCAGTATTTCCTGCCAAGCACCCAGAAAATGCCAAGGGCTATCAGTCATGCTGCACCGTCGTCTTAAGATGTAAAAAATAGATTTATTCTCCATTCATTTGCTTCCCCCCTCCCTCCTGCTAAACCCAGGCTTTTGAGTTCAATCTTTGGGGGGGGGGGGCATTCTGTGTGACAGTTGTTTGTGTTTCTCCCTGATGCAAAGCCACCTTTCTTGATTTTAATTCCCTGTACCTGTACGCGGTGTCACTCGCCCCTCCCTCCCTCTCTCCCTCCCTCCCTTCTTCCCCTGGTCCGTCAGATACTACTTTCGCGCCTTTTTTCAGACCAGACGCCATAGCCAGCACTGGGATCATGGAGCCCGCTCAGATCACCGCGGCAATTCTGAGCACTATGAACACCACGCGCATTGTCCTGGAAAACATGCAGAGCCTCCTGGACATGCCAAAGCCAAACCAGGACCAGCTGAGGAGGAGGCGATTGCAGCGCGGCGACGATAGTGATGAGGAAATTGACATGGACCTCTCACAAGGCACAGGCCCCAGCAATGTGGAAATCTTGGTGTTACTGGGGCAGGTTCATGCCGTGGACCGCCGATTCTGGGCCCGGGAAACAAGCACAGAGTGGTGGGACCGCATCGTGTTGCAGGTCTGGGACGATGCCCAGTGGCTGCGAAACTTTCGCATGCGTAAGGGCACTTTCATGGAACTTTGTGACTTGCTTTCCCCTGCCCTGAAGCGCCAGAATACCAGGATGAGAGCAGCCCTCACAGTGGAGAAGCGAGTGGCGATAGCCCTGTGGAAGCTTGCAACGCCAGACAGCTACCGGTCAGTCGGGAATCAATTTGGAGTGGGCAAATCTACTGTGGGGGCTGCTGTGATCCAAGTTGCCAGGGCAATGAGAGACCTGGTGATATCAAGGGTAGTGACTCTGGGAAACGTGCAGACCATAGTGGATGGCTTTGCTGCAATGGGATTCCCAAACTGTGGTGGGGCGATAGACGGAACCCATATCCCTATCTTGGCACCGGCGCACCAAGCCACCGACTACATAAACCGCAAGGGGTACTTTTCAATGCTGCTGCAAGCCCTGGTGGATCACAAGGGACGTTTCACCGACATCAACGTGGGCTGGCCGGGAAGAGTACATGATGCTCGCGTCTTCAGGCAGTCTCTTCTGTTTCGAAAGCTGGAGGAAGGGACTTTCTTCCCAGACCAGAAAATAACCGTTGGGGATGTTGAAATGCCTATCGTGATCCTTGGGGACCCAGCCTACCCCTTAATGCCATGGCTCATGAAGCCATACACAGGCAGCCTGGACAGCAGTCAGGACCTGTTCAACTACAGGCTGAGCAAGTGCCGAATGGTGGTGGAATGTGCATTTGGCCGTTTAAAAGCGCGCTGGCGCAGCTTACTGACTCACTCAGACCTTAGCGAAAAGAATCTCCCCATTGTTATTGCTACTTGCTGTGCGCTCCACAATATATGTGAAAGTAAGGGGGAGACATTTATGGCGGGGTGGGAGGTTGAGGCAAATCGCCTGGCCGCTGATTACGCGCAGCCAGACACCAGGGCGGTTAGAGGAGCACAGCAGGGTGCGGTGCGCATCAGAGAAGCGTTGAAAACCAGTTTTGTGACTGGCCAGGCTACGGAGTGAAACTTCTGTTTGTTGCTCCTTGATGAAACCTCTGCCCCTCCCCCACCACCCTGTTAACTCTACTTCCCTGCAAACCAACCACCCCACCCTCCCCTACTACCCTCCCCCCTTCGAGCACCACTTGCAGAGGCAATAAAGTCATTGTTGCTTCACATTCATGCATTCTTTATTACTTCAGCACACAACTAGGGGGATAATTGGAAAGGTAGCCCGGGATGGGTGGGGGAGGAGGGAAGGAAAAGGACACACTCCAATTTAAAACTTTAAAACTTATTGCTATGGAAATCATCTAGGGTGGAGTGAGTGGGTGGCCGAAGGCCCCCCCACCGTGTTCTTGGGCGTCTGGGTGAGGAGGCAATGGGACTTGGGGAGGAGGGCTGCTGGTTACAGAGGGGCTGTAGCGGCGGTCTCTGCTCCTGCTGCCTTTCCTGCAGCTCAACCATACGCAGGAGCATATCACTTTGATGCTCCAGCAGCCGGAGCATCGACTCTTGCTTTCTGATTACAAGTTGACGCCACCTCTCCTCTTCAGCCCGCGTTTCAGCACGCAACTTCTCCTCTTCAGCACGCCACCTCTCCTCTCGCTCATATTGGGCTTTTTTAAAATCAGTCATTGACTGCCTCCACGCATTCAGCTGTGCTCTGTCAGCGTGGGAGGCAGTCTGAAGTTCAGTAAACATTTCGTCACGTGTCCTTCGCTTCCTTCTTCGAATATTCACTAGCCTCTGCGAAGGAGTAAGATTTGCAGCTGGTGGAGAAGGGAGAGGTTGTTAAAAAAGATACATTTTAGAGAACAATGGGTAGACTCTTTCACGTTAGATTTTGCTGTTCACAACATCACACAGCACTGTGCTTTCGTTACAAGGTCGCATTTTTCCTCTTATATTGAGAGTCTCCTGGTTTGGTGTGAGAGATCACTCACGCAGTGCCAGGACACAGATTTCAGCTTGCAGGCAGCCATGGTAAGACATATAGTCTTTGGGCTTTTTTAACCTTCTTAACATGTGGGGATGGTTTCAAACAGTTCTGCCCTCATTTCCCATACCAAGCACCCGTGCCATTTAAAATGGGTTTGCAATGTAAAAGGAGGGGCTGCGATTTCAGGTTTAACATGCAGCACAAACCCAACTAACTCCCCTCCCCCTCACACCCAATTCTCTGGGATGGTCACTTCACCCCTCCCCCCCACCGCGTGGTTAACAGCGGGGAATATTTCTGTTCAGCAGACCAGGAAGGGGCACCTCTGAATGTCCCCTTAATAAAATTGCCCCATTTTAACCAGGTGACCGTGAATGATATCACTCTCCTGAGGATAACAAAGAGCGATAAGGAATGGATGTTGTCTGCATGCCAGCAAACACCGGGACCATACGCTGCCATGCTTTGTTATGCAATGATTCCAGACTACGTGCTACTGGCCTGGCGTGGTAAAGTGTCCTACCATGGCGGACGGGATAAGGCAGCCCTCCCCAGAAACCTTTTGCAAAGGCTTTGGGAGTACATGAAGGAGAGCTTTCTGGAGATGTCCCTGGAGGATTTCCGCTCCATCCCCATACACGTTAACAGACTTTTCCAGTAGCTGTACTGGCCGCGATTGCCAGGGCAAATTAATCATTAATCATTAAACACGCTTGTTTTTAAACCATGTGTAATTTTTGCAAAGGTACACTCACCAGAGGTCCCCTGTGTGCCCACAGGGTCTTGGGTCAGTTCGGGGGTTACTGTTTCCAGGTCCAGGGTGACAAACATATCCTGGCTGTTGGGGTAACTGGTTTCTCCGCTTCCTTGCTGCTGTGAGCTATCTATGTTCTCTCCATCCTCATCTTCCTCGTCCGCCGAACCCGCTTCCCCGTTTGCAGAGAGGGACTCATAGAACACGCTTGGGCTAGTGGTGGCTGCACCCCCTAGAATGGCATGCAGCTCCGCGTAGTAGCGGCATGTTTGCGGCTCTGCCCCGGACCTTCCGTTTGCGTCTCTGACTTTGTGGTAGGCTTGCCTTAGCTCCTTAATTTTCACGCGGCACTGCCGCGCGTCCCTGTTATGGCCTCTGTCCTTCATGGCCTTGGAGATCTTTTCTAATGTTTTGCCGTTTCTTTTACTGTTTCGGAGTTCGGCGAGCACTGCTTCATCTCCCCAGATGGCGATCAGATCCTGTACCTCCCGTTCGGTCCAGGCTGGAGCTCTTCTGCGATCCTGGGACTGGGACTGGGACTCCATCATGGTTACCTGTGCTGATGGGCTCTGCATGGTCACCTGTGCTCTCCACGCTGAGCAAACAGGAAATGAAATTCAAACGTTCGCGGGGCTTTTCCTGTCTACCTGGCCAGTGCATCTGAGATGAGAGTGCTGTCCAGAGCGGTCACAATGAAGCACTGTGGGATAGCTCCCGGAGGCCAGTAATGTCGAATTCCGTCCACACTAACCCAATTCCGACCCCCTAAGGCCGATTTTATCGCTAATCCCCTTGTCGAGGTGGTGTTAGGAAACCGGTTTAAAGGGCCCTTTAAGTCGACAGAAAGGGCTTCGTAGTGTAAACGTGTCCAGGCTTAAGTCGATTTAACGCGGCTAAAGTCGACCTAAACTCGTAGTGTAGACCAGGCCAAACAGAAGAGGAGAAATGGGGACAGCCCTACCTCAAACCTCTCTGCAATGGAAATGGGGTGTGTCATAAACAGATAGTTAAGGGTTAATGCCTCTTTACCTGTAAAGGGTTAAAAAATTCACCTAGCCTAGCTGACACCTGACCAGAGGAACCAATGTGGGGACAAAATGTTTCAAAAGGAAGGAGGGAAGTTCCCTTTGTCTTAAGTCAGTTTCAGTTTTGGCCAGAGTGGAAAAGATCAAGGAATCAGCCTCTTATCAGAGTAGTGAGTATTAGAAAAGGAATAAATAGGTTTGTGTTTATTTTCTTTTGTAACTTGTCTTGGCATTAGGGGGATAATCAAATTGGGTATTTTTGATGTACTAAGGTTTTTGCCCAGGGGAACATCCTGTGTTTTGAATTTGTTGTCTGTGAGATCAGCTTGTATACTATCTCCCAGAGGTTTTTTCTTTTACCTTTCTTTTCTTTAATTAAAAACCTTCTTTTTAAGAACCTGATTGATTTTTCCTTGTTTTAAGATCCAAGGGGATTGGATCTGGACTCACCAGGAATTGGTGGGAGGAAGGGGGGGAAATGATTAATTCCTCCTTGTTTTAAGATCCAAGGGGTTTGGATCTGTGTTCACCAGGGAATTGGTGGAGGAGTCTCTCAAGGCTACCCAGGGAGGGAAAGGTTTTGGCGGGGAAGACAGAGTTTCCCAAATGATTCAAATATTTGGGTGGTAGCAGCCAGACCAGATCTAAGCTGGTAATTCAGTTTAGGGGTTCACATGCAGGTTCCCAAATCTGTACTCTAAAGTTCAGAATGGGGTTGAAACCTATGACATGGTGAGCAGCGGTGAGGGATTCGAAGGAACCTAAAGACAGTACACTTTTTTTCTCTTCTTGGAGCTGAAGGAGAGATACAGATCTTATCTCCCTTAGCCTGAGGCAAGAGGTTAAGTTTCTAACAGGGCTTTGTTAGATAAGTTTCCAGCTGGGCTTAGCTGGAAGATAATTAACATATTGCCAGACAAGTTACAAAACCAGTTTTCCTTGTTGCTTCTTACTGTGAGGCATCAAGTTACCATAACAAAGGGTTTCCCAACTGTTTTTTTTTTTCTAGTATAGCACATGGCAGGCAAGGGGAAAGAGACTATGCAAAAGGACCTAGAATTAGCCAAATTCCAGGCTGAGGAAAACAAAAAGAACATGACAGACAGATGGCCAGATTTAAGGCTGAAGAAAAAGCAAAAAGGGAGGCAGAGGCAACTGCCCACGAAAGAGCTATGGAACTGGAATGAACAAAAAGGGAAACAGAAAAAGCAAGGATTGAAGCAGAAAAGGCCAAGGCAGAGGCTGACCATAAGAGAGCTATGGAACAGAAAGAAAAAGAGATGAATCATGAACTGGAGTTAGCAAGGGCTAGGCAAAATATACCAGCCAACCCCTCTCCAGGTACCGCTTCCCATCCCAGAAAATTCCCCAGCTACAAGGCAGGTGATGATACCGAGGCCTTCTTAGAAAATTTCGAAAGGGCCTGCCTTGGGTACAACATCTCTACAGACCAGTACCTGCTAGAGCTGAGGCTGCAGCTCAGTGGACCCTTCGCAGAGGTGGCAGCTGAAATGCCTAAGGAACACATGAACAATTATGAACTGTTTAAAAACAAGGCCAGAATCAGAATGGGGCTAACACCCGAGCACGCCCGTCGGCGGTTCAGAGCCCTAAGGTGGAAACCAGATGTGTCATTTACCCGACATGCCTACCACATTGGGAAAAATTGGGATGCCTGGATATCAGGAGCAAGTGTTAAATCTCCAGAAGAGTTGCCCTTCCTAATGCAAATGGAGCACTTTTTAGAGGGTGTTCCTGAGGAAATAGAAAGGTACATCCTAGATGGGAAGCCAAACTGTAACCGAGGCGGGGGAGATTGGAGCCAAATGGGTGGAGGTGGCAGAAAAGAAAAAAACTAGTAGCAGTTGGAGCGAATATCAGAAGGGGCAACCCGAACCAAAACCCTACCACCGGGGACAACCCAAGGCCCCCCCCCTACATCCCAAGGGAAACCCCAGACGCCTTCTCACCCCACCACACCGGTCCCCACCAACCAACCTCGCCCTGGTGATACCTTAGCAGGGCGATGTTTTAAATGTAATGAACTGGGGCATATAAAGGCCCACTGCCCCAAAAACCCCAACCGATTACAATTCATTACACCACAATCACACCAAAGATCCCCAGGCCCAGATGCCTCTCAAATACCCTCGGAGCAAAGGGAAACCTTGAGAGTGGGCGGAAAGAAGGTTATCGTATGGAGGGACACTGGAGCACAAGTGTCGACTATCCACCAATCCCTAGTGGACCCCAAATTCATCAACCCAGAGGCTCCGGTGACAATTCAACCCTTCATGTCACACTCTGTAACCTTGCCTACAGCCAAGTTGCCTGTCCAGTACAAGGGCTGGTCAGGAATGTGGACTTTTGCAGTCTATGACAATTATCCCATCCCCATGCTGCTGGGGGAAGACTTGGCCAACCATGTGAAGCTAGCCAAGAGGGTGGGAATGGTCACACGTAGCCAGGCTAAGCAAGCTTTCACACCTATCCCTGTTCCTGAGCCTTCCACCAGGGTCCCATCTGTGTTACCAGAGACCCAGACAGAGGTGGTGGAGCCGGATCTTCTGCCCACAAGTGTTACAGCCATAGTAGATCCAGTCCCAGAACCGGAACTGGCGAAGCAACCAGCACCAGAACCATTGCCAGCACTGAGTACAGCACTTGCAACCCCGACTACAACTACAGCGCCAGAAGGCACCAGCGAGCCTGAACTGGCAGAAGCAGCAGATAATCCTACCCAAGAGGCTCAGCCAGAGCCTGAAATACCACATAGTGCACCAGCAGAGAGCGGTTCACAGTCAACGGAAACAACCCCAGCACCTGCATAGCTTCCAGAGGGACCAAGCCCAAGTCCACAGTCCAAGGAGGAACTGATGTCTCCAGCATCAAGGGAACAGTTCCAGGTCAAGCAGGAAGCAGATGACAGCCTTCAGAAAGCTTGGGTGGTGGCACGGAACACCCCACCGTCTCTCAGCTCTTCTAACCGATCCCGGTTTGTTGTAGAACAAGGACTTTTATACAAAGAGACTCTTTCTGGTGGGCACCAGGAAGACTGGCATCCTCAAAGACAATTGGTAGCTCCAACTAAGTACCAGGTAAAGCTCTTGAGCTTAGCCCATGATCATCCCAGTGGCCATTCTGGGGTGAACAGAACCAAAGACCGGTTGGGGAAGTCCTTCCACTGGGAGGGAATGGGCAAGGACATTGCTAATTATGTCCGGTCTTGTGAGGTGTGCCAACGAGTGGGAAAACCCCAAGACCAGGTCAAAGCCCCTCTCCAGCCACTCCCCATAATTGAGGTTCCCTTTCAGCGAGTAGCTGTGGATATTCTGGGTCCTTTTCCAAAAAAGACACCCAGAGGAAAACAATACATACTAACGTTCATGCATTTTGCCACCCGATGGCCGGAAGCAGTACCCTTAGGCAACACCAGGGCTAAAAGTGTGTGCCAGGCATTAGCAGACATTTTTGCCAGGGTAGGTTGGCCCTCCGACATCCTTACCGATTCGGGAACTAATTTCCTGGCAGGGACCATGAAAAACCTGTGGGAAACTCATGGAGTGAATCACTTGATTGCCACCCCTTACCACCATCAAACCAATGGCCTGGTGGAGAGGTTTAATGGAATTTTGAGGGCCATGATACGTAAATTCATAAATGAACACTCCAATGATTGGGACCTAGTGTTGCAGCAGTTGCTTTTTGCCTACAGGGCTGTACCACATCCCAATTTAGGGTTTTCACCATTTGAACTTGTGTATGGCTGTGAGGTTAAGGGGCCATTACAGTTGGTGAAGCAGCAATGGGAGGGGTTTACGCCTTCTCCAGGAACTAACATTCTAGACTTTGTAAGCAGCCTACAAAGCACCCTCCAACACTCTTTAGCTCTTGCTAAAGAAAACCTAAAGGATGCTCAGGAAGAGCAAAAGGCCTGGTATGATAAACATGCCACAGAACGGTCCTTCAAAGTAGGAGACCAAGTCATGGTCTTAAAGGCGCTCCAGGCCCATAAAATGGAAGCGTCGTGGGAAGGGCCATTCACGGTCCAGGAGCACCTAGGGGCTGTTAACTATCTCATTGCATCCCTCACCTCCAAAATAAAGCCTAAGGTATACCATGTTAATTCTCTTAAGCCCTTTTATTCCAGATAATTAAAGGTTTCCCAATTTACAGCCCAGGGAACAGATGACGTGGAGTGGCCTGAAGGTGTCTACTATGAAGGAAAAAGTGACGGTGGCGTGGAAGAGGTGAACCTCTCCACGACCCTTGGACGTCTGCAGTGACAGCAGATCAAGGAGCTGTGCACTAGCTTCGTGCCAACGTTCTCAGCCACCCCAGGATGGACCGAACGGGCATACCACTCCATTGACACAGGTAATGCACACCCAATTCGAACCCCACCCTACCGGGAGTCACCTCATGCCCAAACTGCTATAAAACGGGAGATCCAGGACATGCTACAGATGGGTATAATCCGCCCCTCTACCAGTACATGGGCATCTCCAGTGGTTCTAGTTCCCAAACCAGATGGGGACATATGCTTTTGCGTGGACTACCGTAAGCTAAATGCTGTAACTCGTCCCGACAACTATCCAATGCCACGCACCAATGAGCTATTGGAGAAATTGAGACATGCCCAATTCATCTCTACCTTAGACTTAACCAAGGGGTACTGGCAAGTACCACTAGATGAACCCGCCAAGGAAAGGTCAGCCTTCGTCACCCATGCAGGGGTGTATGAATTTAATGTGCTCCCTTTCGGGCTGTGAAATGCACCCACCACCTTTCAAAGACTTGTAGATGGTCTCCTAGCGGGATTGGGAGAATCTGCAGTGGCCTACCTCGATGATGTGGCCATTTTTTCTGATTCATGGGCAGAACACCTGGAGCACCTGGAAAAAAGTCTTCGAGTGCATCAGGCAGGCAGGACTAACTGTTAAGGCTAAAAAGTGTCAAATAGGCCAAAACAGAGTGACTTACCTTGTACACCAGGTGGGTCAAGGAACTATAAACCCCTAACAGGCCAAAGTGGATGCTATCCAAAAGTGGCCTATCCCAAAGTCAAAGAAACAGGTCCAATCCTTCTTAGGCTTGGCCGGATATTATAGGTGATTTGTTCCACACTACAGCCAAATCGCTGCACCACTGACAGACCTGACCAGAAAAACACAGCCAAATGCAGTTCAGTGGACTGATGAGTGTCAAAAGGCCTTTAACCAGCTTAAGGCGACACTCATGTCTGACCCTGTGCTAAGGGCCCCAGACTTTGACAAACCATTCCTAGTATCCACAGATGCGTCTGAGCGTGGTGTAGGAGCAGTTTTAATGCAGGAAGGACCGGATCAAGAATTCCATCCTGTCGTGTTTCTCAGCAAGAAACTGAGAGGGAAAGCCACTGGTCGATCAGCGAAAGAGAATGAGGAACCAATGTGGGGACAAAATGTTTCAAAAGGAAGGAGGGAAGTTCCCTTTGTCTTAAGGCAGTTTCAGTTTTAGCCGGAGTGGAAAAGATCAAGGAATCAGCCTCTTATCAGAGTAGTGAGTATTAGAAAAGGAATAAATAGGTTTATGTTTATTTTCTTTTGTAACTTGTCTTGGCATTAGGGGGATAATCAAATTGGGTATTTTTTTGTGTACTAAGGTTTTTGCCCAGGGGAACATCCTGTGTTTTGAATCTGTTTTCTGTGAGATCAGCATGTATGCTATCTCCCAGAGGTTTTTCTTTTACCTTTCTTTTCTTTCATTAAAAGCCTTCTTTTTAAGAACGTGATTGATTTTTCCTTGTTTTAAGATTGTCATAACTGTAAAGGGAAAGGTAACAGCCCTCCTGTGTACAATACTGTGGAATCCCTCCTGACCAGAGACTCCAAAGTCCTTTTGCCTGTAAAGGGTTAAGAAGCTCAGGTAACCTGGCTGACACCTGAACCAAAGGATCAATAAGGGGACAAGATACTTTCAAATCTTGGTGGGGGGAAGGCTTTTGTTTGTGCTCTTTATTTTGGTGGTTGTTCGCTCTTGGGACTGAGAGGGACCAGACATCAATCCATGCTCTCCAAATCTTTCTGAACAAGTATCTCATATTTCAAACTTGTAAGTAAACAGCCAGGCAAGGCATGTTAGTTTTATCTTTGTTTTCTCAACTTGTAAATGTACCTTTTGATAGAGTGTTTATCTCTGTTTGCTGTAACTTTGAACCTAAGGCTAGAGGGGGTTCCTCTGGGCTCTTTAAGTTTGATTACCCAGTAAAGTTATTTTCCATCCTGATTTTACAGAGATGATTTTTACCTTTCTTTCTTTAATTAAAAGCCTTCTTTTTAAGAACCTGATTGATTTTTCCTTGTTCTAAGATCCAAGGGGATTGATCTGGACTCACCGGGAATTGGTGGGGAGAAATAGAAGGGGGGGAATGATTAATTCCTCCTTGTTTTAAGATCCAAGGGGTTTTGGATCAGTGTTCACCAGGGAATTGATGGAAGAGTCTCTCAAGGCTACCCAGGGAAGGGAGTTAGCACATTGGGAGTGTTGGCAGCAAAAGCAGATCTAAGCTGGTAAAGAAGCTTAGAGGTTTTCATGCAGGTCCCTACATCTGTATCCTAAAGTTCAGAGTGGGGAAGGAACCTTGACAAAGATCCAAGGGAATTGGATCTGGACTCACCAGGAATTGGTGGGGGGAAAGGGTGGGGAATGATTAATTCCTCCTTGTTTTAAGATCCAAGGAGTTTGGATCCGTGTTCACCAGGGAATTGGTGGAGGAGTCTCTCAAGGCTACCCAGGGAGGGAAAGGTTTTTTTGGGGGGGAAGACAGAGTTTCCCAAATGACTCAAATATTTGGGTGGTGGCAGCTAGACTAGATCTAAGCTGGTAATTCAGTTTAGGGGTTCACATGCAGGTCCCCACATCTGTACCCTAAAGTTCAGAGTGGGGGTGAAACCTATGACAGAGTGGAAATAATACCATTGGTAACTACCCTGGGAGACAGAGTATAAAAGCTTAACCCAAGCAATAAATTGGTTACCAAATCCAAATTTTGCTAACACATGCAAAAGTCCCAGGCTATGCAGTCAAAGGACTTTTCAGCATCTAAGGAAATGACAGCTAAGGGTCCTTTAGAATCTCTTGAAGCACCAATAATACCAATCAGTTGACACAAATTATCTGAGCCACATCTATTACCAAAGAAGCCTACCTGATATATGTGTGTAACATGTGAGATAACTTTGTCCAACCACATAGCAAGAGCTTTAGATAAAATCTTACCATAACAATTGTCTAAAGAAATAGGCCTGTAATTACTACATAATCCCAGGTCTTTCCCAGGTTTAGGAATAACTGAAGTTACTGCTCCTGTTAGAGTAGGTGGGAGAGTTTGCTCATTCTTGGCCTCATTGAACATATTCAATAATCTAGATGTTAAATACCAGAGGGGTATGAATATTCACCCACGAAAGCTCATGCTCCTATACGTCTGTTAGTCTATAAGGTGCCACAGGACTCCTTGCTGCTTTTAGATGTTAAAATTTCAGAGAACCTTTTGTAAAATTCAATCGGGAACCTCTCCGTGCCTGGCATCTTTCCAGACTTCATTTCTTTTATACCCTGACTCAGTTCAGTGATTTCTAGAGGGACATCTAAAAGTTCCTTCAGAGAGTCAGAGATCTGTGGCAGAGACAATCCACTAAAAAGTTATCTAAGGCATCTTCACAAATTCCCTCTTTAGCTAAAGACAGTTTTGAATAAAATTGTTGAAATTGTTTATTAATCTCTGACTATGTTATATATAATTTATTGTTAAAATCGTAAATAGCAGCGATCTTATTTCTGTTAGCTTTTTTCTTAAATCTATATGCCAACAGCTTGCCAGCTGTCTTGCCAGATTCCAAGCAGTTTTGCTTAAACAGAATAAAGCAAGGTTAGCCTTTTGGGACAGAAGTTTGTCTATTTCATAACTTAGATTGAGGAGGGTTCTGAGTTTCTCTAGGTCAGGGGCTGAAGCATAATCTACCTATAAAGCCTTAATTTCCTTCTACGTTCTCACCATTATTTTAAAGGCAGCATAAAAGATGATACAGCCTCTGATGAAGCGTTTAAAGGTTTCCCAAAGTGTAGCAGCTGAGGTAGTAGTGGGGACATTTGTTTAAAAAAAAAGTTCTAACTCCTGCTGAATAGAATTAACAAATAATGTATTAAACAGCAAAGAGGTATTTAATCTCCACATTTGGAGCATGGTCAGATATAACAATAGTACCAATGCCACAATCAGTCACAGAATTGATAAAGTCTTGTGACACTAAGAAATAGTCCAAACCTGAATATGTTGAATGAGCTGTAGAAAAAAACCAACAACCCTATAGTCTCTGACCATAGTATTACCCAGTCTCCACACATATTGTGAGCCTATATCAGCCATGTATGTGTGTGATACCTGCCAAGTATTTGTGTTTTTATATGGCGATGGAGACGGAGACGATTTATCAAGGACTGGGTCTAGAGTATTGTTAAAGTCTCCAGCTATAATACCAGAATGGTAGACCAGGCCATTTATGCTCATAAAAAAAACAAAAATTTTGGGGATCATCCTGGTTTGGCACATAGAGATTATCGAAGATGATTATAGAATTGCCCATTTCAGTCCTGAGGAGAGTAAATCTGCCCTCCCTGTCAGACCTTGTGCTCAGAATATAAACTTTCAGCTTTTTATATATTAGTATAGCAAGGCTCCTTGCATTACAATTAAAGCAACTAGAAACTGAAAGGCCTCACTTAAACTACTTGCTTATAAAATTAGACATAAAACTACAAAAGTAACACAGCACATTATTACTGAAAAATTGCTTGCTTTCTCATTTTTACCATACAATTATAAAATAAATCAATTTGAATATAAATATTGTATTTACATTTCAATGTATAATATATAGAGCAGTATAAATAAGTCATTGTCTGTATGAAATTTTAGTTTGTACTGACTTTGCTATTGCTTTTTATATAACCTGTTATAAAACTAGGCAAATATCTAGATGAGTTGATGTACCCCGTTGAAGTCCTCTGTATACCCCCAGGGATACAGGTACCCCTGGTTGAGAACCACAGGTCTAGCATATCTTCCCTGAACCTTTTGTGTGCTACCAAAATACAACTCATAATCACCAGGGTTAAGGATAATTTATGGTACAATTTATTTCAAAGTTCAACACACATACATATGCAGTAAATGAAGTTAGCCCTTCTATGATTTAACAAAATGTTTATATTAATAAAGACTGATAAGGATTGCGATGATTCAAACACATTTGCAATAATCTAGAATTTTGCTGCAGGATATACCCCCAACTGTGCAAACCACCCCGAAAGCCATTATGAAATTAAATTAGTGTATTACTGCTGTTTAAAGGCAAGCACCAAAAGTCTGAGTTCTGTTTATCAGAATGAAGCAGTCTTATGTAGCAGGTTCTAATCCATCCAGCACAAAGGTCCTGAATCCCACAACACTGATGTCATTCTCCCTGGATTCAGCTCTCTGGCTCACAATATAGTTCTTATTTCAGGATTTTCCAACCTTATGTCATGCAACTACTTAAAAAGCAAAGCCCTAATATAGAAATATAAAATAGATTTTCTGCAAGTTTTACAGTAATTGAGGGTGACTGCCAGGTAAGAACAGCTTGCCAGAGTGGGTGACTGTGACACTCTGTACCTCAAAATAGCACCCAGGAACCCCCATATTCACCACTGTGATATGATTATAATGTTTTGTACAAAGTATGCCTTGTGTGGTATCATTTTGTAAGTCTTGATCTGTTGAACAATAATAACCTATTGGATTGAACATACTATCATTGTATATGAAGTTATGAAGTATTACTATATGTGTTGTGAGGTTGAGAATGCCCACAAGCCAGTCTTTCAGTTACAACAAAGGAGAAGCCATCAATAGCTAGTTGGTCATTAATGGCTGGTCAACACACAATCCACTATCCCAGAGACTCCTTATAGAAGGCACGTACACAATGGAGACTGTTTGACCAATGGGGACTGCCTAACCCCCATGTCACAGGAAGGAACTTTTCAGCAAGCTGGAAGAAGGTATAAAAAGAAAGACAGTGATATCATCACTTGGACTTCCCTCCCCCAATCTCAACACCTGAAAGCACATCTGGACGACAAAGGTTTTGAACTGGGGACATTTTTCCCAGGATGGAAGGGGAGTCTAGTCAGTGTAATGAGCAACTGTAACCTGCTTGTACCATCTGTCAGTGTGAGAAAAGCTATTTGATTCAATACTTGCTTAGACTAAAAGTTTAAGATTTAGAATGCATGTTTCTATTTTTATTTCTTAAGGTTACTATCTCTGACCTTTATGCCTACCACTTATAATCACTTTTTATCTTTCTATAGTTAATAAACTTCTTTTAATGTTTTATCCTTACCAGTGAGTTTGTCTAAAGTGTTTGGGAAACCTCAGCTCAGGTTACAAAGGCTGGTGTATGCCCACTTTTCTATGAAGAAGTGGCAAACTAAGTAATGAACTTACCCTGGTCAGGCTTCTGCAAGATGTTACAGTTCTGGAGTGTGGGGTTTGTTGCCAAGGAGAATTCGCTGGAGTCTCTCTATTGTTGGTTCATGAGTGGCTAGGAGATCATTCATGTAATTCAGTTGGGTGTGTCCCTGCCTGTGGATGGCTGTGTAAGTGCAATGCCTATCAGAGGTTTGTAGCTTGACATCAGCATCACAGTGTGAGAGGCAGCCCAGGTTGGTGGGTTTGGAGGGCTCAAAGGCCCCACAGTCCAGGTTGCACCCCGGGGACCCCGTGTTAATAGACTGAAGTAGAGAGAAGCAGCCGTCAAAATGATTTGTTGTGCTTATGAGGGAACATTATCTGTTCCTTTGATCTAATTACAGAGAGCAAGGAAGAGACTCCACTGGAAAACATAGAGTTTGTGGGAGGTTTAAATCTGACCCAAAATCAGGAGATGTTAGCCCTGTTAAAACACCACAGGCAAACATTCTCTGATCGGCCAGGTTTAACTAACAAGATCGTGCACTCCATTCAAACCACAGGGCCCTGCCCAGCACTTAGCAGAGCATATCAGGTCTAGGGGGAAATGCAAAAAGAGACCCAGAAGTAGGTTGAGAGCATGTTGGAAATGGGAATAATTACTAAATCAAACAGTCTCTGGGCTTCTCCAATTGTAATGGTGCCCAACACAGATAAAACCATGAGGTTTTGTGTGGATTACAGGAAGCTAAATGCAATCATACAGCCTGATCCACATCCCACATCCCGAATAGAGAATTGCTCAATTGGTGGGTGCAAAATTCATAAGCACACTGGATTTGACTCAAGAATACTGGTAGATTCCCTTAGGTGCTTGTAGTGGGGTGGCAGACAGGGAGCCAATGGGAGAAGAGCTTATTGAGAGCCAATCAGGGCCCAGGTTGGAGACAGCCAATCAGGGCCAGGCTCAGCCCTATAAGAAGGCTGCTTAGAGAGCGGAGAGTTAGTCTGTCCCAGGCCTTTGACAGGGAAAGGTCTGTCTCCAGAGCAGGGAGACTAGCACCGCGGACAGCGCAGTGCTAGCCAGGCTCAGGGAGCAGAGAGGAGCTCTAGCCTGAGGCCTGCCAGGCTGCAGGCCCTGAAGAGAAGGGCCTAGCAGGTGCAAGGGGCCGTAGGGGAAGCGGCCCAGGGAAGTAGACAGATGGAGGGGAGAGAAGGAGGACAGCGAGGCTGCCGCCAGAGGGTCCCTGGGCCGGGATCCAGAGTAGTGGGTGGGCCTGGGTCCTCCCCTTCCCCCCTTGCAGTACACCCAGCCATTGGCCATAGGGAGCGGCCATTATAGACCACGCCAGATCCCTGACAGGAGGGATTAGACTTTGGAGTGTGTGGTTGACCACGGTGGCTGGACATAGAGACTGCTGATAGACAACCCCCCCCGGGAGGGGGTGTGGAAGGACTAAGGGGCACTGCCGGAGGGCAGTGGTCCGGAAGAGGACGCTGCGAGTTGGTGAGCGATGTGGGATCAGAAGCCAACCGAGGGCAAGACAAGGGGCGGGATACCACCGAGAGGGGGTGCTCCACTGGACTGAGCTAATTTCCGGAGTAACCAATAGGAGGTGCCGTGATGGTGAGTCCCAACCCTGTTACAGTGCTGATGCCCAGGAAAAATCTGCTTTCATAGTGGATTCTGATCTGTATGAATTCAAGGTTCTACTGTTTGGATCTACCGTTTATTCAGCTGCTCTACTAGGTGCTGTGCAGGGCCCTGTGGTTTGAATGGAGTGCTCCAGCTTTCTGAGACTCATTAATGAGGTTTTGCATGGGTTACAGACCTTTGCCAGAACCTATATGGATGACTGCTATTTTCAGCAGTTCCTGGAAAGAACATTTGTACCACATGGAAGTGGTGTTCCAAAGGCTAAAAGAAACCAAACTCACAGTCAAGGTCTCCAAATGCATTTTAGGAGCTGCAGAGATATCGTGCCTGGGTGGACAGTGGGTTGGTACACCCTGATCCTTTGAAAGTAGAGGCCATAAAAGGCTGTACTACCCCTAAAACAAAGAAGCAGGTCCAATCCTTTATTGGGCTGGCCAATTATTACTGCAGGTTTGTAAAGGGGTTTAGTGGCATTGTGGCCCCCATAACAGACCTTTACAAAGATGGGGAAACTGGACAAAGTGAAGTGGACTGAGGCCTGGGAAAAAGCCTTCCAAAATATAAAAGAAGAGTTCTCTAAACAGCCTGTATTAGTCAGCCTGGATTTTGAGAAAACCTTCTTGCTATGCACGGACACTTCTAATATTGGGTTGGGAGTTGTGTTGATGCAGGATGGAGAAGGGGGTAAAAGGCACCCCATTGCATATTTAAGCAAAAAAAATAACACACACTGAACTACACTATGCTACTGTTGAGAGAGAATGCTATGCAATTGTCTGTGCTGTAAAGCAACTTAAACCCTATTTGTATAACAATAAGTTTACCGTGTTCAGTGATCATGCTCCATTGGTATGGTTACACTATGCAAAGGGAACCAATGCTAGATTACTCCGTCAGAGTTTGGCCTACAGGAGGTGTACACAGAGGGTGTATCTTTGAAGTATATATAAGCGCTCTGAAATATTCCCTTCTACACCAGTTTCACTTTGGGGGTGTGACACTGAGCCAGCGAGGGTTAAGCAACCAGCAGGCTAAGTGACCCAAAATCAACCTTTAAGAACATATTAGAAAAGTATTGAAATGGTAATCAGGGCCATTCCTTGTAGATGGTTATCAAAGCCATGTTAAATAGAGGAGAGTTCTACACTGTTAGAGAATTAGAGGTAGATTCTAATTGTATTTGTCTGTGTTTGCCTATATCTGTTAGAAGTTTAACAATGAGATCTAATTATCTTGTTGATGCTAAACTTCTGTTCATGTGTATATTTCATTACTATAATCTATTGATTCAGAGATCAAAAGGGGATGTTAACATTTAGATAAAACTTGTGGTGTAATAATATCATTGTCGTTATTACTCTTTGAAGTTTGTAGTAACCTACCTATGAGCCATTTCAATGGCTAATTGCCTTATGCTAATCAATGTATGCCTAGGAAATAGAGATTTATGTCAAAGCAACCATGTATATTACCTATTTTTCCTCAGGAGGAGGTCCTGCTGTGACAAGAGGCTTCTCAGTCTGCTTGAGAACTATAAGAGAAGGTCTCGGGCCTGGTCCTTTTTTAACATAGATCTGCTCAAACTTTGTCAGGGGCAGTTCAAGCCACAAGACTGAGGTCTCCAGGTATGTCCTGGGGTATCCCTGCTATTTCTCATGGAAGAATTTGAACAAACTTTGCACGTGGACTGCACATTGGACAATAACCTATTGAACCAATTCTGGAAGGACTTTTATAAATCAGAAGCTTACTACTTGCTGTGAAACTGACCCAAGAAATTTATTCATATCTGTACGTATAACGATCTTTTAACCATAGTAACTGTTTCTTTCCTTTTAAAATAAATCTTAGATTAGTTAATAAGAATTGGCTGTAGGCATGTATTTGGGTAAGATCTGAAATAGTCATTGACCTGTTGGGTAATGTGTCTGATCTCTTGGGATTGGTAGAACTTTATCCATAGTGAATAAGATTTTAAATAATCTTCACGATATAGACTTGGTTGTCTGGGTCGGAGCCAAAGGCTGGATAGCTTAAGGAGAATTTTAGCTTCTTGGTAACCAGTAAAGTATTACAGAAGCTGTTTTGTTACTGGCTTGTTGAATTAAAATATTAGAATAAACCACCAGTTTGGGGGATAATCTGCCCTATTCTTTGCAGTTTGCCCTTATTGAGCATTTTCAGTATAGCCCCTCCAGTGACCATGGTCTCATTGACGTAGGGACTGCTTTTGTTGCCTTGCAAACTCCTTGCTAGAATAATTGACAGGTTCACTTCCAGCCAACACATTGGTGCAGAAGCAAAATTAAGAACACAACTTGGTTGGAAATGCTTGCATGCTAGAGTGGGTGCCCTTAAAAAAATTCCTAATAAGCTTTCCCGTTAGGTGAAGTATAATCAGTACCAGCATTATTTTCCACTTTAAGTACAAGTCACCCAATGTACAATTTCCCAGAAGTTCATAATACTAATTTAGCCCAAAATCCTGCAAATAGCAATGCATGAGGGTAAAGTTAACCACAGGCACAGATATCTGTAAATTTGGACTCACAGAGTACATAATATTTTAATTTAACATGGGGAGCAGAGCAGAGAAGCTTAGTGCAATTCCCCTTTCTTATCACAGATACTCAACTCATATTACAATTGTTAACAAACTGCTTACAAATCAGTCTATAACATTTATCCATGAAGTACAGATACTTCTCCGTTTCCAAATACAATAAATTCAGACCTCAATGGGACTTCTCGCATATTTCAAGTTAGCCATATGCTTAACTGCCTGGTTGGAACAGCGCCAGACTCTCAGCAGCACCTTGCAGAATCGAGCCAATAATACATACAGCTTAGAACATAAGAACGGCCATACTGGGTCAGACCAAAGGTCCATCTAGCCCAGTATCCTGTCTTCCGACAGTGTACAATGCCAGGTGCCCCAGAGGGAATGAACAGAACAGGTAATCACCAAGTGATCCATCCCCTGTCGCCCATTCCCAGATTCTGGCAAACAGAGGCTAGGGACACCATCCCTGCCCATCCTGGCTAATAGCCATTGATGGACCTATCCTCTATGAGCTTATCTAGTTCTTTTTTTTAAACCTTGTTATAGTCTTGGGCTTCACAACATCCTCTGGCAAAGAGTTACACAGGTTGACTGTGCGCTGTGTGCAGAAATACTCCTTTTGTTTGTTTTAAACATGCTGCCTGTTAATTTCATTTGGTGACCCCCAGTGCTTGTGTTATGAGGAGTAAATAACACTTCCTTATTTACTTTCTCCCACACCAGTCATGAATGTATAGACCTCTATCATATCCCCCCTTTGCTGTCTCTTTTCCAAGCTGAAAAGTCCCAGTCTTATTAATCTCTCCTCATATGGAAGCTGTTCCATAACCCTAATCATTTGTGTTGCCCTTTTCTGAACCTTTTCCAATTCCAATATATCGTTTTTGAGATGGGGCGACCACAGTATTCAAGATGTGGGTATACCATGGATTTATATAGAGGCAATATGATATATTCTGTCTTATTATCTATCCCTTTCTTAATGATTCCCAACATTCTGTTTGCTGTTTTGACTGCCGCTGCACATTGAGTGGATGTTTTCAGAGAACTATCCACAATGACTCCAAGATCTCTTTCTTGAGTGGTAACAGCTAATTTAGACCTCATCGGTTTATATGTGTAGTTGGGATTATGTTTTCCAATGTGCATTACTTTACATTTATCAACATTGATTTTCATCTGCCATTTTGTTGCCAAGTCACCCAGTTTTGTGAGATCCTTTTGTAGCTCTCTGAAGTCTGCTTGCTACTTAACTGTCTTGAGTAGTTCTATACCATCTGCAAATTTTGCCACCTCACTGTTTACTCTTTTCCCCAGATCATTTATGAATAATTTGAATAGGACTAGCCCCAGAACATACCCCTGGGGACCACCACTATTTACCTCTCTCCATTCTGAAAACTAACCATTTATTCCTATTCTTTGTTTCCTATCTTTTGACCAGTTACCAATCCGAGAGGACCTTCCCTCTTATCCCATGACAGATTACTTTGCTTAAGAGTCTTTGGTGAGGGACCTTGTCAAAGGCTTTCTGAACATCTAAGTACACTATATCCACTGGATCTCCCCTGTCGACATGCTTGTTGACTCCCTCAAAGAATTCCAGTAGATTGGTGAGGCATGATTTCCCTTTACAAAAACCATGTTGACTCTTCCCCAACAAATTATGTTCCTCTACTTGTCTGCAATTTTATTCATTACTGAAGTCAGGCTTACCGGCTTGTAATTGCCAGGATAACCTCTGGAGCCTTTTTTAAAAATTGGCATCACATTAGCTATCCTCCAGTCATTTGGTACAGAAGCTCATTTAAATTATAGGTTACAAACTACAGTTGTTAGTTCTGCAATTTACACTTACTCATAGACTCATAGACTCTAAGGTCAGAAGGGACCAATATGGTCATCTAGTCTGACCTCCCGCATGATGCAGGCCACAAAAGCTGACCCCCCCACTTTCCCTTAACTCTGCTGTTGAAGTCTCCAGATCATGATCTAAAGACTTCAAGTTGCAGAGAATCTTCCAGCTTGCGACCCCTGCCCTATGCTGCGGAGGAAGGCGAAAAACCTCCAGGGCTACTGCCAATCTACCCTGGAGGAAAATTCCTTCCCGACCCCAAATATGGCGATCAGCAGAACCCAGAGCATACAGGCAAGATTCTCTAGCCAGACCCTAATTTTACCAGCGATGGCCGTTATTGCCTAATTGATTAAAATCACGTTATCCCATCAAACCATTCCCTCCATAAACTTATCTAGCCTAATCTTGAAGCCAGAGAGGTCTTTCGCCCCCACCGTTTCCCTCGGAAGGCTGTTCCAAAATTTCACCCCTCTGACGGTTAGAAACCTTCGTCTAATTTCAAGCCTAAATTTCCCCACGGCCAGTTTATATCCATTCGTTCTCGTGTCCACATTAGAACTGAGCTGAAATAATTCCTCTCCCTCCCTGGTATTTATCCCTTTGATATATTTAAAGAGAGCAATCATATCCCCCCTCAGCCTTCTTTTGGTTAGGCTAAACAAACCAAGCTCCTCGAGTCTCCTTTCATAGGAAAGGTTTTCCATTCCTCGGATCATCCTAGTGGCCCTTCTCTGTACCCGTTCCAGTTTGAGTTCATCCTTTTTAAACATAGGAGACCAGAACTGCACACAGTACTCCAAATGAGGTCTCACCAGCGCCTTGTATAACGGAAGCAGGACCTCCCTGTCCCTACTAGAAATACCTCGCCTTATGCATCCCAAGATCGCATTAGCTTTTTTCACAGCCACGTCGCATTGCCTACTCATAGTCATCCTGCAATCAACCAGGACTCCGAGGTCCTTCTCCTCCTCCGTCACTTCTAACCTATGCGTCCCTAGCTTATAACTGAAATTCTTGTTAGTCATCCCTAAATGCATCACCTTACACTTCTCGCTATTAAATCTCATCCTATTATTATTACTCCAATTTACAAGGTCATCCAAGTCTCCCTGCAGAATATCCCGATCCTTCTCCGAGTTGGCAATACCTCCCAACTTTGTGTCATCCGCAAACTTTATCAGCCCACTTCTACATTCGGTTCCGAGGTCAGTAACTTGAGTTCCTTGAGAACTCTTGGGTGAATACCATCTGGTCCTGGTGACTTATTACTGTTTAGTTTATCAATTTGTTCCCAAACCTCCTCTAATGGCACCTCAGTCTGGGACAGTTCCTCACATTTGTCACCTAAAAAGAATGGCTCCAGTTTGGGACTCTCCTTCATATCCTCAGCCGTGAAAACCAATGCAAAGAATTCATTTAATTTCTCCGTAGTGGCCTTATCGTTCCTGAATGCTCCTTTAGCATCTTGATCATCCAGTGGCCCCAGTGATTGTTAGACTTCCTGCTTCTAATGAAATAAAAAAAAAAATTGCTATTACTTTTTGAGTCTTTGGCTAGTTATTGTTCAAATTATTTTTTGGCCTTCCTAATGATATTTTTACACTTCATTTGCCTCAGTTTATGCTCCTTTCTATTTTCCTCACTAGGATTTAACTTCCACTTTTTGCCTCTGACTGCTTCTTTTACTTTGTTGTTTAGCCAGAGTGGCACTTTTTTGGTTGTCTTACTATGTTTTTTTTAATTTGGGGTATGTGATGGGGTGTACCAAGCCCGCACTGGGCTGCTGGGGGCAGACCAATCATTGTGGGGCCAGGCGGCCATGCCCTCTTTCCCCTGGTAAGTGTGCTCCAGGTGGAGAAGCCAGATAAAAAGAGGCAATCCATCTCAGTCAGGGTGGTTGATGGAGAAGAAAGGACCGGTTCCTGCTGGCTTCTGCAGAGGTGCCTGCGACACTCCTGAAGGTAGAGCCCAAAGGTCTGGACAAGGCTCCAGGCAACTCGCTGACTGCAGAGACCACCGGGGAAACCAAGCTGCCACCCGCTGTGAAGGCTGCTGCCTGCTCTATGTTCCAACCCAGAAGAAAGTAAGGCCTATAGACTGTTTGTTCTTTGTTTTGCCCCACCCAGGGGCTGCAGCCTGCATGCTACGTTGCCCTTCACAGCGGACTAATTCTCCAAGTGCCACTGCTGCCCCAGCCAGTAGCCTGCAGGGCTCTAGACTGTTTGCTTACCTTGCCCCGTCCAGGGGCTGCAGTCTGCTTGCTACTTGCCCTGCCCAGGGGGCTAATTTTCCAAGTGCTACTGCCTGTCCCAGCAGACTGTTTGTTTGCCCCACCCAGGAACTGCAGTCTGATTGCTGCTAAGTACTGTTACTTGCCCCAGTCAGGAGGCTGCAGGGCTCCAGACTGCTGGTTTGTTTTAAGTGACCCACCTGGCTGAAATCACCCACTTAACGGGGAATCCCAATGACTGGGTGTGGCATGTACCAACCCCACACTAGGCCAATGGGGACATCCCAGCTCGATATGCCAAGCCCCCGTCACAGGGTATACATTTAAATTGAACCTCTATTATGGTGTCTTTAAATAGTTTCTATGCAGCTTGCAAGGAATTCACTTTTGGCACTGTACCTTTTAATTTCTGTTTAATTAACTTCCTCATTTTTATGTAGTCCCCCTTTCTGAAATTAAATGCTACAGTGTTGAACTGCTGTGGTGTTTTCCCCACCACAGGGATGTTAAATTTAATTATATTATGGTCATTATTACCAAGCGGTCCAGCTATATTCACCTCTTGGACCAGATTCTGTGCTCCACTTAGGACTAAATCAAGAATTGCCTCTCCTCTTGTGGGTTCCAGGACTAGCTGCTCCAAGAAGCAGTCATTTAAGGTGTCAAGAAACTTTGTCTCTGCATCCCATCCTTAATTGACATGTACCAGTCAAGGGATAGTTAAAATCCCTCATTATTATTGACTTTTCTATTTTTATAGTCTCTCTAATCTCCCTGAGTATTTCAGTCATTATCACCATCCTGGTCAGGTGGTCGGTAATATATCCCTACTGCTATCTTCTTATTATTAGAGCATGGAATTACTATCCATAGAGATTTTATGGTACAGTTTGGTTCATTTAAGATTTCTACTTCATTTGATTCTGTGCTTTCTTTCACATATAGTGCCACACCCCCACCAGCACGACCTGTTCTGTCCTTCAGCTATATTTTGTACCCTGGTATTACTGTGTCCCATTGACTATCCTCATTCCACCAAGTTTCTGTGCTGCCTGTTATATCAATATCCTCATTGAATATGAGGCACTCTCGTTCACTCATCTTATTATTTAGACTTCTAGCATTTGTATATAGGCACTATGAAATCTTGTCACTTTATCTGCCTGCTATTACGTGATGTAATTGAATAGGACTCTTTTTCATTTGACTGTTTCTCATTAGATCCTTCCCATATTTTATCATCTTCCATTCTCTCCTCCTTACTAGGACATAGAGAATCTCCATTAATAGATCTTCCCCTAAGGGATGTCTCTGTCCGAACCACGTGCTCCTCTGCACCTGTTGGCTTTCCCCCAGCCCTTAGTTTAAAAACTGCTCTAACACCTTTTTATTTTTAAGTGCCAACAATCTGGTTCCATTTTGGTTTAGGTGGAACCCATCCTTCCTGTATAGGCTCCCCCTTTCCCAAAAGTTTCCCCAGTTTCTAATATCTCTAAATCCGTACGCCATTATCTCATCCACGCATAGAGCCTGCAGTTCTGCCTGTCTAACTGCCCCTGCACTTAGAACTGGAAGCATTTCAGAGAATGCTACCATGGAGATGCTGGACTTCAATCTCTTACTTAGAAACCTAAATTTGGCCTCCAGGACTTCTCTCCTATCCTTCCCCATGTAATTGGTACCAACATGTACCACGACCACCGGCTCCTCCCCAGCACTACACAGAAGTCTATCTAGATGTCTCGAGAGATCTGCAACCTTCACACCAGGGAGGCAACTACCATGTGGTTCTCCCAGTCATGACAAACCCAGCTATCTATGTTTCTAAGGATTGAATCTCCCATAACTATTACCTGTCTCTTCCCAATAACTGGAGGTCCCTCCCCTGGAGAGGTACTCTCAGTGCAAAAGGATACCACAACATTATCTGGAAGGAGGGTCCCAACTAAGGGATTGTTTCCCTATGCTCCAGTTGGATGTTCTCCTTCCCTGAGACTTTCATCCTCCTCAACAGCACAGAGGCTGTCAAACCTGGGGTGGGACCATTCTACTGTGTCCCGGAAAGTCTCATCTATGTACCTCTCTGTCTCCCTCAGCTCCTCCAGTTCAGCCACTGTCATCTCCAAAGCCTGTACACAGTCTCTGAGGGCCTGGAGCAACATGCACTGAATGCACACATACAGCACCTGCCCATAGGGCAGGTAATCATGCATGCTGCATTGGGTGCAATAAACTGGATAGCCCAAACTTTGTTGATGGGCTTCTGCCTGCATTCTCTTTTTATTCCTGCAGCTCATTCCTTCGTTGATATTTTGTTTTTATCAGGGGGTATTGTTGGTTTTAAGTATAAAGAATGTTGAGTGTATCTAGCCCCCTCTCACACTTTCCCTCTAACCTCCCTTGCAAAACTCCCCTATTAGGCAGTCCTGTTCGCTAGCTCCTCTGGTCACTTGGGAGTAGGCTTTTTAAAGCACTGGTCTTCCTGAGTAGCCCCCGCCCACTGGTTAAGGGTCAATGCGTACTCTTAAGGACATATGCTAGATTAATCATAGTGTTAGTTGTTTTTTATTATTTATATTATTGAAGCTAGAAGACATAATCATGGACCAGAATGACCCAATTGTTCTAGAAAAAAGGTGGCTCCTATTCCAAAGAGCTTCAATCTAAGTATAAGGCAAGAGACAACAGATGGATACAGAGAGAGAAGGGGAATGAGGAGGTAACAAAGGAACAATGAGGATATATTGGTCAGAATGAAAGGCAGTGGTCTAACCACTGTCAATTTTTTTGTAGGCATCAAGTCCTAAAGAATTTAATGGGGAATGAATCCTACAGAGTTCCTTAGAGATTTAACAGAATTCTATGGAAATGGCTCTAAAAAGCCTATAGAATGTATTACGTTCTTTGGGTATTTTGTGCCAATCCATGGTAGTCTATATCGGGGTTAGGGTTCACTTTTTAAAAACCATATAGAAAAGTTATCACTTTCCCAATAAATTCTACAGAATATTTCCATAACGGAAATAAAATGCAAATCATTTTCTGCTTAATGCATGCTCTATAGACAGAACTTTAATTTGAAAAGCAATTGCCAGATATTTGTTTGTTTTTTGGGGTGGGGGGGATGGAAAGTCTATCCTTTAAGTAGTTTTGTATTGAAATACAAAAAGTACTTCATGCATGGGGCAATTATTAACAACTTACTTTTTCTTAAAGTGGTACACAAATAGGTAAAGAAACATTGCTTGCCTAACATAGAAGTATTAAAGCTGAGGTTGGGACGTCTCGTTGTTAAAGCAAGAGACTGTGAATCAGGTAGTCTGGGTTTTATTCTCAGCTCTGATACAGACATCCTGCATAATCTTGGGCCAGTCATTTAAATGTACTGTGCCTCACTTTCCCAAGTGTACAATAGGGATAATAATAGTTCCCTCTTTTAGAGGGTGTCATGGGGTGTATGTACCCCATGCTGGCCCAGCAACCAAAGGGTTAATACAGGCATTGCCCCCCACTGCAGACTGGCAGCCTCAGAGCAGCTGGGAAGATAAAAGGGCTCAGAAGTAGAGGGGTGGGGCAGCTACCAGAGGAGTTAGCAGGCCAGAGAAAGGAACTCCTGTCAGCAAACTGCTAAAGGAGCACCCAGGCACAACATCCCAGGAAGGGATGAACAGACCAGCAGACTGATAAGCCTGAAGAGGCCTGCAGGGAAATAGGAAGGAGCTTAGGGCACTGTCAGAATCAGCAAACCCTGATTCTGCTTGTCTAGCTTGAGGGCCCTGATCTGGAATTCAATGGAGTAGGTGGACCTGGATTCCCTTACCCATCCCTGATGGACCTGAGATCAGAGAGGGTACCAGGAATAGATGGATGGCCTGAGTGAGGTGGGGCCACACCCTGTTTAGCCAGGAGGGGCACTGTTGCACTGGCTCACAGAGGGGTTGTGATGTTTAATATTTGTAAAGTGCTTTGAGATCCTTGGACAGAAGGTGCTGTAGAGGGGCAAAATATTCTAGAAGTGTAAAAGTAACTTTGCCTCTAAGACCTTTAAGGAGGAAGATTATATTTGTTTATCATATCTAATAAGGCCACCTCACATTTGCCTTTTGGGGAAATCCATTGTCAATATTTAACATTACTTTCTAGTCTGAGAAAAAAATGTCCATCAATATGTGCATTACAAAACAAGCACTATATTTTACAAAGCAAACAAGAAACAGCTGGAATACTAAAGTTTCTAACCCTTCATTTTCTGAGCTGGCACACTGCAAAAATCCTTGCTTATTTCACAGGTTTTTTTTGACCTCTCTCAAGATGATGCCATTTCATCCCTACCCTTCTTGTCACTAGAACTTGCAAACTGTCAGATTTTGATTCTCTCTTATCCCTGGTGCTGTTTTGTAAATTTTGCTATGAGGGGAAAGTATATATTTCACTAACAGAACTGGTTTGCACTCAGAATAAATGAAGGTGTGCATCACAGCAGAGCAAGGAAGGAAAAGGAAAGTTCAAAAGAAAAATTCTATGAGCAGAGCCTTGCAGTAACATCTTTTGCTGTAACATATCACCTCATTCAGGGAACCTAAAAAATGTACAAGCTCTGGGAAACATGCATGCATCTTACAATGGGAACTTTACCCATGTAGCCAATTGCAGATTTTGGCCCAAGAGTAGCAAAGTTGATATGGGTCAGTGCTTGACTGCAAAATCTCTCCAAAAATCTACAGTGGAATGTAGTTGGTGACCAAATAGTTCACATTCCTTTGAGTCTGTACAGAACCAATGCCAAGTTGTGGGATACAGCAGAATTGCTGCAGATGAGACTAGAAATTGGTGAATATTGCAAAACATTTTCAGCATATTGATTGGAACTTCAAAAACAAATTCATCTCAGCTATTTCCCTGCATTTTTTATGTTCGCATTCTGCTAATGTGTATTGAATGAGCTTACTGTGAGAAATGTTAATAAGAATTAATTTTAAGTGGACGTTGAGGAATATTCACAGATTGTGAATTTGGAATTCATAAATGTGAACATTTTGCCACAGAAACCTGATTGTAACACTTATGATTTTCCTTCATGTGTCGCTGCACTTTCTTTCAAGCAGCCCCTGACACAGGAAGTACCCTTTCTGAACTATCCTCTAAGCTCCTAACTTCTATTGAACTTAGTGGAAGTTAGGAACCTAAATGGCTTGGAGGATCAAATCCGGTAGTTGTGCTCAGAGGACGCCTACATGGATCAAGTTCCTATTCAAAATCTGGCCAGAGGAGGTGTCCACCTTCTAACTTTTAGCCCAGTGGTTAGAGCACTCATCTGGGATATGGAAGAGCCAGCTTAAATTCCCCCCTCTACCTGAGGCAGAGAAACGATTGGAATGTGGGGGGTTCTCCCAGCTCTCCTGAGTGTGCTCTAGCCACTGAGCTATGGGATATTCTGGTGTGGGATTTTCTCTCTCTCTCCTTCTGAAGCTATTCCACTTTGGATAAATAATTAATTAACCAGTCATTGGGACAGAGGGAGCATGACTGTGTAGCGGGGTGGTTAGAGCACTCTCCTGAGATGTCTGGGAGACACCTATTCAAATACCCTCTTCCCCTCAGGCAGAAGGGGGAGTTGAACCTGGGGCTCCCACATCCTGGTTGAGTGCTCTAACTAGTTGGCTAAAAGTTAAAAGGTGAGTACCTCCTCCACTGGCTCTTTGGTGTGGAGTTAAACAGGCACCTAACTTATTCTTGCTAGAAATGACTTAAATGCCTAAGCTACCTGAGTCCAGAAGAGAGGTTCCCAGCCGTGGCCCACAAGGAGTTACAGGTTGTTCGAGAATGAGCAGGGCTACCCAGAGGTGGATTGTGTAAATGGGCTTCTTTATTGTAGTACTTGTTCCCCTCTACCCAATTGTTGAGTAAGCACTGAGTTAATCACAGCATGCTCTTTTATCTAAGTTAATATGTAAATACCCACATTTACTACAACACCCCCAAAACCCTTATTTGATAATATGAATGCCCATATAATGAATATTAATAGCTATATACTGAATATAATTATACCTGCCCCTGTTTACATCATTAAGCTTATACAGACATTTTTACCTTGAAGATACATTTCTTTGCAGTAATTGTAGCTGCAAGTTCCCCTAATCAGCAGTTCACAGGGGAGGGAGGAAGGAGCCATGACCCTGAGCTTGTTTATGTAGCTGGGAGAGGAAGAGAGGGGGGAGATAACACTTCTTCACACAAAGGGTATCCTTCAGACAACCACATTCCTTATGCAGCTGCAACGCTTATCTATCCTTAACAAGCAGAAGGGAAGGGAAAAGATGTGCCTTACTCCCTATTACCATGACAGTGGTTACCCAGATCTTTACTTAACCCTACGTACCCCCAACATAGGTGCGTCTCTGCAGCCCACAGTTAGGATGCTAACTCCGTGCAATGGGTGGCACATAGGACACACTCTTCTGGTTGGTGTGTCTCATTGGCTAGATTAGGTGGGGAGCCACCTAGCATGCTGGCTTTTCCGGATCACATTCTTAGATGTGAAGAAATTGGAGAAAGTCCAGAGGAGAGCAACAACAATGATTAAAGGTTTAGAAAACATGACCTCTGAGGAAAGATTGGGGAGAAAAATGGGTTTGTTTGCTTTAGGGAAGAGAAGACTGAGGGGGGACATAAGTTTTCATGTACATAAAAGATTGTTACAAGGAGGAGGGGAAAACATTGTTCTCCTTAACCTCTGAGGATAGCACAAGAAGCAATGGGCTTAAATTGCAGCAAGGAGGTTAGGTTGGACATTAGGAAAAAATTCCTAATTGTCAGAATAGTTAAGCACTAGAATAAATTTCCTAGGGTTTGTCTTACTAAAGAAATCACCAGCAAGCAAAGATCAATCATGGCTAATTTCAGCCAAAAAGGATCTTTTCCCCCCAAAAAATATGATACAGGACAAAGCCCTGGCTGGGATGATTTAGTTGGGAATTGGTCCTGCTTTGAGCAGGGGGTTGGACTAGATGACCTCTTGAGGTCCCTTCCAACCCTGATATTCTATGATTCTATGATCACGGAAACAGTTTTGCAACTTTCCTGGTATTATAGAATCCACTACCAAGTGTTTCAAACAGTGCTGGGGATAACAGTTGCAGTGTGTAGAAAGAGGTCCACATTAAAAATGCCACAATTAGCATTGATTAGCTCCCTTGATGGAAATTGCAACAGAATGGGCCTGGCACCTGAATGACCTTCTCATCACAGAGTTGGTCTCTACAAGTCAGGGCAGGAACACATGTGCATGTGTGAGAAGAATACCTGGATGCTGCTGCATTTTCCCCCTTAACAATAGCTAGCCTCTGTATGTTGTGTAACAAAAGATATTGATCCTATTCAGCTGGATCCATATTAAAGACAGACTTTCACAAAGAAGAAAATATTGTTTATTTCACAAACCTTACCATGGGCCTGTCATGTTCAGCATTCCTTACACTGATTTCAAATCATTTTGCTTGAGTAAGAACTTTCCTGTCACATACTGTCTCTCCGTTTTTGCTTATTTCTGCAATACAGTCACAATCCAGTATTAATAACATAGCAGGTTATTGTTCTCTGTTTGAGGCTATTAAGAATCGCATGGCATTTTTACAAGAGTAGAGGCTTTTCTTCAGTCTTCCAGTGACAATATTCCTTTCCCAACACTGTTACAATGCGCTTTTAGCTCTGTCATAGGCATCAAAGCAAGTGGGTCAGCTTCATAAAGAAAACAAGTGCTCCAGTTCACATTGATTTTTCAAACCACCTTGGGGAAAAGGACCATAACATCACCTACCCTGCAAAACAACAACAAAGATTATTATGATAAGTTATAGCATAATCAAGATAAGGCTTCTAGGCTCAGATCCTCAAAGGTATTTGGGCTACTAGCTTTCATGGAAGTTAGGAACCTAAATGTCTTTGAGGATCTTGGGCCTTAGCCACACTCACATGAGGATTAGTAGCCAGCTGTGAAACAGAAAGACTCATTTGCCTGATGCTTCTGATTTTTATACTGACACACATGCCCTGGGTTTTCATTTGATAACCTGTTGCACTTGTGCCTGTAGCAGGGCTTGATTAATCTGACTCTTAGGCCTGGTCTACACTAACCCCCCAAGTCGAAGTAAGGTACGCAACTTCAGCTACGTGAATAACGTAGCTGAAGTCGACATATCTTACTTCGAACTTACCGTGGTTCAGACGCGGTCCACACGCGGCAGGCAGGCTCCCCTGTCGACTCCGCGGTACTCCTCTCGTTGAGCTGGAGTACCGCAGTCGACGGCGAGCACTTCCTGGTTCGATTTATCGCGTCCAGACCAGACGCGATAAATCGAACCAGGAAGTTCGATTTCCAGCCGCCGAACTAGCGGCTAAGTATAGACCAGCCCTTACACTCACTAGTGCTCTGACAACCTTCTAATTAGCTTTTTAATGAGGAGTAAGTAAGCTCTCTCTCTCTCTGGCCCAGTTACTATTCAAGTATTTTATACAAAGTGGAACAGCTTCAGCAGGAGTGATTGAAAAAGACTCACCCCAGAATAGCCCATAGCCGCATGGGTATCCACATGGAAAAAGAAAGACCAAAGTTCAAATTGCTACTCCAGATCAGGGATTTGAACCTGTGTCTCCCACCTCCCCATAGGAAAGCCATAGCCACTGGGTTAAAGCTATAAAGTGGGTGTTACTGGTGCGCTCTCCTCCTCTGGCCACTTTTTGAATCTAGTGCTTTTTGTTTTTTAAGATGGCCAAAACTCTTTGATTAATTCATTTCAAATTTGAGAATAGGGGTTGATCAAATTGCGTTTTTTGACAAATAAATTATTCATCAAAAAAAATCCACCCAGCACAAGAGTGTTTCACTTTCCCATCTTTGCCCTCTTCTGTGTGACAGAATTGGAGTAAAATGTTTAATTGCAACCATGTGCTCTCCTAGTTCTTTGGGGGGGGGGGGGGGGGGACCACAAACCAAACAAACAAGATGCCCAGGAGAAAATAAACTGTCTTTGGGCTGGTCTACTCTGGGGGGGGGGGGGGGGG
>NW_020664409.1:87635862-87643101 GCF_002925995.2 Terrapene triunguis | reverse complement strand
GGGGGGGGGGGGGGGATCGATCTAAAATACGCAACTTCAGCTACGCGAATAGCATAGCTGAAGTCGAAGTATCTTAGATCGAATTACCTGGGGTCCACACGGCGCGGGATCGACAGTCGCGGCTCCCCCGTCGACTGCGCTACCGCCGCTCGCTCTGGTGGAGTTCCGGAGTGGACGGTGAGCACGTTTGGGGATCGATATATCGTGTCTTAACAAGATGCGATATATCGATCCTGGATAAATCGATTGCTACCCGCCAATACGGCGGGTAGTGAAGACATACCCTCTAAGTACTTAAACTTTACAAGAGTTGCTGATAAAATTGGATGACATTGAAGCCAAATGTGCAAAATAACAGTAAAATGGTGGTAAATTTGCAAAACTGCATTCACATTATTTTTTTTTCTCTGAGTCATCAATGAAGGAAAGTAATATCTTTCATGCCATAGTCACATGTAACAGGCAAGCAGTTCTCTCTGGTATGACTCTAACCCAAAGAAGCCCTTGAGCTAGTCAGATTTGAAGGTATCAGCCAGCTCCATGATACTGAGTTCCTGTATAAAGAATTTGAAATATCACAGGGAGTCCTGCTGGGAACAGAATAAGTCTTAGGTTAGAAAGGGGAGTAATGTAAGAAAAAAATGAGGTAACAGAGAATGAGAATCATAAGTGCCATATCAAAAAGCTCAGCCAGACATCTCATTATATACTGAGGAAAGGTGGATGAAATTGGCACACTGATGTAATGGAGCAGTGATTTTTAATGTCCATGAAAGGTGGAAGACCAGGAAATTCCTCCCAGCTAAATTATCTGTTTCCAGGCCAGGCAATATCTTTTCTCTCCCACTCTATATTTCTCAATGGTTTTCATTGTTAGTTGCTATATATCACAACAACCACCATTCTCTGCAACTCCGAGACCTTTCAATCCCTCATTTCCAGGAATTTTATAAATAAATCATTGACAAAAAGCAGGATCAGGGAGCAGGATAGGTCATACAGTTAGCTGAAGAGAAAGATGTTATCATAGGAAACAAAGATCAGTTTGGGATGAAAGGAGAGAGTAGGAAAGAAAACAGAAAATGTGGGTAGTAGGGAGGGAGAAGATCACAAAAGGTTCATGTAATCTTTGGATAAGTTATTAAAATTTATCTGAACCAAACCAATGAACCTTCTGAGGTGTCACCTTTATTGTGATTAAAATTAAAACAGTTAAGGCCAAGATTTTCAAAGGGGATAATTTTAGGAAAAGACACTTTAATGCAATCTGATTTTCTGAGGGTGGTTGCAAAAAACTTGCTGAAAACCAGGCCCTTTTAAGGTGTCTCAAATTGGGTACCCAAAAGCTGAGGCACCCAAAATGACTAGTCACTTCTGAAAATCTTGGTCATAATTTCCTTTTGGCTAAACCTCTGAATTAAAAACAAATTTGCTCTGAATTAAAAACAAAACAATGTTGAGTACCAGTTGTTACTTTGGTTAATTTACAACAACCAAGACAGTAGCATACTTAGCATAATGCTTATTGCAAAATTAGACAGCAAAGATTTTGGTGTAGATGTTAGGAGCTCAAATAATATTCTTATATAGCATTTCAGGACTAAATCCTACCCTCCCATTTAAAGTTTCATGGGACAGCTCAAGTTCAGAAGACATTTCTGGGGACTGTAAGCCACAGAGCCTTCACTGAATCTTTGATGCAGATAACAGTACACCTCTCCATTTAGTGACTAGGGATATGGCCCTCCAATCCCACAGATTTCTTGAGATTCACTGTAAATCTCCATAGTATTCCCCAAGCCTCCTTGCTGCTTTCTAAAACATCCACCTGTTATGACAGTACAGCTCCTTATGCACCAGTGTGCATTATAATATACGGGTTAATATTGTTTTACATGGTAAAAAGCAGAGGGGATGGTGTATTGTAGCACTTTGTGAAAGGATAATTCTGCCCTGCGACATTCTGGGACCAGAGAGAGCAAATGAAATCCTAAAGAGGAAGCAGCCCATCAATAGCAATGCTGTAGCTCCAAATTCTCCTCTCTGATAGAAGTCTAGGGATGATGTCAGTGTATGGGATATTGAACTATTATTGAAGTGACTATAAGGAAAAATATTATGCTACATATAGATGGGGAAAGGACAACTTAACAGAATATTTACTAATTTGCAGGTTCAAGGTATGAAGCAGATCCTGTTTGTTAAGTGTCCTTAATGTTATTTGTAGTTACAGGTCAATGTTTTTCCATCTAATCTATTTTGGAGCGACAACTGGGTTTTCAGCTAATCAAAATATTTTGTGAAAAGTGTTTGCTTTCTGCAGAAAATTTCAACTTCTCACTGAAAAACAGAACATCGAAAAAATGAAAAATTTCAGCCTATAATCAAAAATATTCAATTTGAAAATATAGCTGCAGTATCTTATGGGAGTTCTAATTCATCTCTTATGCCCCATTATTTTCTATGGGCCAGGTTCCCTAACCAAATTACATCTGTTATGATGCACCACAGTCAGAGACTCCTTTGGTGCACCACAGTGATTCAACATGAGAGGAGACTTTGGTACATCAAGGGAGATATTATCTGGTCAAGCCACCTGGTCCATAGAGGTTGAGCATGGGCATGAGGCACTTCAACTATACTTCTCATGAGGAACTGTGGCAGCACCTCTGAATCCATTGTTTTGGTTTTCAGTTGAAAGTTTTCAGACAAAAATTTTTGGTTTTCAATTTTTTGCCCAAAGTTGAAATTGTCCATGAATGGGGTGGGGGGAAATAATTCTTCGGGACAGATCTAGTTGTTTATATTCAAGTTTATAAACAGGTTACTTTTATTTATTCTTCCTTGTAATGTGTGTTTGGGAAGGATTTCTTGTTACCTATCCCAGCGCACTCACCATCATTTATAAAGGACTTCAGATTATGGACACACTGCATAACTTCCACTAGCACTGGCTTTTCTTATTTTAGAAGATAGCAGGGTAGATGCTGTAGTGGAGAATGGAATTACTAGCTGGAGCTGTCTGGAGTAGAGCAGGAACTATTTGGGATTTCCCAAATTAGGCCTTAGAAATCTCACCAAAGCTCGAGTTTCAGGCCAAAAACATGAGAACTGGCAGCTCTGCATTAGCATGTTAGTGACTCAAGTAACGGCTACCACAGTGAGTGGTGAAATGTTTATATTAAATTCTATTTCTACATTGGTTATTTTCTTATGGAGTGTTTATTGGCAGCCTTAGAGTGAATTCAGGAATTCCTTCTGTATATAGGAAGGACACTGGGGTAAAATCTCTCCTAATATCAAGCAGACTTCATGATTAGGGACTCCCAACTCCTACAGATGTGGGAGTTGAGATCCCTCTGTAGCTCATCTACAGAGGAACTTTAAGGGTGGTATATAGCCCGAAGAATGCTTATGGCCATCATCTGTGAATGTTTTGACACATAAGGATCCTGTTATTGGATCTCCTGCTTTTTTTAAGAGTGGGGACATATTTGTGTTTCCATCGCCTTCTCTTCCCTCCCCCATGTCTGTTTTGCAGGGGAGAGCTGCTGCTCAAGAGTTGTAGTGTCCTCTATGGGATAACACAGGGACTTGTGCGGGTGGAAGGGAGCTCAGGAACATCTCTAGAACCCTGCAAATCCATGGATATCTGCTTTATATCTGCAGACCATTTTTGCAGATTGCGGATTGGATTCAGATACTCGTTTTTCTCTAAACATCTCTACAAGTCCCACATCAGAGGGGATGTGGAGCCCCTTGCAGGCTCTCCTTATGTCCTCAGAATCAGAGTGGTGCAGAGCTGGCATATACAGGAGTATAAAGTCTTACTCATACTTAACTAAGTCTGGAATTTGGCTCCAAATTTGTACCTGGTTGGCATCTGTGACCATCATGATTTCCAGCTTACTACATAGCAAACTGATCCATACTATCTTTTGAATGATGAAATCTGTCTTTTTCTCTATGTAGCTTCCAGCCTTTCAATAGGAAATTCTGAAGTCAGCTGTTCCTCTTATGTGGGAAGCATGCAATAAGCTACTGTTTGCACTGCACTTTCAAAATGACTTGGAGGGATTACAGGTCTCAAATAAGGATTATATTGATCAGGGTGGTGTAAAGCAAGAAGCTCCTTGATTTCCATTTCAAGCCTTTGTGCAAGAGTTCCCTATATGCAGCAAGGCATTCAGCCATCTTCTTTTATCAAGGTTAACCATACATGGAGTGGCTAGGAATGGAAATTGGGTGGTGGGAATCAGAAATAGTTATCTGGAGAATAGCTCCCTTTCCAGCTGACGGTGATAAGGGGAAACATGACTGAAAGGATATCAAAGTCTATTTTAGTGTACAGACAAATATACAAACTAGAACAGGTCAAAAAATTTCCAATGAAGCATTTCTCTGGCAGAAAAGTCACTTAGCTGAAATCAATACGGTCCATGGGACTATATCGAGTTAGGTAAAAAATGCATTACAAAAATAGAAATGAACCATTTATATATAAGGCATCCCACTTTATTGGAATGGAAAATTTTGATTTTTCATTTTGAAAATGACTTTTTGTTTTGAAAGTGTATATATATATATAATAAAATAAAAATAAACAAGTTGAAATTAAAACAAAATATTTCAACAGACCCAAAACAAAATTTCTTAAAAAGTTGTGTTTCACAGAAAATTTCAGAATCTGATATTTTTTTCTAATTCAGAACAAAAACAAATTTCAAAATCAAAGAATTTCCAATAAAATTGAAATTCCAGCTTCTGACAAACTCTGAACACTGGTATATGTGGGACAGAATCTATGCTAGCATATTCGCCTAATGTTGTATATGCCACAGCAAAAGCAAACTTGAATTGCTAATTCATGCCAGACAGAGAGTTGATTTCTGACCAAAGGTTTTCTTATGTAACTTTTATAATGTGTTATGCAGACACTACTATGTCTAGTACGTATTCAGTAGGGGTTTCTCCCCTCTTCCTTATTTGTATTTCCTTAATCTAATAATGTTGAGGTGTTCTTCTTCTATATGTTAGTATATTAATGATTTCAACTCATTATCTTATATGTCAATTCATTGCCATGGCACTCTTGTGCTTGGATATTCTTTATAAAACTTTCGAAAAGCTGCTGTTAGGTCATGTTTCTGTGGTTGGCTGATGTTATTATGGACAAAATTCCCCCTTACACTCTACTTCCAGTTCCCCAAAACTTAGGGGTTAACTAAGTTTATCTATGCCAAAGTTCGTCTCAAGCCTCATGTTAACTGCTGAAGCTAATAGATATAAGCCTGTATGTTCCTTGCATTATTGCTGAATATAATAAAGGCATAATAATAAAGGCAAGCTAGCCCTGTGGGCTACATCTTTCACATACAATCCCAGCTATTGGATGGTAATACACGTTGCCAATGTATGCAACATAATGTTACATGTTTCATAGAGGCATCTCTTCTGGTTGCATCATGTTTCAAATATTCTTAACCCAATTTGGCTAAGGGCTAGCTTTCTCAGCTTCATGTAGGATCTCAGAATGGCCCTGGGCCAAAGTGATGTAAAAAGAAAAAAAGGCACAGAAGTATACTAAAAAATAACAAAGTGAAATAATGGTTACAGATAATTCAGCCCATATTCAGGTTTATTTTCCTTAAAGGGGAAGTATTCCCTTTAGTGGACATCATGATAAAACCAGTAGCAGCAAATTCAGTATTACTAGTATAGCCATTTGACCTTAGCTGATAAGCCTCATAAGCCTTCAATTCACAAGCTCCTGGAAAAGCTACAATTTTTTGAACTAGTGAATTGGAGCTCTAACAGCATAATATCCTGGCAGGAACTGGGAAATGAAATGTGAATGCCTTCTCTTGAGTTATTACCAACTATTTTGGATATTCTCAAAGTGTAATAGAAATAAGAAAAATGCACTTGCATGTTTTCCAAGATTCCAAGCTGGTGTTATTTACAAAATATGTATTTCTCTTGCTGGGGTACTCTCAACTGAATTACATCTCAAACCAACATTGCAGACTACCTCAATGTGTCAAACATGGTATTTAGAAAAGGAAGCACAAAGAAATAAAAATAGCTATTAACTTGAAATACCCCTTGTCTGTCTTAGGTTGGACTGCCAAAGAAAGGCATGCATAATTAGAGAACAGTTTTGAAAATTTAGATCCAAACATCTTCTCAAATGTCAAATTGCATAGCAGTGTCCCATGCTGATTTGGAAATAAACCTCAGGGTCCTTGACTCCAGTATCTCTTCTCTAACAGTTAAGACTTGTCTACATGGTGCATTAGTGTGTGCCAGCAGAGGTGTAAATTCCAGTGCACACTAGCAGGGCTGGCTCTGGCTTTCTGGCCGCCCCAAGCAAAAAAAAAACAAAAAAACGCGGCAGCCAGAACAGCAAAGCAAAGCAAAACAAAAAACAAAAAACCCTGCGGCGCGGCCGGAGCCAGGGTGCAGGGGGACTCCCTGCCCTGCAGATGTGCCCCGGCTAGTGGGGAAGGGGGAGGGAGTCGGGGGAGAGAGAGAACGGGGTGGCTATTCTCTGGGATGATCCCTTCACCCCTTCCCCCCGCTCCCCACTCTTCCCTACATCCTTCTAGGCCTGGAGGTCACTGCAGCCTATTAGTGAATAGATGTTTATGGAACATTCAGCCATTGTATCGAAGTTAAGTAGACAGTAGGTCCCTGTGCTGAAATAAGCTGTAATAAGCTCTGTAGGGGTAAACCCATGCTGATCCTCTTTGAAGTCAATAGAAGTTGATTCAGGTATAGGGCTCTTTCCACCAGAGATGATTTCAGGATCAGAACCTAAGGGTATGTCTACACTACGAAATTAGGTTGATTTTATAGAAGTCGATTTTTAGAAATTGATTTTATACAGTCGATTGCGTATGTCCCCACGAAGCACATTAAGTCGGCAGAGTGCATCCTCACTACCGTGCCTAGCATCGACTTACAGAGCGGTGCACTGTGGGTAGCTATCCCACTGTTCCCACAGTCTCCGCTGCCCATTGGAATTCTGGGTTAAGCTCCCAATGCCTGATGGGGCAAAAACATTGTTGCGGGTGGTTTTGGGTACCTGTATGGAACTTAAACCCCTGCATGTTGTTTTTGGTGTCATTTTCTGCACATCATTAGTTCTTCTATGAATACAATTGCCCTAATATGGAGATGAAAGATAGATTTAAACTAAACTAATACAATTGCCCTAATATGGAGATGAAAGATAGA
>NW_020664409.1:87520327-87635852 GCF_002925995.2 Terrapene triunguis | reverse complement strand
TTAAACTAAACTAATACAATTGCCCTAATATGGAGATGAAAGATAGAAAGATAGATTTAAACTAAACATGGTCTCCTGGTAAATAATTTGTATTATAAGAATTATTATATATCCCAAAGTGAATGTACCCCTTTATCAGGGAAGAGGTAGAATTACTAAGATATGGTATATATTTGATAAAACTAAACTGTGTAACACATTATGAGCCATCGATGTGTAGGCAGAGGGATAAACAAGAATTCTTCCCTCTTGCATGACTTCCCAGACTCTCTATGATGTGAGGGAAATATATAAATTATGGATAATATTATTATTAAAATATGGATTCTATTAATATAGGGATTCATAAATAAGAGCTAATTTAGGTATGTCAAGGCATAACTTTCTGCCTAGGGCTGAGAAATGATACAGAATTTCTCATGTAGCGAAGATTGTTTGTAGCAAGGGCTAGTTGTAACAAGACCTGCAAAGCCAAAGTGAAGTTGTTTAAGCTAAGAAGTGTACTAGTGATCAGTGCGTGACCAGAAGATCTGCTGGCCACTTGAGCGGCCATAGACATATTCATTGCTGGAAAAGCAAAAATCCGGCCCAGTGTCAGGGTCCGTCATATGGGCTATCTGACCCATTGGTTGGAGCCAGGAGTAGAGTCAGGGCCCTGGTCACACAAAGGGTCAAAGCCGAAGTCAGCAACTGGGATAAGAACAAGGAAGCAGGAACAAGGCAGGGTAACAGGGGCCAGGCATGGGAGCAGGGAGTTGGTCTCAAAGGTCTGGGCAGCAACAGGCCTAGCAGCTAGTTGCTCAGACAAGGGATAGGACAGGAACAGGAAGCTTTATATGCAATGGTGTACAAGCTGCTGAGTCATTGGGTGTAGCCAGCGCTGGATTTAGGGTTAGGCAACCCAGGTGACCACCTGGGGTGCTGGGCTTAAGGGGGCACCGGGCTCGGGGTGTTATTTTTGTTCTCAGTGGGAAAAGGGAAAATAGAATGTTTGAAGGAAAATGTTTCAGGTATTCTGTGTGTGGATTCATTTTTCACTAAGTCCTAGAATGTTCTGGACCTTTGTAGAATCTCGTGGAACCTTCCAGACTTTCTGAGAACTACATTTTCCTTGAACCTCCTAGAATGTTGTCAACCATGCCCTCGTGGGTATATAAGGGGCGGGCGTTGCCAGTAAGTCAGTGATATATAAGAACAAAGTGAAGTGAAGTGAGAGCCCAGCTGCAATATTGTGAACCTTGTTTTATTGTGCAATTGTGAAAGTGTGCTTGTGTTTTAAGAATTGAAGAGTGTTTGTAACAAATAATAAAGGACATATTTAATGAGATGCCAGAGATATCTATCAAACCCCTATCTTTGCAACAATATAAAGGAAATACTGTTACTCCTTTTGCCATGCTTAACACATAATGTTTGCTGACTTTCTAAGATTGAGGCTATGTCTACACTACTGCGGTAAATCGACCTATGCTACGCAACTCCAGCTACGTGAATAAAGTAGCTGGAGTCAATATACCTTAGGTCAAGTTATCATAGGGTCTACACCACGGGGGGTCAGCAGGAGAAAATCTCCCGTCGACTTACCTTACTCTTCTCATTAGGGGTAGAGTACAGGGTTCGACTGGAGAGCGATCTGCAGTCGATTTGGCAGTCTTTACTAGACCCGCTAAATTGACCGATGGTGGCTCGATCTCAGAGCGTCGATCCCTGCTGTAGGGTAGACCTGCCCTGAGGAACATAGACTTTTGCTCTCCCTAATATTGTCTGTTTTCCCCCATAGAAAATAAAAAGATGCCCCCGAAGAAGCCTACAGGAGCTCAGTATAGGAAGTGAAAAGTTCAAATGCAATCTATTTTTCAGCAAGGGGCAAATTTGATGGAAAATATCTGAAACAGAACAACGTAAATGGAGCTTTAGGCAGTAGTGATCGTCACAGTGCAGAAGAAATTGAGGAGTGAAGCGTAAATGATGGAAGTCCTATTACTAAGGAATTAGCAGATTTACCTGAAGATAAGGAATGGAAATGTGAGGAAAGTGTTGGAGAATTGTCCAGTTTTCCTGGAAGCATAAAGGAGAGTGATGATAAAGAAGAATGTGGCTCATAGTAAAAGGAGAGTAATGACAAACATAAATCTGGTTTACATGAAAAGGAGAGAAACGATAAAGGATAATCAGCCTTGCATGATGACAGAAAGAACAGTGAGAAAAATTTCACACCAAAAATCGATATATCAGATCCTGCTTTAAGGCCAGCGATCCTAAACTCTGCCAATATCGATCATACAATTTTGAATGGGATGGGCAAAATTGAGTATATGATATACTCCCCCACGAAAGCTTATGCTCCAATACATCTGTTAGTCTATAAGGTGCCACAGGGCCTTTGTTGCTTTTTACATATATATAAGATTGCTAACATCACACGTCTCCTCACTCTTGCATGACTCAAACCCTCCCTCACCACACACACGAGCTGTGCTTGCATGTTGTACTCCTGATGGAATTCTGTGCCAAAAAAAATTAAATTATGCACACAATATTATTAAATACTACTAAATTCTGCCAATTTTATTTGTCAAAAATGTGGCTCCAACATGGCAATGGGGAACACAGGTCACTGGCTGCGCTGAGGTGAGAGATCACCCTGAAGCACCCACGTCCCCCAGTACAGGGAATCGGCAGTGAGGCTGCACCCAACCCTGACACAGTGCAAGGGCTGGGCCTGCCCCAGAAACATCCTGGGGCCCTGCCCCTCTACACCAGACACACCAGGTGTGGGTGGGCAGGCTCAACCCAGCAGGATCTAAGTATGGAAGGGCTTAGTGTGGGCGGATCCAGGTATGGAATGAGAGGTTTCTGTGTGGGGCAAACTGGGTGTGGGCGGCTCAGTGGGAGATCTGGATGCACAGGGGCTCATTGGGGGTTTCCAGGTGCAGGGGCAATGGGACTCTACAGGGTATCCAGGTGAAGCTGGTTAGGGCTCAGCAGGGGGGGTCTGGGTGTGGGTAAATGGGGCTTGGCAGGGGGTTCTGGATATGGGGGGCTCAGTGAGGGGTCCGGGTGCTGGGGGAGTGGGACTTGATGGGGTGGGGGTCCAGATGCAGCTGGTTGGGGCTCAGTGGGATGGGATGGTGGATCTGGATGGTGCGGGGGATCTGGGTGGTGCGGGGCTCGTCGGGAGGGTCCAGGTGTAGGGGGGTGCACAGTGGAGCACAGGGCTGAAAATTAGGAGGTAAAACATCTTCCAGAACCTGAATATGAACTGGGAGCCATCGTCTGTGGTAAGATGGTCAGGGAGGCCATGGAGGTGGAAGATATGTGTAACTAGAAGGCATTCAATTGGGATATGTATGCATAGTAAAAAGGAGGCCATTTTGATGAGTTGGTCAACAATAGTCAGTTTGGTGTTGCAGCCTTCAGATTTGGGTAGTTCCACTACAAAATCAAGAGTTATGCATGAACAGGGCCACGAAAGGGTCTCAGATGGCATCAGGAGGTCAAAAGGCCTGCTCCAGCAGGTTTTTGTTCAAGCATAAATGTCACAGGACCTGACATAGGACCATCTTACATTTGTGACCACCAGAATGAGTGGGCTACAATGCACAAAGTCTTGGGTTGTCCAAAATGACTTGCCCAGGGGATATCATGATGTATGCACAGCACTTTCAGTCTTGGGGAACTGCCAGGGACATATAGGAAGCCATTGACGTAGAGGAAGTTGTTGACCCAAGAATGGTGGCTAATAGTGGTACTGGGGAGACACACCTTGGATGAAATTCTGAGTTTAGAAAAAAGAAAGGATTGTTAGGGAGGGCTGTTTGAAGCATGGCAAGGAAGTCTGAGGATACAGACCCACAAATGGAATGGTGTGGCTTTAATATGCCAGGTGATGGTTCTTCGGCATTAGTGGGCTCTGTATAGCATTCCCCTTCTGTGAGAGGGCTTCAACTTTGCCATTCTTGTTGCCTGGACAATATGTGATTGTGAAATTGAATCTGAAGAAGAATAGGGCCCAATGCAACCGCTGCTAATTCAGCTCCTTGGCAGATTGTAGGTATACTAGATTCTTGTGGTCAGTTAAGACTAGGAGGGAATGTTTGGCCCCCTCCAGGTGTATCGCCAAGTCTACAGTCCAGCCTTAATGGTGAGTAACTGCTTGTCTGCTATTTCATAACTGTGTTAGACTGGGGTGAGTTTTCATGAAAAATATGCATCTCGTGTTGAGACCCCATTTCTTGGGATAGTACAACCCCAATTGCTACATCACAGATGCCAGTCTCAAAGACAAAGGGTTCATCAGGATCAGGGTGGACCAGCACCGGGGCAGATGTGAAAACTATCTTAGGGCATTTGCAGGCCTGGTGGGCCTTCATCAGCCAGTGAAACCTTGCAGGTTTGCAGAGGATGGCAGTTTTAGGGGTTCTGACCTTTGAGAAGTTTGGAATAAACCTCCTGTAAAAGTTGGCAAACTCTCTGACCATCTGAATGTCTTGGATGCTCCAATTCAGCCCAATCCTGAATTGCAGATATCCTAGGAGGATCCATCAATAGTCCATCTGCTAACAGACTGAACCCCAAAAATTGAGTGAATGATTAGTTGAATATACACTTTTTGTCCCATGCCCAGGGAGCTCATTGCAGGTCTGAGGGTCATAATCAATAGGGATGGGCAAAGTGCTTCAAATCAAATATGAAGTCACTCATATTTCAGTCAGAACTCGAGCTCATCTCACTCTTTTATGGGTGGATGGATGAATAGATATTTCCCCCCTTCCTTGCCCCTGATTTCAGCTTGACCCAGAAGCTGAAATTCTAGAAGGAGGAATGGCAAAAAGTCGGTTCTTGCACTATTTCTGGCCTGAAATGGACATAGGTAAATCAGGAACTTCATGAGGATCCTGTTATACTGAACTTTCTAGATCTATTTCAAGGTCAAAGAGGATGAAATAAGCTTTGAATAATCATCCAAATTTCTGCAGCAAAAGTTCCTTCCCTTCTTAGACAGAGGCAATCCAAGATGGTGACCAAAATCTGATGCATGTTGTTTCCCTGTGACTCTTACTTGAGTCAGAAAATTAATATGGAATCAGTACAATTTTTCTGTGGGTAACTGATTATCTAAGGGCTGATAGACTGAGGAAGATTTTTTTCTTCTCTGGACAAACCAATAAGCTAGTTTAGGACTGGTCAATTGTGACTTTCTTTAAACTTCTATGAAGTAATTTTCCAGCAAGATGACTAGCTGTCAAAACTTCCATTGTTTTGTATGTACAACACTATTTATTCTATTACATAAGATATAGTACAAATATGGGAAAAATTGATGCCAAATCTGTTCTTGGTATCACCAGTCTTAATCAAGAGTATTTCTACAGCAATCAATGTATCCTGTAGAATGTGTCCTATTGTACAAGGGCATTATGTTATGGTTTCACAGATATAGATTGTAAGGAAGGATTAGAAAATTTGGCCTGGATATTATATGAAGAAAGAAGACTAGGTGAGTTTTCATAGAGCAGTATAGGATCTTAAAAGGAAAATGTGCTATTAATGTTTTTGAGTTAGAGACTAATTTAAACCAAGAGGTCACAGACTGAAGTCAACAATTAAAATGACATGTAGTCATTTATGTACAGGAGATTTCCAACTTACAGTTACAATAAAGAACTGACCAAGCAAGAGAAGCAAATATCATGAATTAGTTCACAGGTTATCTGGGCCAATATTTAAAGAAAAAGCCACCCCTAAGTTATGATGACAATTAGCTTTATGCAGATTAATAGATGAAATGTAGTTTCACTTGTATTTACTAGCTCTACACAGACAGGTTTTGATGAACTAAATCTCCCACTATATGTTTCTGAAATGAATTTCTGACCCTTCAGATTACAACTTTGAAATGTACAATACTAACACAATCAATATCTCTAAACTGCTCTTCCCTCATCGCTTTTTGCACTCCCAAAATAGCTGTGATTGTAAAGATCAGTGTAGAAGGTTATTGTTCAGTCTGATCTGACAAAACCAGTAAATTCTGGTGGGATCTTACTATCTTTATTTTCCAGCCACTCAAGCTAAAAACAAAACAAAACAAACAAAATAAAACAAACAAACACACACAAAAATCCCAACCTGGAACTCAGGGCTAGAAATTTCAGGTTGCAATGAAAAATTTAGTATTTTCATATTCATAACACTTTTTAGCTTATTTTTGTGACTAAACACAGTAATCCTATGAGCTGATTAAACTACTGTACCATATTTTCAATGCTTCCTTATTCAGAACTGACTTGGTTCATTGATTTTTTTTTTGTATGTTTCCAGCTTAATAAAAAAACAGAGCATCTTTTAGTTCATTATTTTTATGTTCATGCTTTGACGAGAACATATAAAAAGTGGGCTTTATGAATCACTCAATCCCAAATGCAATGTAAAATTAATGAGTACATTAACAGTAAGTGGGCATTTAATCTGTCAAAAGCCTTGTAGCTGATTTAGAATTGTGAGGGCTTATAAAACTCACCTGGCAAACAAGCACTCTTTAAAAAATAAAAACAGCAAAAGCTATCCAAGATCACAAGCCAAGGGAGAGCTTACCAATGTTAAAGGCTGTTGTTTTCAAATGGCTGGTCCAGTGTATGGAAAGGCTCCCACTCCTATTCACTGTCAGTCTTGTTTCTTTGTATTCTTCCGGAAGATATGAGTGACACCCACTTACACTAATTGCAAGAAAATTATATTTCTGTTGAGACTCATTTCTTGGCTGTAAAATTCAAAAGATACATTTCATAATTATGATGCCAAAATGCCATATAACAAGTGATCTGGTATGCAACTATATGTAAGGGGACTATTGGTCCCTTACTAAAACTCAGGGGGGGGGGGGGGGTTGGTTGGCTAAGTCCCAGTACCAAAAGAAAGGGGAAGGGTTGATGGGAAATCAGGACCCTGAGACTGACAGTCCCCAGGAAGCAGATCAGTGCTGGGAGCAGAGCAACAGAAGCAGCCCAGAGAGCAGACCTGAGCTGGGAGGAAAGCTGCAGCAACCAGAGCCAGAGGGGCCAGAAAAGCAGCCCAGGAGACTGGAGGCAGAGCAGCAGCAGTGCTAGGGCTGGAATTGGGGCTGGAGTTGGAGCAGTCTGGAGCCAGGTGCAGTGAGCAGCTGAGGAGAGCGACGGGGGACCCTGGGTAGCAGGCCCAGCGCAGGGAGATGCCCCCAGCCAAGAGGCCTTGCAGGCCAGACTTGGAGGGGGATCATAACCCAGACAGGGTGGGGCTGACACTGGGAAGAAGGGTCCTGCCACCTAGAGCCTGAAGGCATGTGGCCACTGCCAGAGCAAGTGTCCAACCCGCAGCACCCCTGCAGCCAGGACCTGAGAAGGAAGCCTGGGACATGTGAGGAACAGACTGTGAACCTCCCTTACAGTCCAGAGACTGCTGGTTGTGATGTCACTGTGCCACAGAGTGGCGTTATGTGTTTTCCTTTATCCTTTCCCATTTTTTCCTTATTTGTTTTTAAATTGATTGCTGCTTAATAAATTGTATTTGCGTTGAACTGTATGTAATGATCAGTGGGTCAGGGAATCATCCAGTGCGGAGATAGCAATGGAATCTGTAAAAGGTGAATGAGGACTGGAAGAGCAGGTGACAACTCTTCTTAAAACAACCACAGCAGAATCATAAGCTTCTGAAAACACTAAAAAGTTGTGACAGGTTGAGTTGTTGCTTGATCTATTGATTCTATTACTGATTTATTTTCCCTAAGGAAACCTCTGAAATTTAGTAGGTTCTTGTCCCAAGATCAGGCCCAGTATTTTCAGGATTATGGTTTAGTTGGAGGCCCCAACGTGCACCCTTGCAACACTCGCACTTAGGAAACCACACAATATTTATAATCATTTATTAATATAGTTAGCAAATTCACAAATGTTTTAACTTGGCATGTCAAGTAGAGATAATACAGAATGAACTGAGCATCCACATACTTACACCACCTTTTCAAAATAACCTGAAGTGTTAGTTATCATCTTCCTCTCGTCCCCCTCACCATCATCACCAGTGATCGCTATTCTGACATGTCATAGAATCATAGAGTTAGAAGGGACCTCAGGGGTCATCCTATTTAACCCCCTGCCAAGATTCAGACATCTCCCAAGCTCCCAAAAGCTACATCTCTCAAGGCACACAGGCTGGGATATAATTTTTATAATGTGCTATACTGACTACACTCTGCCTAATGCATATTCAGTAGGGGTTTCAGGCCCTTTTCTTTATTTATAGTTCCTCACCCTACTAACGTTGGGGTGCCCTTTCCCCATAGGTTATTAATCCTTTTACCTTGAGCTAATTAACAAATATGTTAATTTAGTTACCATGAGAGAAGGAGGGTGAGGTAATATCTTTTATTGGACCAATTTCTGTTGGTGAGAGAAACAAGCTTTCGAGCTACACAGAGCTCCTGAAGAACAACTTTGTGTGGCTTGAAAGCTGGTCTCTCTCACCAACAGAAGTTGATCCAATGAAAGATATTACCTCATCCACCTTGTGTCTCTAATATCCTGGGACCGACAAGGCTACACTACAAAACATACAATTAGTTACCATAGCATTCTTATGGTCAGACATCTGCTGATATCCCTAACTTAAAATATCTCAAGCTGATAAAAACAAGCATCTCATGGTTAATTGTCAACAGTTTAGTCATTATAGCATTTAAATTTCAAAAGCATCCAATTTATGTTACATTTACATGAAAAAAATTCTAAAAGGTAAAAATCTTGAAATAAGCTGTTTTTTTCTCTTCAGAGAAGGATATACTTGCTCTCTGCTGATTGCGGTCCCTCTCTTATCCATGAGCAGGGGCCACAGAGGGTGTTGCGAACCAGAAACATTAATGTTCTCCAATGGAAAAAATGCAGGTAGAGAGAGAGAAGGACTTGGCAATGGCAAGCTCACGCCAAGCCCACACAGTGTTTGTGTAGGGCTTAGACAAAGAACACAGGAATGCCTGTGACTAACTACTGTCCCTGACTGCTTACAGTGTAGGAGTGTCTTCGGCTGAAGGCTCTATTTATAGAATCCTAGGACTAGAAGGCACCTTGAGAGGTCATTTAATCCAGTCCCCAGCACTCATGGCAGGACTAAGTATTATCTAGACCATCCCTGAAAGGTGTTTGCCTAACCTGCTCCCTACCTAGGCAATTTATTCCAGTGCTTAACCACCCTGACAGGTTTTCCTAATGTCCAACCTAAACCGCCCTTGCTGCAATTTATGTCCATTGCTTCTTGTCCTATTCTCAGAGGTTTTTTCTCCATCCTCATTATAACAATCATTTATGTACTTGTAACCTGTTATGTCCCCTTTTCAGTCTTCTCTTCTCTTGTCATAAACAGATAGTTAAGGGTTAATGCCTCTTTTACCTGTAAAGGGTTAAGAAGTTCACCTAGCCTAGCTGACACCTGACCAGAGGAACCAATGGGGGGACAAGGTGGTTCAAAAGGAAGGAAGGAAGTTCCCTTTGTTTAGCTTCGGTTTAAGTTTTGACCGGAGTGGGAAAGCTCCAGAATTCAGCCTCTTATCAAGTAGTGAGTATTTGTGAAGGAAATATATAGGTTTATATTTATTTCTTTGTAACTTGTCTTGGGCATTAGGGAATAATCAAATTGGGTATTTTTTGTGTAACTAAGTTTTTGCCCAGGGGGACATCCTCTGTGTTTTGAATCTGTTGTCTGTGAGAGTAGCTGGTATGCTAATCTCTCCCAGAGGGTTTTCTTTTACCTTTCTTTTCTTTCATTAAAAGCCTTCTTTTTAAGAACCTGATTGATTTTTCCTTGTTTTAAGATCCAAGGGGGTTGGATCTGGGCTCACCAGGAATTGGTGGGGGAAAGGAGGGGGGATGGTTAAATTCTCCTTGTGTTAAGATCCAAGGGTTTGGATCGGTGTTCACCAGGAAATTGGTGAAGAAGTCTCTCAAGGCTACCCAGGGAAAGGAGTTAGAACTTGGGAGTGGTGGCAGCAAAACCAGATCTAAGTTGGTAATTCAGTTTAGAGGTTCACATGCAGGTCCCCATATCTGTACTCTAAAGTCCAGAGTGGGGGTGAAACCTATGACATCTCCAGACTAAAGAAGCCCAATTTTTCCAATCTTCCCTCATAGGTCATGTTTTCTAAACATGTTATCATTTTTGATGTTTTTCTCTGGACTTTCTCCAATCTGTCCACATCTTTCCTGAAATGTGACACCCAGAACTGGACACAATACTTCAGTTGAGGCCTAATCAGTGCAGAGTAGGCCAGAAGAATTACTTTCTATGTCTTGCTTACAACATTCCTGCTAATATATCCCAGAATGATGTTTGGGTTTTTTTACAACAGTGTTACACTGTTGACTGATATTTAGCTTGTGATGCACTATGACCCCCAGATTCTTTTCCGCAGTACTCCTTCCTAGGCAATCATTTCCCATTTTGTATATGTGCAACTGATTGTTCCTTCCTAAGTGGAGTACTTTGCTTTTGTCCTTATTGAATTTCATCTTATTTACTTAAGACCATTTCTCCAGTTTGTCCAGATCATTTTGAATCTTAATCCTATCCCCCAAAGCACTTGCTATCCCGTCTAGCTTGGTATTGTCTGAAAACTTTATAAGTGTACTTTCTATGCCATTTTCTAAATCATTGTTGATGATATTGAACAGAATCCCTGCGGGACCGCCCTTGTTATGCCTTTCAAGCATGACTGTGAACCACTGATAACTACTTTCTGGGAATAGTTTTCAAATCAGTTATGTACCCACCTTCTAACTTCATCTAGGTTGTGTTTCCCTAGTCTGTTTATGAGAAGGTCATGTGAGACAGTATCAAAAGCCTTACTAAAGTCAAGATATACCACATCTACCATTTCTACTCTATCCATATGGCTTGTTACCCTGTCAAAGAAAGCTATTAGGTTGGTTTGACATGATTTGTTCTTGACAAATCCATGCTGACTATTATTTATCACCTTACGATCTTCTAAGTATTTGCAAATTGAGTTTCAGATCATTGAAGAGCTCCTGGTTAAGCCAGGGTGGTCTCATGTCATTCTTCTTATCTTTCTCTTGTGCCCTTAATAAAGTGTCTTTGAAAAACTGCCAACTCTTTTGAACTGCTTTTCCCTTTAGACTTGCTTCCCACCAACTCCCTGAGTTTGCTAAAATTTGCCTTCTTGAAAACCATTATCTTTATTGTGCTGTTTTCCCTACTACCATTTCTTAGAATCATGAAATCTATCATTTCATGATCACTTTCACCTAACCTGCCTTCCACTTTAACAAGTTCCTCTCTATTTGTCAAAATCAACTTTAGAACAGCCTCTCCCATAGTAGCTTTATTCACCTTCTGAAATAAAAATATTGCCCCTAATACATTGCCCCTTCTGTATTCGTTTCCCAACATATATCTGGGTAGTTGAAGTTCTCCATCATCACCAAGTCCTGTGCTTTGTCATTCACCCCTTCTTCCTGGTTAGGTAGTTTGTAGTAGACGCCTATCAGGACATCACCCAGGTCTTTTACTCCTTTTATCCTTGCCAGTCTTTCAACAAGTCCGTCTCCTGTTTCCATTTCAGCCTCAGTTCAAGTGTGTACATTTTTAATATATAAGGCAACACCTCTTCCATTTTTCCCTGCCTGACCTTGCTGAGCAAGCTGAACCCTTCTGTACCAATATTCCAGTCATGTGTATTATCCCACCAAGTCTCTGTAATGCCATCTCTGTCATAGTTGTGTTTATTAACTAGCATTTCAAGTTCTTCCTGCTTATTCCCCATACTTCTTGCATTAGAGTACAGACATCTAAGATACTGATTTGATTTTCTTTCTTGACTCTCTCTTATCCTTGCTATAATGGCCCATGCTCCCCCCAAATTCTAACCCTTCTCCCAGGTTTCCATGTTTTTGACTTAGTGTGGGCGTTTTCACCTGCACCTGTCGAACATAGTTTAAAGCCCTCCTCACTAGTTTACCCAGTCTGTATCCAAATATACTCTTCCCCTTCCTTGATAGGTGGACCTCATGTCTGCTTAGCAATCCTTCTTCCTGGAACATCATCCCGTGGTCAAGAAAGTTGAAGCTTTTCTGGTGACACCATCCTCGCAGCCAGGCATTTATCTCCAGGATGCATCAGTCTCTGCCTATGCCCTTATCTGTGATCTGAAGGATTGCAGAGAACACTATCTGTGCCCCCAGCTCCTTCACCCTTACTCCCAGAGCCCTGTAGTCACTTCTAATCTGCTCATGGTCATACCTCGCAGTATCATTAGTGACCACATGGATGAGTAGCATGGGGTAGTAGTCAGAAGGCCAGATGATCCTTGAAAATCCCTCTGTAACATCTTGGAAAGGGGCCCCTAACAGGCAGCATACCTCCAGGGATGCCATGTCTGGCTGACAGTTGGGTGCCTCCATCCCCCTCAGAAGGGAGTCACCAACCACCACTACCCTACGTTTCCTCCTGGAAGTGGTGGCTGTGATCTTCCCAGTCTTGGGGGTTCATGGCTATTCCTTCTCCACCTTTGGGGGTGATTCCTCATTGCTTGTTGCCAGGGCAGCATAACTGTTCTTCAACACTATAGTGGGTGGATGGGGAGTAGGGGTGGAACACTCCCTGCTGCCAGAATTAACCAGCAGCCAGTGTTCTCCCTGTGACAGAGCCATATTCTCCTCCCCCGGTGGCATGACAGCAGTCCTCTCTAGCTGGATAGCGTCCTCAGCCTTGGAAGTCTCCATATGAATACTCTCAATAAATACCTCATGGGCAGGGATGCTCTTCAGCCTAGCCACCTCCTCCTGTAGCTCTCCGACCTGCTTCCTGAGAGATTCCACTAGCAGACACCTTTCACACTGGATGGTCCCCCCATTCTGGTTTTCTGTAAGTGGGAAATGCAGGCCACAGTCTCTGCAAATCCACACCAGGATCTGAGTAGAGGAATCCATGGTCAGGTGCTCTGTCTGGATACAGGTGCTGGTGGAAAAGACAAGAGCAGTGTTGGCACTGGCAATGCGGCCCTTCCGAACCATAGCGATTTTATTACCACTCCCTCTTACAAACTCTGTCTCAAATTCCCCTGTTTGCGGTCCCCTATTCGCTAGCTTTCGTTGGTTGCTTAGCCTCTGGCTTTTAAGGCCTTCTCTCATAGGTCAGCCCTACCCCTTCATTCCTTCCTGAGGGCTCTTTTACAGAGCTATCAGACATCTCCTTGTCCCAGGGGTAGAGAGCCAATGTAAATTACACCTCCAATGTTGCATAAATGGGGAAACCACTCCCAGGCCATTTTAGTCACCATATACAGCTTATGTCACTGGAAAGTTCAAGATAGGAGCCACACAACACCTTCCTTGAGGAGACAACACATTATGTTCTTGCTTAAAATGTGGTTCTGGTCTAAAAACTAGCTATGTAAAAATGAAATTGTGGAATTCCATGTTTATTATCCCTCAATGATTTTCATATCAAATATGCTCAGCTAAGAAGTAAAAATATGATATTTTTCTAACAGCTATCTCTGCTTATTCAGCCTGAGCTCTGAGAATTAAGCTGGGTTCTTTCCTTCTCATTCTTCATTCTCACTATTTCAGAAGGCCAAATTACACCCAGATTTACACCTGCATAACACAATTTCCTTCCAATTATGCTCTCACTGACACTTCTCTGACCTCATTGCCTTCAATGAGTGGATGTAACTGAATGGAATTTAGTTAACCCCTATGTTGATTCACAAGGTGGAATAGAATCCAGCTCATTCTATCAGGCTGTTTTGGCTCAGCGATGCCAATGGGAAGCCATAAAAAATTCAACTTATTTTAATCTTGTTTTAATCACTAAAAAAAGTAGTTATAATTATTATGACTCTAAATACACCAAAGGAACAGCTCTGTGGAGTAAGATGTTGCCATTTTTACATAGTCATTTTTAGAGTTAGAACTACACTTCAGGATGTTTAATATTATAGGACTAATCCTGTTAGTAAGGACTACCAGTAAGTAAGAACAACATGATATGGCTCATAGACTGTTTATATTTGTAATGTCATCCTTTTAATCAATTTATGGCTTTTTCCCATTCTTTAATATTTCTGCTTCACATCAGCATTTCATTAACTATATTCTCTTTTTATGGAAAGATACCCTAGAGTCATGTGTATTATCCCTCAACTAGTCCAATGAGGTCAGATTAAGTTCCCGGTTATATCTACGTAAATCAATTAAACACATTGACTTCAATGAGTTACCACTGAAGTCAGTGTAGTTGCTGTGATTTACACCAGTGTAACTGAGTGCAGAATTTTGCTTTATGCCATTGTCACAATGATGTTTCCATAAAAGTCCTTCCCTATGACAACAATAACATGCTTTAGCACTCATGGTATATAGATCTATTTCTCCAATACGAACTTTGCACATATTATCAAATTCAGCCTTGTAAAATAGTCATAAAAATTACCAGCTCAGATACAAAATCTCCTCACCCACTCTTTACATTATGATAATAATGAAAAATCACTGTGTTTATTCACGCATCAGAAAAATCACTCTCCCCTCCTCCTCAGTTGCAAGCGGGTGAGTAGAAGTTTCCAAGGCTGAACTAATTAATCTAAGTAAGTTAATTATAGCTTGAGGAATGTTACCATAATAATATATGTGTTAGATTTCACTTGATTCTGTTTGCACTTTTTAAAATGATGTTCATGGAAATAGTGCATCTCTTTCATTTGGATCTTTCCTTTGCTGTTTTGGGCTGCACAGTGAAAATATATAGGACTAAATCCTGGTACTCCTTTCCCGGAGCTCCCTAGACTGAACAATTTTTGCAGCTGCAGAGTAGGGGGAGATGCTTCACTGGGTAGAAACTATGTCATGCTTGCCAGGCATCCGGTTCTTGACTGGAACACACAGTCAAAAAGGGACTCTGACAGCTCTGGTCAGCACCGCCGACCAGACCGTTAAAAGTCCGGTTGGCAGCGCAGCAGAGACCCGGGGATAAGGCAGGCTCCCTGCCTGCCCTAGCTCCGCGTGGCTCCTGGAAGTGGCCACCAGCTCCTTGTGGCCCCTAGGTACATGGGCAGCCAGGGAGGCTCCATGCATTGCCCTTGCACCCTCAGGCACCGCCTCCACAGCTCCCATTGGTTGCAGTTCCTGGCCAGTGGAAGCGGCGGGGGCAGTGCCTGCAGGCACAAGGGCAAGGTGCTGAGCCTCCCTGGCCGCCCATGCACCTAGGGGCTGCAGGGACCTGGCGGAGGCTTCCTGGGAGCTGCAGTAAGTGCTGCCAGGATCCCACACCTCCTCCTGCACTCCAACCTCTTGCCCCAGCTCACAAAATACTTCCTGGAGCCCACACATCCCAACACCCTGCTCCAGCCCTGAGCCCCCTCCTGTACCTCAAGCTTCTCATCCCTGGCCCCACCCCAGAGCCGACACCCCCAGCCAGAGCCCGCACCCCCCCTCCAAACCCCCAACCCCTGCCCCAATCCGGAGCCCTCTCCCACACCCTGAACCGCTCATTTTTGCCCCCACCTAGAGATTGCACTCCCAGCCCAGAGCTCATACCCCTCCGTCCCCCTATCTCCCTGCCCCAGCCCAGTGAAAGTGAGAGAGCGTGGGGGAGAGCGAGCAATGGAGAGAGGGGGAATGGAGCGAGTGGGGGTGGGGCTTTGGGGAAGGGGCGGGGCAGGGGCATGGCAGGGGTGTTCGGTTTTTGTGCCATTAAAAAGTTGGCAACCTTCAGCCATCCAGCTCCATCCTCTTTTCAGAGACTCCACATTTCCTATGGAATAGTCTTAAAGGATGTGATGAAGCCTCATCACTTGAGATATTCAATAATAGATTGGACAACACACTTGAAACTGCAGTTACTCACAGAGATAGACTAATAGGACTTTTCTCTCTCTGAACTCTATGATTTTTGTTTGTAATGGACTAATTAGTAGATATCTGTATATTTTGTATCTATTTAAATACACAATCTAATCGAGAAGAATCCTGCATAATCAGGAGTTGGGATAATCAAGAAACAATAGAGGGGATATCTAGAAGAGGGTGATATCATTAATTTTGAAATGGGGGTTTGGATCGCGGCAGCGGGATGTGTGTGTGTGTGTATGGGGGAGGGGTTAATCAGGTTCCTACTATATTTAAAGATCAGATTATTCAGCACTAAATTGAATTCTACCTAACTGTGACAAAGTGTATGTATACTACCAACCAAGAATGAACAAACAGATTAAATTTGTTCACTGGGACGAGAGAAGAGTCTGGTCCTACCATAAAGATTTCTATAGTTGCCATGCTTAAAGCAAAGGGTCCTCAGCCATGGTTCATTAAGGGGCATCCCTAGAGAGGATAGGAGGTTCGTTGGGCATGAACTCTCTTGACTGGAATTGCTGAGGGAGGATTTGAACTATTATCTGAACCCTCTTGAGAAAGGAGCCTTTTGTATCTGTTTCCCTTTCACAAGGGAGACCAAGAATGGTTCCTTCTGACCCTGATAAAAGGATTAGCTTCTGTTTAACTACACACTTGTGGGGAGGAGCTAGGAGAGTTTATTAGGACCCTTCTGTGGAGGGAAATGACTTGTGTATTTGCTTGTCAAGAAAGGGAGCTCTAAAGAACTGTTCCCTGACTAAAGAAAAAGGTCTTATTTGTATAAGGTGCTTTTATACGTGATTTTCTTTAAAGGTTTAGCAACACTTTATTCCGGGAGTATAGTAAATTATATATTTTTTCAAAACCATAAACATGCCTACATATGAAGCCCCAGATGTTTATTGTGTCCCCTTTAATCATCCAAGCACTCATTCTGTTATCTGAACCATTTGCCAGGACAGCATATATAATTGAACATCAAGCTTAATTGGTAATAAACCTGGTGCTATAGTGATGCATGATAAACAGTGTTCCTTTTAAAAAATGATCTTGTGGGGATTCAGGGGAGCTGCAGGGTCGGATTAATGCGGGGGCTTTAGGGTCTGCAGGGCATCCCAGGGCCTCAGGCTAAGGGTGGCCCCACAGGCCTGAGGGCCAGATGCGGCCCGCTGCGTCTTTTCATCCCTGAGCCTCAGCACCCCCTCCAGCACTGGAGCTGCAAGAACTGGCTCGCCGATGTGCCCCTGCATCCCATAGATGAGGGGCATTCAGGGAATCTCTGTGCGCTGCCCCCGCCCCCAGCACCAGCTCCACAGCTCCCACTGGCTGGGTACCATGGCCAATGGGAGCTGCGGGGGTGGTGCTTGCGGTGCCCCTGGGCATGGGCAACATGCACAGTGCAGAGCATCCTGGCCCTTCTGCCTAGGGGCCGGACCTGCAGGCCACCACCTTTCCTTTCTCCCTCCTTTTGTTTGTCTTGTCTATATAGATGAAAGACAGGGACCATCCTATTATGTGTTTGTACATATTTTGCATAACAGGGACTGGATGCACTACTAGAAATCTAATAATAATAAAATTCAATGATCTCCAGATTTTTTAAAAGGTTTAAAATTCCTTCAGTACCGTTAGAGTTGAATAGAAAAGGCTGATGACTAAGAAGAAAACAAAGCTGTTCAGTTTACCATTTAATATACTGTTTGAGGAGAAGCATTGATTTAATTCAAATTCACTTAAATGTATTACCTATGAGTCCCTTGACAGTATGTACATGCACGGCAAACCTCCCAGTACTGATGAAATGAAAAGAAATGTTTCTTTCATCTAGTTGGTAGTCTGAGGTGTCAAGATTTCTGCTTCAGTGCTGTGCTGAGGTTAGTTTCAATGCACTAGCAAAAAAATGAAAAGCTTTACAACTCAGCCAGGCATTGACAGGGTGCTATGGAATAAATCTTGAGACTACTAACAGGCAGGATTAAATAAACATTCTGAATATCTATAGAACTATTAGCAAAATGCCTACATATAATTTGGTTCCACGTGTGTGTTGTTCCTTATCTGGCTGTATTCTCTTGCTTCTATAAGAGATGTAGCACATTCTTTAAAAAATGGCAAACTGTAGATGTCACACATGGCGATGAAATGTTTTATGATATAGCAGAACATAAAACTCATTTAAAAGAGGGTCATTCATTAGATAAAATCTCAAAAATAAGAAAGGATGTATTTTAGATCTAAAAGCCATAAGGCAACAAATGCTATTAGGTAAATAAATTTAAAAATACTCGTATGAAAATTGAAATAAGTTGTTCAGTTATGCCACAGAAGTCCAAGGGGATAAGAAGATGCAATAAATTGGGTATTCTAGCCAAGACATTAGAAGCTGTATCATTGTGAAAAAAAGGCATTCTAATGCCTGACCTTCCACTTCTAGACACCTTATTTCCACAAGGATGTATACAGAAGTGTAACTGAAGTTATAAAGTCTCTTGGTTGTGAAAATAGGTTGAAGAGCTAGAGTGTGGAAAAGAAAAGGATTCAGAGGATCATTTTGGTCATATAGAGCCTGATCCAAACTCCACTGAAACAATCATAGAATCATAGAAGTTTAGGGTTGGAAGAGACCTCAGGAGGTCATCTAGTCCACCCCCCTGCTCAAAGCAGGACCAATTCCCAACTAAATCATCCCAGCCAGGGCTTTGTCAAACTGGGCCATAGCATTTATGTCAAGCTCGTATACACGCAAAGACTCCAAACATTTAGGCAAGGAGATAGTTGACTTATGCAGCAAGAAAAGAACTCATGGACACTTTTAGAAATGAAAACAAAAACAAAAACAACCCCCCTCCCCAAAGGATAAGTTTAATACTCATCTTTTTCCCCCCTTGGTTTTGAAATTATATTTTCTTTGTCACAAGCGGGGCCAGCCCCCCTCCATTTGTTAAACTTTCAAATACCTTACAGTTCCCCAAACCCCAGCACCCCCCAAATCCAGGACCCCAGGTGATCACCTAGGTCACCTGCCCCTAAATCTGGCCCTGGTCACAAGAATGGAATTATCATGTTAACCCTTCTACACTACACCCCCATGTGTGAGAAAAGCCAGGGGGAGCAGATTTCAGGATTGGCCCCACCTCTTAGTTTTGGGCCATCATTCCATACAGTGGTACAGGAACATTTGAACAATAAGTACTCCTTGTCTGCTTATGCCATGAATTGGTGCGGCCTAATATTTGGAAACCACATAGTAAGAAGATTTGTCATCTGTATTCCCCAGTGCAGTAGTGTTTTATTCCAGAGAGTGCATTTTACTTCAATGACTGGTGTTGTATCAACCATTTTGAATGCAGATTTGTAGGTAAACCATTTAGCCTCACAGTAGGCCCCTGAGCCAGGCGGGGAGTGCATCTTTGCTTAAAACTGAATTCAAATATCTGACATACTTGATCATCTATGCAATAGCAGACTCCATATGCTACATAGCAAAAATAACTTGATGAGACAAATTGGTGTCATGGTGGCATAGGCAAAACATCGTTCTCTGTCTGTGGCACACAACAACTTAGTTTCCTGAGGGCTGAAATGCTTTAGACTAACTAGCGCACTGGGCTCAACATAAGGTGAAATTTAATGGCCTGTAATATACAGGAGGCCAGGCTAGATCTAATGATCGCTCTGGTGTCATAAATAGAGAGAGAGCAACAGCCTAGCTCAAATCATTTTTGCTATTTGGCAGTTGCTCATTGTATTTGAAATGTCAGCAAAGGGCAGGGCTATTTTTTTTAGAAAACCACAATGGCAAATTTATTATCTTTAAACTACTGGTCACGGCTAGTGCATGGTATTTAAACTACATGTGGGTCATCTAATCAACAAGGCTGCTAGCTCTGTGTTAAAACCAACTCCCATAGAGCTAAGCTCTGCAGGAGTTGAAATGTAATGTGCTCTATAAGTGCATTCCAATGTATGTTCTAGTTCCCACGTTCGTTTTCATGACAGTTTATAAAATTGAAAGGCTAAATGAATAATCCAGAAGATTAGCCCATAACAAATGAATCCTTGTAGGTGTTCATTTTCTCTTTAATAAAACATACTTATTAAAACATGAGTCCATAAGCTGTTCTGGTATATGTTATCCATTACAAAACTGTAAATGGTCATATTTTAGATGTGCATGATTTTGTAAAAGACATGTGGACACTGAACCTATTGATCCCTGCACCTGCTGGCATTCTGACTACCTGTATCTGCTTATTACCCTGATATAATATTGATCTGGTACATGTTGTGGGCCACACAAATGTGAGCCATCAATTAAGGTCCAAATTCAGCCTTCATAAAAGATGTCATACATGTGTGAGGGCAGAATTTGGCCCTAATCATTTTTATGATAAAGAACTGCAACCAATCCTCCAATTTTAAAAGTAAGGCTAGATGTAACATATGAACCCAGATTTAGCTCTGGATTCAAATTAGCTCAAAGTTTCAGTTAGCTCAAAGTTTCAGTTTGTTTGGATCTAGACTTCGGTTTTGACTCAGATTCAGGGGTTTTGGTTTCTAACCATGATACTGTATGATATGATTATGGCATAATTATGATGCATTTTGTACAGCACAGCTCATGTAAGGTGTCATTGGAAAAGTTATGACTTGCTCAATATGATTATCCTATATGTATGTGTGACGAGTTCGGTCACAGAGACCCCCTTTGGGACTGTCACTTGATGTGCTGAGACTACCTCTGAGCCTGTTTTCCCTGCCAGCTTGGGACTTCAGAACTCTGTCTTGTTGAATCAGACACGCTAACCTGCTGCAACACAGACCCAGGGTCTGAACCACATCCTCAAAGCTGCAGACTTAACTGAAAACAGCTTAGCAACTGCTCCTGTCTCCAGCACCCAGATATCCAGCTCGCAATGGGATCCAAACCCCAAATAAATCCATTTTACTCTATAAAAAGCATATACAGAGTAAACTCATAAATTGTCTGCTGTTTGCTCCACCAGGTATTAATCACTTATTCTGGATTAATTAATAAACAGAAGTGATATTATTAAGTATAAAAAGTAGGATATAAGTGGTTTCAAGTAATAACAGACAGAACAAACTAAGTTACCAAGCAAAATAAAACAAAACATGCAAGTCTAAGCCAAATACATTAAGAAACTGAGTACAAATAAATCTCACCCTCAGAGATGTTCCAATAAGCTTCTTTCACAGACTAGACTCATTCCTAGTCTGGGCCCAATCCTTTCCCCTGGTACAATCCTTGTTAGTTCCATCTCAGGTGGTAGCTAGGGGATTTCTTCATGACTGGCAGCCTTTTGTTCTGTTCCACCCCCTTTTATAGCTTTGGCACAAGGCAGGAATCCTTTCTCTCTCTCTGGGAACTCACCCCTCCTTCTAAATGGAAAAGCACCAGGTTAAAGATGGATTCCAGTTCAGGTGACATGATCATATGTCCTGTGAGCCCCCCTCCATTCCTCCAAGACTGGCCCGCACGTATGCAGTGGAGACTTGCAGGTAAACAGAGCCATCTACAGTCAATTGTCCTAGACAATGGGAGCCATCAAGATTCTAAACCACCATTAATGGCCCACACTTTGTATAATTACAATAGGACCTCAGAATTATGCTACATATTCGTAGTTTCAGATACAAGAATGATACATTCATACAAATAGGATGGACACACTCAGTAGATTATAAGATTTGTAATAATACCTTACAAGAGACCTTTTGCATAAAGCATATTCCAGTTACATCATATCCACACTTATAAACATATTGTATAAAGCATTATGGAGTATGCATGTCACAGTATGCGTGCATCATTTTTCTTTCTGCAGTTATGAATATTGACTATGTATATGTATTTCACATGTAGTCACACCTGGGTGACGCCCACTAGTCTAGATGCTTCCAGTCTGAATAGCTGGTTGTGAAGGGCCCATTCAGGGTAATGGGTCATTAGGAAAAACAATAGGCCTTAGGAGAAGCTTATCCCCCACCTGGTGAGCTGTCCTGAGAATGCTCCAGACAGCCTGTGGATAATGGCTGCTGTGGCTCTGCAGGGGCACATGACTCTGGATTCCATTTTGGGTGCCTGTATTATTCCACAAACTGGGGTGGGAACTGTTTTTGAAACAAAGGGTTCCCGCCATATGCTAAAGCTATATAAGGCAGTGTGACATCATTGGTTATTCTTCACTCCTCCACAGCTCAACACCTGAGAGAAGCTCCAAAAGAAAAAGACTTGAAATAGGGGAGGGGATCCCAAGCTGCAAAGCAAATGCAGCTTGTTCCTTAAGAATCTGCGAGCCGGCTTGTATCATCAGCCAGGGTGAGAATTTGCTAAATCATATCCTATCTTTCTAGTATTTTAGGCTTAGTTTGCAGTTTTGTTTATGTACTAGGTAATCTGCTTTGATCTGTTTGCTATCACTTATAATCACTTAAAATTTGGGCTGTTAAGCGATTAAAAAAAATAACCACGATTAATCACACAATTTAGAAAATTAATTGTGCAATTAATTGCATTGTTAAACAATAATATAATTTATTTATTTAAATATTTTTGGATGTATTCTACATTTTCAAATATATTGATTTCAATTACAACACAGAATACAAAGTGTTCAGTGCTCACTTAATATTTATTTTTGATTACAAGTATTTGCACTGTAAAAAAACAAAAGAAATAATATTTTGCAATTCACCTAATACAAGTACTGTAGTACAATCTCTTTATCATGAAATTTGAACTTTGTACAGCTTATGGACAAAATAAACTGCATTCAAAAATAAAACAATGTAAAATTTTAGAGCCTGCAATATCACTCAGTCTTACTTCTTGTTCAGCCAATCACTCAGACAAACAAGTTTGTTTACATTTGCAGGAGATAATGCTGCCCGCTTCTTCTCTACAATGTCACCTGAAAGTGAGAACAGGCGTTCTCATGGCACTGTCGCAACCGGCGTCACAAGATACTTACATGCCAGATGCGCTAAAGATTCATATGTCCCTTCATGCTTCAACCACCATTCCAGGGCACATGCGTCCATGCTGATGACGGGTTCTATTTGATAACAATCCAAAGCAGTGTGGACCGACGTATGTTAATTTTCATTATCTGAGTCAGATGCCACCAGCAGAAGGTTGATTTTCTTTTTTTGGTGGTGATGAATGAAAAATAAGATATCAGGCCAGAAGAACAGTTGCATTCTGCCACTTTTCTATCTGTGAGCAGAAGGTTATCATGTTTCCCCCACAACACTGTTAGAGAGTGATTTTAAAGATGATTCCAGCAATTCAGTTTTTTTCTCTTGCATAGGTTGAAAACAGTCTCCAGAATTACTGAGCTACACTGAGCAAGATGCCGGTACATAAACCTACATGTGCAGAAACATGCTATAATCTTCTAATACCTAACACTCTGTGCTACAACACATATGTTATGTTCTTAATTTGGATAGCATGAAGTGTTACTGCCTCACATGTTGAATTGACAGCATGAAGCTTGTTAATATCGCCATCTGATCAGCTTCTCTTCCTTACAACACTATTTTGGAGTAGTGAAAAGGTGGTGAGGAGAAGCATACAGTGCAGGAAAATGAAGATTTCTTGGAAGCTTGATGGATTATAAAAAAAAATCTGTTATTCTTGTTAACAAGTGTAAAGTAAAGTGGATATGCGAACCTAAATGCATTCAAAACAGGTACTTCCTATTTGTTAAACTGTGCATTCATGTTATCCCCTTTGTCTACGAAGTTCTAAAAAATCCAAGTAAGGGAAAATAAGAGCAGTTCGGCCATATAACAACATATATAGAGTCATAGAATCATAGAATATCAGGGTTGGAAGGGACCTCAGGAGGTCATCTTGTCCAACCCCCTGCTCAAAGCAGGACCAATTCCCAACTAAATCATCCCAGCCAGGGCTTTGTCAAGCCTGACCTTAAAAACCTCTAAGGAAGGAGATTCCACCACCTCCCTAGGTAACCCATTCCAGTGCTTCACCACCCTCCTAGTGAAAAAGATTTTCCTAATATCCAACCTAAACCTCCCACACTGCAACTTGAGACCATTACTCCTTGTTCTGTCATCAGGTACCACTGAGAACAGTCTAGATCCATCCTCTTTGGAACCCCCCTTTCAGGTAGTTGAAAGCAGTTATCAAATCCCCCCTCGTTCTTCTCTTCTGCAGAATAAACAATCCCAGTTCCCTCAGCCTCTCCTCATAAGTCATGTGCTCCAGCCCCCTAATCATTTTTGTTGCCCTCCGCTGGACTCTTTCCAATTTTTGCACATCCTTCTTGTAGTGTGGGGCCCAAAACTGGACACAGTACTCCAGATGAGGCCTCACCAATGTCGAATAGAGGGGAATGATCACGTCCCTCGATCTGCTGGCAATGCCCCTACTTATACAGCCCAGAATGCCGTTAGCCTTCTTGGCAACAAGGGCACACTGTTGACTCATATCCAGCTTCTCATCCACTGTAACCCCTAGGTCCTTTTCTGCAGAACTGCTTCCTAGCCATTCGGTCCAATGTGGATCCTTATGTAGAAGGGAATTAAAGTAAAGTGTTGGGAAAAATTCGCCCTCAGATACATATCACACTTTTATGATTCCCACGAATTTTCAATGGGAGCTTCATGTTTAACTTGTATGCATCCAAGGTCATAATTCAGTCTCTTAACAAAAAAAAGAAGGAAGGGCAAGGCCTAGGCAAAGGTGTACGTGCACATCTTCTTTCTAATGATATATAGGTTTCTTTGAGAAAGAATCATAAGATATTTGCAGCATAGCATAAGAAACCTGCCCTCCATCTTAAACCTCATTTCTGAGGCAACGTGAATACCACATTTGGAAGTTGTGTACATATGGGCATAATTGGATAAAAGGGATCTGCTGCAAATGTCAGGAAGGGCAGACACTAATGTGTCTGTTTTCCTCAGATCAATACTCCAAAACTTAAAAACATACGAAAAAATGTAGATGGCAGCTAATGTACTATCCTCCTGTTCTCATACAACAGGAATGAACAGTAAAGGGGCTTTCCCATAACTCATCTATTAAGCATAACAACATCTCTGATCAAACACACCAGAACAGAAATTGCTTATATAAAATATGAAATGATGTCTTCAGCATTTTGTGGTATGCATATTGGTGAAATACAAGGCATGTCACACACATGCCTTCAGGCTATGGTAAAACAGGAGACATTCATGGAAACTATTCTGGCTCAGAACAGCTTTGTTTCCCTTAATGTCTCGTTATGCGTCTGTTCACTACAGTTAGTGCAATTAGCAATTGTATGCTATGTACTCCTTTGAGTCAATAGGAAGGAAGCCCTTAATTTTCCTTGTTGAATAGGACTTGCTGAGCAGCAGTATTTTGGCATCACAGGTGATATCACCATTCCCTCTCCCAGTGTGGAATGGCAGCATTGTGATAGACAAATCAATTCTTGACACATGATCATGAAAATTGTAATTTCTCATTCAGCCTTATAGTCAATGAGTTACAGTACATATTTTTCAGCCTGCCCTTAAATGGACAAGCACAATTAACTACATTGAGATTATTAAACGCAGGTACATAGATGTCTAAATGAATTAAGTAGCAACTTCAAAAATTTTTGGCTGCAAACCAGATTCCTCAAGTTTTGAGCCTAAAAAGGGAGGCCATATATTTAAAAAAAAAATAAATCTATCTGTACTGTCTCCAGAATTGGCTTTATTTTTGTCTGAATGAGATCTATAAATAAAAATTAAAAATAAGAACTACTGGAACTAAATAATATTGTCAGGTGGTCAATCATGCATCAGTAAGTGTCTGGTGCAAAATTTCACAATTCAAACAATTAAATGTATGTCAATGGGTAAAATATTTATTATTATTATTTTATTTATTTGTATTATCATAATACCTCAGAGCCCCAGTCAGGGACCAGGACCCCATTGATCTAGATACTGTATAAACTCAGAAAAAAATGACAATCCCTGCTCCAAAGAGCTTACAATCTAAATATAAGATGAGCTAACAGGTGGATACAGACAGATGGGAAATTATAAGGAAAGAATGAGACAATATTAGTGAGCGTAATAGACTAGTGTCTCAGCACACCAGCAGCCTAGCCATTAAGATTTCTGTCAGCTTGATGGCAAAGGAGAGTTTTAAGAAGGCTTTTGAAGGATGATAATGGGTTAGTTTTGCAGATGTTTATGGGGAGCACCATGTGTGAGGAGGGCAGCCTGAGAAGAAGCACAAAAGTGTTTGCTTGAAAATTGAACAAGTTGGTAATGGAGGTTGACATCATGAGCCAATCAGGGGCAGGAGCTGACCTTTCAGTGTTGAATGAAGGATGATAGGTAGGTTGGAGATAGGTTGTGAAAAGCCTTGAAAGTGAAGACAAGTAATTTATGTTTGATATGATTGAGAGGAGAGAGATAGGGAAGATGTGGTGCTGGCAGACCAGGTGCCAGCTCTTGTCAAGGCCCCAGGCCTCATTGAACAGTAACAAATGCATAGCTGGAAACCAGTCTTGTTTACCTGTGTGTTAGCATTATCAAAATAGATATTAGCTGATAATTTGATAAGAATGTGTTTAGTGTTTATACTTTATAACAGGGGTAGGCAACCTATGGCATGCGTGCCAAAGGCAGCATGTGAGCTGATTTTCAGTGGCACTCACACTGCCCGGGTCCTGGCCACCAGTCCGGGGGGCTCTGCATTTTAATTTAATTGTAAATGAAGCTTCTTAAACATTTTAAAAACCTTATTTACTTTGCATACAACAATAGTGTAGCTATATATTATAGACTTATAGAAAGAGACCTTCTAAAAATGTTAAAATGTATTACTGGCACACGAAATCTTAAATTAGAGTGAATAAATGAAGACTTGGCACACCACTTCTGAAAGGTTGCCAACCCCTGATTTATAACTGCTTGTAGGATGCTGCATGTATTGATCTCACTTACAATCTCTATAGTCCATGGTATAAAGTTAGAGAGTGTTTGCATTATAAACCTCTGTAATTGTGTAACTCACCAAACAGGAAAAGAAGCACTGATTAAGATAAAGTGCTCATCCATGACCCATTTAAGGCAAATGAAGTATTGTGTTGCATCAAAGCACAGAGACTTTGTTGATCACATTCCTGACTCCCTCCAGGAAGGGAAGTTCTATGGACGAATTCATCCTGTCAGTTTGGATTCTGGTGTGGAGGGGATAAAGTCCCTGACAAAGTGAAACTGAAACTCTTTTATGCTGTTTTGATTTTGAGGTGTAAGGACTCCTAATCATAAGCATAGGGATTTCCAAGCTGCTTGTCATGGGCTAGCCCTGTACAGACATACCATGCTGATAGACTACTACATCTCTGTCACCTTTTGAAATCACAGACTGATCTCTCTTGTGTGTATAGGTTGCCTGTTTTTAACCTGTAAATAACTCTCTTCCTTCTTTTTTCCCCCAGTTAATAAATTTTTAGTTAGTTAAAAAGGACTGGCTGCCAGTGTGGCCCTTAGTGTGAAATATAAGGTACAAATTGATCTGGGGTAAGTGGTTGGTCTCTTGGGACTGGAAGCAATCTGATTATTTTGTGATTGTTGGTGTAAGTGACCATTTATCACATAGTCCATTTTGCCTAGGTGGTAAGATAGACTGGAGTGTCTAAGGCAGTGGTGGACAACCTGCGGTCCGCGGACCGCGTGCAGCCCATCAGGGTCATCTGATTGTGGGCCTTGAGACATTTTGCTGATATTGACCATCTGCAGGCATGGCCCCTTGCAGTTCCCAGTGGCTGCGGTTTGCCGTTCCTGGCCAATGGGAGCTGCAGGAAGCGGCGGCCAGCACGTCCCTGCGGCCCGCTGCTTCCTGCAGCTCCCATTGGCCGGGAATGGTGAACCATGGCCACTGGGAGCTGCAGGGAGCCGTGCCTGTGGACGGTCAATGTCAGCAAAATGTCTCGCAGCCCACAATCATATTACCCTGATGGGCCACATGTGGCCCACAGGCCGCAGGTTGCCCACCACTGGTCTAAGGGAATTGTGTGTTACTTCATTACAAGACTATTGTAGTACTATGGGAGTTCACATTTGTTGCTGATTTGAACAATTATAGAACCTACCACCATTTGGGGGTCTCTGCCCTGCTTTTTGACAGTCTGTCCTGAGGTTGGCACTCTGTTGTGAGCCACTCCAGAGAGTGTGACAGATAGGATGCAAAAAGAGGGGTGACATGGCCAAAGTGACAGGCTGGGAAAATGATCTTTGCTGTAGTATTCTAAATGGATTAATAATTTATATTGCCCCAAAGAGTTCCTATGAGTTTACAGAACAGGTAAAAAGACATGATCCATGAACTGAACAGCTTGCAATCTAATTTTAAATGTGACATAATAGAAGTAACAAAACTGGGATGAGAAGAGTGAAAGGTGTTCCAGGCATGGGGTAGCATAGAGCAATGCACGGAGATGAAGTAGAATAAGGAACCCAATACGGCATTGAGGCTGAGTTAACTGGCAGAGTAGACTGTGGGGAGGAAAAAAATTAGACAGAGATATAGGCTAGTCAGGACAGAATAACCAAATTCTCCTTGCAATACGAAAGATATGCTTATTAGTGCTGGTTAGGAATAGAGAATTAATGTATTACCTGATTTCAGCACTGAAGCCAGTCAATTGACTCTCTGCATCTGAATAGTATCCATAAAAATAGGATTAGCAGGCTATTCATTGTATCACTGTGTCTTGGTTCATGTGCACATTTAATAATGAAAAATAACCGTTTTATTTTACCAGAGAACACACATTGAGTCCAAGACCTCATTTCAACAAATCCATTTGAGAAAGCATAAAACTCATATTTTATTGGCTCTCGCTAAGCACATATATAATACCAGGTTTTTCATATTTAATGTTAAATAGTTTTGGCTGCTTTTTCTAACAAGTATTATAAGTGAAAAGATTATTTTTAAAAAAAGTTGGAAGACTGAGTATGAAAAAGTAAAACGAATCATAATTCTGTGATATGGGGAATTATTGCAGTGCTGACAGAATTAAATTTGTTTCATTAGTGAGGAATCATTTTAAAGGGCAAAACATACAAGAACATTTATTGAAATTAATCAAATTACTAATTAGATATGTCAACAACTTTCAGTAAATTTTTGCATTTTATAGGTATTCTATATAAATGGATATGAAGTGCTTTAAACTAGTTATATGAAGATGACAAGATCGCTGCTTCATGTCCCAATATCTCAGTTAGATCTATACAGGCATATCAATCCACTGTGCTTAGGCCATTGAATTCAGTGGGGCTATATGCAAGCATAAATGCCTGCACAGATTACAAGCCCTCTTTTTGCAATAAGATTATAATTCTGCAAAGTTTACGCACCTGCTTAACTTTATGTATGAGCAGTCCCATTGACTTTGATGGAAGCAGTGTTAGTGTGTAAAGTTTTTGCAAGATCAGAGCCTAAGTTTGTAATAAATAAATAAAGCAGTATAACTGAGGAAAAATGCTATCCTAGAATGATAGAATCACATCTATTAGAGATGGGAAAGATCTGTTTAACCACCCAGTCCATCGCTCTGGCAGTGCAAAATTGTCCCTTCGTACATTTTCTGGTGCTGTCTCTAATCTGGTTTTTCTAGGCCTACACAATAAGCCCTGGTCTACACTAGGGGGCGGTGTCGATGTAAGATACGCAACTTCAGCTACGGGAATACCGTAGCTGAAGTCGACATATCTTATTCCGATTTACCTCCCGTTCTCACGGCGCGGGATCGACGGCCGCGGTTCCTCCGTCGACTCTGCTACCGCCGCTCGCTCCGGTGGAGTTCCGGAGTCGACGGGGAGCGCGTTCAGGGATCGATATATTGCGTCTTAACGAGATGCAATATATCGATCCCCAATAAATCGATCGCTACCCGCCGATACGTACCCTAAGTCTTCCACTACTTCTTTTGGAAGGCTATTCCCCAGCTAATTAAATCTCATTGTCCAAGAATTTCTTCCTGTTATTCAGCCTAAGTTTTCCCCTATTTTAATGTCATCATGTTACTCCTATTTATATTCCAGTTTGGTACTCAAAATAGTCTCTTCTTCATCTTTTGGGGGCAAATTCTTTTCATCATTGCTAAACTGAGTATGCTGGCTTGTACACGGCTTTGTAACCACTATTGCAGGCTCAGACAGAGCTGTCTGCTTGTGTAGGAGGATGTGTTGTAATGGAAGGTCATGTGCCTGTCTTCTTGGTGGAACATGAAGTTGGGCATGCAGGTGAATGCTTGAGTATCACTTACTCTTGTCCATTTTGTCATAGTCGCTATATGGGGCCCACAACCACTGCTATTCCCTTTCCCATATTTGATGAGTCAAACATAAAGGAGCTATAAGTTACTTGTGATATAGAAGCAGCAAAGAGTACTGTGGCACCTTATAGACTAACAGATGTATTGGAGCATGAGCTTTCGTGGGTGAATACCCACTTCGTCGAATGCTCATGCTCCAATACATCTGTTAGTCTATAAAGTGCCACAGGACTCTTTGCTGCTTTTACAGATCCAGACTAACACGGCTACCCCTCTGATACTTGTGATATAGAAGTACATTTTTAAAAGGGCTAAAAAGGCAGATCTGAGTACTTGTACCTCCACCTACCTGTTTTACACTTGCAGTCAGATAGTTAGAAGGCCATATGTTCGTATTTGCTCCTGCAATTTAGTTCCTGGACCAGATTTTGAAAGTTCACTGTATAATTTGTAAGATCTCCTGTGCCCTTTTGTGACATCTTGGCCACAGTTCAAATACCCAAGTACCATGAATCACAAGGCTTACTTGATTCTTATTGTTTTATGCTTGTAAGCTTGGTACCATTCTGTTTTTCTGAATTTTTGTCTCATTTTCTTTCTTACATTCATTTCCTTTTATTCTAGTACTTTTTAAAAACCAAAACTTTATGAGTTATTTATCAATTTGACAATCTAATTTTATATTTATAATTATCCTATATGGGATGGAGTTTTTGCATGTTATATTACTGCAAATTAAATAACATAAATCTCTGTTTATCTCAACAGAAGTCAATATCTGCTTAATATTTACTAATGCATTATTGAATATATCATTGTCATCAACAGGTCGAGACAATCAGATGAAATGTGTAATTCTTACCCATGTTGCAAATTTGGTAATTCCACAGCCTAGCATAGTTTGTGTCTATACAATGCATGGATCATTGACACCTCTTGTGGACATCCCACCGTTATTGGGTTGGTTGGTAGCACAATTCTTGGAAGGATTCCATTTTTCATTTTCTGTTACCACCTGTCAGAGACCAGGACATGGGCAGTCATGGCTAGTGGTTGGAACCATAGTTAGCCCCACTGGTTAGAACAGGAGTCAACAGCCAGGAATCGGAGCCCAGGGTCAGAGACTGAGTCAAAGGCCAGATTCCAAAGCCAAAGTCAGGAATTGGAGCTGAGAGTAAGAGATGGGTTAACTGGAGTGAACTCAGTTCATGGCAGGAGCAGGGCTGGGTCCAAGGCTAGGACAAGGCGGAAGCAGGATTAAAACTAGGCAGGAGGCAGGAGCAAGGCTGTGAACAAGCAGGAACTATCACAGTAATGGGCTATTGCAAACTGCTGCTGCTGGGCTTTAGAGCTGGTCTGCTGACTCTTCCCACCATTTAGTTTATGTAGTCAATCAGGCAGCCTACTACAGGCCAGCTGCACTCATTAGGTTGCCGGGAGACTGGCTCATGGATGGTGAAGCCACAAGTAACTTATGTAGGTTATTGCAAAAAAGCCCCAGTAAAGCTTTACTGTGATCACCTATTCTGTATATAGAATGTTATATATTTCATAGGAAAGGTATTTTATAAATATTTTAGGGAATTTTGGAAATGTGTATTGGTACTATGTTTTATATATCTCTCTAGCTATAAAATCAAACTTACTTAGTACCATAAGTCCAGCTTTAGAGCCCTAGAATAGAGAGAAAAAATCTAACTAATAATCTGCCTAAAGTATACCTAAAGTCAGGGGCTGTGGAGCACCATTTAAAGAAAGGAAAGCATAGATCTGCCTCTCCTCGCCTGACCCTCCTCTTCCCCTCTCAGGTGCCCCCACTCACCAACAGCCTGTCCCCTGTGGTCCATAAGCCCCTGCATCTACACCAACCCTTTCCAAATCTGATTGAATGGCACTGTGACCTGGTGCTTGGGGTCACACTGCCACTCAGGTTTGGTCCAGATGAAAAGTGGTTGGGCAATGGCCTGGGTGGCTTCTCCCAGCTCTGCACATCCCCAAATAACGCCCGTCCACAAATGGGTGACCAGACTGTGGGTGAAGTGCTTATAAAAAAGAAAGAAAGATATCATAGAATCATAGAATATCAGGGTTGGAAGGGACCTCAGAAGGTCATCTAGTCCAACCCCCTGCTCAAAGCAGGACCAATTCCCAACTAAATCATCCCAGCCAGGGCTTTGTCAAGCCTGACCTTAAAAACCTCTAAGGAAGAAGATTCCACCACCTCCCTAGGTAACCCATTCCAGTGCTTCACCACCCTCTTAGTGAAAAAGTTTTTCCTAATATCCAACCTAAACCTCCCGCACTGCAACTTGAGACCATTACTCCTTGTTCTGTCATCAGGTATCACTGAGAACATTCTAGATCCATCCTCTTTGGATCTTTCTCCCTTTCTCCCGTTCTTTCTCTCAGATAATTAATATTGACCAAATTAACACTAAAACAGGCAAGTTACTTATATACAGTAGAGAGAACATTTCTCCAACATTTTCATATAGATATAATTGTCTTTAATAATGGACCATCCATCCATTACTCAGTCTGCAGATCAGATCTTCTCAATGTACTTTCCCATAATTACTGTGGAACCCACAACAGGATTCATACATAGGTCTGCAATTCTCATTCTTTAGGGCCCATTCCCACTCTGTGAGATGCTGAACATGTTCAAGTCCCATTGCTCTTGATGGGAGTGAAGGGTGCTTAGCACCCTGAAGATGGACTTCAACCCCTTAATGTCCAGCAGAAGTTTAAAAAAGTCAACCAGTCCAGATACAGTTGTAAAGCCACCCAAAATAATCCAGAATAAAACTAGGATAGATCATGGGAATTCCTATTGTGGATGTAGAGATGAGCCCTATGCCCCCAGCATAGCATAGTATTTAAATTATGCAGTCCTGGAGATCATGAGAGTTCTTTTATATAGCTAGTAAGGGATGCTTTAACATCTACAGGTCAGTGAGACTTGCACATATGCATACAAGGAGCCATAGCCTGACACTATGTGGATGTCTAACTGGATATTGCCAACATTATGTGTGCTAAAATGCTCTGAAATATCAGGACCAGATTTCCTCTTGCACGAAGGGCTTATCTACACACAATGTTTGTACCACTATAATGTTTTTGGTTTAGAAACTGACATAGTTTAAAAAAAAAGTATAAATCCTTTGTGATGATAGAATATATCAGTATAAAGGTGCTTATATCAGACTAGCTTATTCCTGTAATGGGAACATGTATATGTCCTCCTTTAGAATCTGATACATCCAGTTCTGGCTCCTAAATCATTTTTTTTACAATCACATTATAAACCTCTGAAACGCAATGATTTACAATGGAAATGCTGACAGTCACACTAGACCTAGAGGGTATGGGCATAATAACTTAAATGTACATCCCTCTAAATTGCTTTGTGGTTTATAAAGAGTTGTGAACACTTTAGTTTTCTCATGGTTCCATTGTATTGTGAAGAAAAACTAAAATGGACATTAAATATTATCAACTTTTATTATAGTTTGAAAGCAATGTAACAGATGCTTCCCTTCTCTCTCACACAGACTTTAGTAATACTGTTGTTAATGCCATTAATTCATTAATATTTCTTTAGATTTATGATATCATAGAAAAAGCATGTATTCTGAAGAAACAGATTAAGATAAGGAAAATCATAATCTAGTCTGTTTTGCATTGCATCCTGAAAGTAAGCATATGCAATAATGAATGTAAGCTGCACATTTTCTCACTCCTAAAATACGTTCAAGAAAGAGGGGTGATGGGACTTGTCATACAATATGCTTTGTTGCCATTATCCTTCTTTTGTAGGGGTTGCCAGTTTGGCTGCTTCCACAGCTCCTAGCTGTAGTGTATCAGAGGCAGGCTTTCAAATAACCAAGTTCTAAACCATTTAGACCTTATAGGCAAAAACCAAGCACCCTGAACTCCATTCACAAGCCATTAGATAGTCAGTGCAGGTCATGGAGCACCACTGTTATATTCTGACTTAACTTCATCTTCTGAATGGTTTCCCTATCGCACATTACTGTAGTGTAGTCTTGAGATGAAAAAGGCATGGTTAGCTATGGTTTTCTGAAAGAAAATGTGACAAACTTGTGTCAGGGACAGATTTTAAAAAGCACATCAGCTTCTAGGAATCAAGTCCAACATGCAGATATAGTCTCACACAATCCTTCTGGTTGCTTCCCTCTTCCTGCCAGTTCTACCTTAGTACTGACTGAAATGAAGCTCAGCTAGATAATTCCTATCCGAGTTTAACATCTGGATCTGAAAACATGAGCCTCTATTGCTTGAGCTACAGAATCAGGTTCCTCAGCTCAAATACTGTAGGTAACTCAAATCTTTATGTATGCTAGCACATACAAGAGGACAAAGGGTCTCATAATGTTGGCAAAGGTTACACAAGCCCCAACGTCATGCAGACAGTTTGTCATACCTCCTACTACCCCAGATGTGGTATTCCAGTGGTTAATTATCTTCAATGTTAAAAATGTTCACCTTATTTCCAATTCAAATTTTTCTAGCTTCAATTTCCAACCATTGAATTTTGTTACAGTAGATGAAACAACATTCTAGTGTGTGATATCTTCTCCAGGTGTAGATATTTATAGACGGAACAAGTCACTTCTTAACAGTCTCATCAATACATTACATTGATAGATTTCCTTATGTCTCTCATTGTAAGGTCTGTTTTCCAGGTCTCAGGTCTTTGTATGATCATAGTGTCTAGGAGCTCCAATCATGGCCCAGGACACCATTGTGCTACACATTGGGCATGTAGCTATTTTCTATATCCTCTCCAGTTATCTGAAATTCTTTTTAGAGTGTAGACATCAGACCTGTAAAGATTATTCAAGTAATGGCTGTTTCTTCTTGTTCCCTGTTTATCCAAGGATCACATTACTGCTTTTAGTTACAATATTGCACTGAGAACTCATGTTCACTTGGTTATCTATCATGGCCTCTGAGGTCTTTTCAGAGTCACTCTTTCCCAGGGTACTCATGTCCCTCAACCTATAAATAACTTGAAGAGAGAGTATCCAATGAGTTTAGATGGTAGTTGAGAAACAGGTAGGTTCAAAGGTACATCTTTTAAGGATGTGGAAAACCATCGCTTGTTTGTATATCAAGTGGAAGAAGTTAGAGGTGATGGAAAAGCTCAGGCTATGTAGGGAAGAAAGTTAGCAGTCAGGGTTTATAGGAACACATTGAGTAGTGGGAAGTGGAGGATAGGATGAAAATCAAAGTCAGTGGTGACACAGAAGAGGAGGAGGGGAATAGGTTGTGATGGAGTTAGGGAATCAAGTTCATCCTTGGTATAACTCCTTTAAAATGCAAAAAGTGACTTGATGAGGATACCTTTCAAACTCCCATATGCAAGTTAATTTGATGTTATTTTCAAACCTTCAAACATGATGTTATGTTACTCTGGATATGCTGTTACTAAAATAACAAGAAGAAAGACTACAATTGCCTTTGCTTTCTCATTTCATTAGCTAATTTCATTCACTTTGCCTCATTCATCCTATCAAAGTAGGCATGAAATATATACCTGCTATGCAACCAAATAGACCTGTTTGAATTCTCCAGAGTATAATGATTTAACTACTAATAGACTAATGCATCTAAATAAATCAGTTTGAGTTACAGGAAAGATTCCAGTCTTCAGACCTGAAGTTTCTGATCCAAAAACTCTGTGAAACAGTCAGAAGAAAATGGGGAGGAATCAGCAAGATAGAGAGATCTAAAGGCAAAAGGCTGTAATGACCAGAATCAAGAGGTATCTTGGAGAAGGTACTTCAACAACATATGGGCATTCTACTGAGTATTTCTTAGTGGTGGAAAAAATCAAAGTTTGGGGAAGGGTCTGAGGATATTCTTTCCTTCTCTCCACATGGAAGCCTCTTTCTCCTTTTCTCCTTACTTTTCCCGTGCCCAAACCCACCTCCATCCAATTTGTCCCTTTCTTCCAACTGACATGTAGATTGGATTTCTTGCCTCAGAGTAAAGTAGAATCTCAGAGTTATGAAAAGCTATGGTTCTTCTTTCAAAAGTTTACCACTGAACATTGACATAATACAGCTTTGAAACTTTACTATGCAGAAGAAAAATTCTGCTGTTAACCAGCCTAATTTACATGAAAGAAGCACAGAAACAGTTTCCTTACCTTGTCAAACCTTTTTTAAACTTTCCCTTTATTTTTTAGTAATTTACATTTAACACAGTACTCTAGTGTATTTGTTTTTGTTTGTTTGTTTGTTTGTTTTCTATCTCTGCTGCTGCCTGATTGCTTACTTCTGGTTCCAAATGAGGTGTGTGGTTGACAGATCAGTTCGTAACTCTGTTGTTCATAACTATGAGGTTCTACAGTACTATCTTTATTACATATATTTGCTGTTCTTAGCACAATTGGGCCCTGATTCTGGATTGAGGCCCTAAACCCTATTGTATTACAAATGAAAAATTATAATAATCCTTAATTAAAAAAGGGGAGAGTGACAGAGGCTTGGGGAAATACCCTTAACTCTCTGATAACACTTATTATTTTCAAATACTAAAATTGAATCTTTTAATTTCAGCCACTTTATGATCAGAATCATTTAAGATTATTCCATCTGGTGCCTAATTAATATGTCAAATACTGCTGCTTTCACCACATGTCCTTGAGTGACATTGTAGACAATGTTTTGTTGCATATGATAAAACTCAATAAATATTTTCAATCAAAAAAATCACTGATTATCTTTGTAAGAAGGAAAAAATGTCTAGCAACCCTAGGGGAAATGGTTTTGTTTACAATAGAGGGATTTGGGTATTTACCGGAAATTTTGGGTTATTTTTCTGTTAAGCCTGGATAAAATTGGTGAGACCATGGCAGCTATGTAGGAAATTTCTGAAATGATCTTTTTTTAATAAACAATAAAAATGAAAATGGCCACAAAAATCCTTTTTTGCTATAGTGCATTTTAGTTATGTGAAGAAGATGTGGAAAGTAATTTTCTAACAACCTACATTTCTTGAATTGGACAAAAGGAGTATAGGTGGTAAATTACACAGTTCACTTACAGGGCAGCAGGAAGCTTTTGTATGCTGCTATTTGAATTATTTTAAAGTGGTTTGTCACATGGCTATTTTGGGGTCAAAAATAAGATTTGTACTTGTAAGGTCATCTGATAGAAAGAGCAGCTTAGTCCCTGATATTACACTTGTAACTGAGAAACCAGTTCAGGAAAATATATATTTCAACCCAAACTTTTATAGTTAAAGGATATTGGTTATTTTGATATCATAGTCAGTATAATTTCTTTGCCAAAATGCTTGCTATTGTTGTATAATCTCACATTCAATAGTGTGTTATTTCTCTCTTTTTTTCTCTTCAATATGTGTTCTAAAGGCCATTGGTCCATATGTACGTTGCAGTGCAAGCTTATAAATAATTGTAGCCTGATCTATATAGATAATGAATAAAAATTCCCTGTTATCTCTTTGAGGGTTGACAGGTTCTCATCCCAAGATCAGGCCCAGTATTATATAGTTAGGAACCCCCATGTGCACAGGTGCAACACTCACACTATAGGAACTCTTTTATATTTACAAATAAATAATGTATTAATACATTTAGCAAAGTGACATACACTCTAACTCAGTAAGGTAGATAGAGTTAATACAGAAAGTACATCTGAACATCCATACTCACACCATCCCTTGCAGAACAACCTGAAATGTTAGCTATTATCTTCCTCATCACCGTCACCTTCCTCATCTTCACCCAGGGCGATCATTCTGGTCCCTCCCAAGGGCTACATCTCTTCCCTACTGCCCTGGGATGCCACTTTTATAATATGTTCCACTGATGTTACCATGTCTAATGTATATTCAATAGAGGTTTCTCCCCTCTTCCTTATATGTATTTCCTTCCCTTACCAATGTTAAGGTGTCCTTCTATAGGTTAGTGTATTTATGACTTCACCCCATTATCATATACGTCAATTTGTTGCTGTGGCACTCTTGTGGTCAGATGTTCCATCCAAAACCTTCCAGAAGCTGCTGTCAGTTCATGTTCTGTGGTTGGCTGATGTCATTATGGACAAAATTTCGCCCTACACTCTTACCAATGTTTATCAATGCCAAAGTTCATAGGCCTCAATCCTCATGCTAACTGCTGAAGATAATGACATAAAGGATACAAGCCTGTAGGTTCCTTGCATTACTGCTGAATATAATAAAGCAGACTATAATGCAAAGCAGTGAATATAATAGCGGTAAGACGGCTCACTGGGCTAAACAGCCTACATTTATTGAATTGGACAAAAGGAGCATAGGTGGTAAATTACACAGTTCACTTACAGGGCAGCAGGAAGCTTTTGTATGCTGCTATTTGAATTATTTTGAAGTAGTTTGTCACATGGCTATTTTGGGGTCAAAAATAAGATTTGTACTTGTAAGGTCATCTGATAGAAAGAGCAGCTTAGTCCCTGATATTACACTTGTAACTGAGAAACCAGTTCAGGAAAATATATATTTCAACCCAAACTTTTATAGTTAAAGGGTATTGGTTATTTTGATATCATAGTCAATATAATTTCTTTCCCAAAATGCTTGCAATTGTTGTATAATCTCACATTCAATAGTGTGTTATTTCTCTCTTTTTTTCTTTAATCTGTGTTCTAAAGGCCATAGATCCATATGTAAGTTGCAGTGAAAGTTTATAAATAACTTTCACATTGTCAAAGTATAATATGGCTGCTGGAAAAGAGATGGAATCCATCCTTCAAGGATTAACACTGAAAAACAGTTTATAAAAAATAAAAGACAGATGTTATGTTCTTTTTAAACTATCTAAAAGCAGAACTTGGTAAAGATAAATACATGCATATGGATGTACTTTCTTTAAAGGAGAAATAAAAGGGATTATTTTATTATTCTTTCACTTTGTGAATTAGTTCACAAAATCTATAAATTCTTGTAGATAATGTAGTTTAACTATTAAAATATGGGGATTGTTTTCTGTTTCCACATAAAATATATTTTATATTGAAATAAAAGAAGAATGTTGCCAAATATAACTAAGCTCCGTTCACAGAAAAATAAATCAACATTATTTTAATAGAAGTAAATATGTGGAATAGTGAATACAGCTTTGGCCTATCTCGTCTGTTATGCTCATTGGGAGACACTCAAAAACTGTGTGGTATTGCAGCCACATGATTCCCATTAAAGTCAGTGGAAGTTGTGCAGTTAAATTAGTGCTCGGTATTATGATTATAGCACATTGCGCCAGACCTTGACCCCCATTCCACATACTTTACATTGCTATGGCATCACAAAGCTAGCCTAACTAGTCATTTGGGAATTCCCCTATAATGAAGAATCCCCAAGTAGAATGAAACCAGTATAGTAATTTTATGCCACCATCCCCTTCTAGCCCCAGCATGTTATAAATAATCATTACTGTTATTTATTATTAATGATGTTTATTATGGTAGTGGCCAGGGACCAACCAAGAACAGGATCCCATTGTGCTAGGCACTGAGCAAACACAGTAGTTGAAAGTCCCTACCCTGAAGAGTTTACAATCTAAAGAACAAAACTGATAAAGGGAAGGGGAAAGGTATGTAAGATACAAGCAGAGTGATCAAATTGGCGCCACCAAATGTCACATTAGTTCTATGAGTTCTCTTTTGGGGAGAGTGGGCTTAGTTTGGCAGGGATAAGCAAAATGGGAAGATAAAGGAAGGAGAGGGTACATTGAAGGGAAGGCCAGGAAGGGCATAGGGCAAGGAGAGGAGGAAACAGGACTGGCTGGTGTGGAGTGAAGCTGAGATGAAGACACTGTGAGAAATGGGGTTGGAAGCAGTTGGAGCAATTAGCCAATCAGCACAGGAGAGAGAATGCCTAGTCAAAACTATAGGAAGTAAGAGGTGTGTAAGTGGGGAAGAAGATGTTACCAGCCAGCACAACTCTGCTATGAGGCTGCTGTAAGTTGAGGCTGGGGCCAAAATGGCTCCTAATCACCCTTAGGGTCTTAGGTGGGGGAGGGTGGACAGCAGGGAAGGGTGCTATGAAATGTCATGTAATAGTGCATACTGGTGAATCTGGCCCAAAATATCAGAAGTTTATTTTTAATTCTGAAGTAGTGATACTACTCATGAAATATACTTACCTAATTGAGTTTTGGACTCTAAATGGTAAGAGGAGGAATTGTTCAGTCTCCAAAACTGAAAACTGAGAGACTATAAAGGGGTGAGCAATTTCAGTGCCAGTAAATAACTGAAATTATTTGCTTTTCAGTTTGTGGTTTCAATAGAGATTCATATAAAGGTATGGGCTACAGGCTGTTTTACTGTTTTGAAATATAACACTGATTATAAATAATAGAAAATCTCATAACAATAGCTTGGGCTGTTCAACAAAAAATTGAGTTAAAAAAGGTATCTGATGCCATTGCACCTTACTAATAAGCCATCCAGACTCCTAGTGTTACTGTAAGTATTGAACCCAAGTTCTTTGCCTGAATATTAAACACTTGTTAAACAGACATTTGCAGACAAAGGAAATTCACTATGTGCTTCAGAATTACCAAGCATGATATTAATATTCAATTCGTGAGCTGCTGTATAAAAAGAGAGACCTGCTAGAGGCTTAAAATGCAAAATGTATGTATCCATTTACGGTAACTGCATACTAAAAGAATTGCTCTGTCATACATTAGAAAGAAAAGTTCAAGAGTCATTATAATGTAGGAGAAGTCCAAATGGAAGGTATGCAGGTTGAGTTCCTAGAATTAATTAAAAGAACGAGGAGTACTTGTGGCACCTTAGAGACTAACAAATGTATTTGGGCATAAGCTTTCGTGGGCTAAAACCCACTTCATCACAGTATTAGATGGGGGGGGGGGGGAAACCTGTCTCTGCCTACATACATTTATATTACTTTGCTTCATAAAATTAATGCACTCTCTCTCTCTCTGTCTTTCAGACTAATCAGTGTTTGAAAGGTTTTCTGTTAGAGATGGGTGCACTAGTCTGGTTAATTAAGAGCTGATTCAAACCTTCTGCCATCCCTCATACTGATTGAACCAATTTTATTCATGTTCAAAAATGTTCGCTTAAGGATCCCCACTCACTCCATCCAGGAAAAGAGAATAAAATGGAGGAACACCTTATTCCATTCCACTGGTCTAATTGTGTCCAATGTCTGTTGGTCTGTCTAATCTGTATTATGCATCTAAGCTACCGTGTTTGTCTGTCACTGTAACTACCATACATATCGAGCTGCCATTTACACCACGCTCAGCAGTGCAATAGCAAAATGGATTCAAATGTTATAACAGAAAGGCTTAATTACTGGTTCTGTACTTAGTGCCACCCACAGCAGAAGAATGGTTGTTGGTTTTTTTTCTGTTTCTGTTGAGCTACATTGGTCCTTTATATGTAGCCTTGTTTAAGGGGAGGCACGTAGCTGCACTGCCCCAGGAAAGAAATATTCTTATCAAAGATGCTTAATTTCTTCCTTATTCCCTCATTGCTCCTGCTATTGGCTATTAAAAATCATGACTGATTAGAGCTGGATGGGAATTTTTCAACAGTGTGGTGGGGGTGTTTTTGTTTTGTTTTTGTTTATTTGTGGGTTTTATTTATTTATTTGTTTGTTTGTTTTTTTGTTTGTTTGTTTGTTTGTTTGCTGAATGGAAAATGCTGCTTTGTTGAAAATAAAACATTTTGGTTGAATGTTCCAGTTTTGACAAAACTTCCACTGGATCCAGCATGGAATTTCTGATCAAGAAAGAACGACCCCCAAAAGCCAATGATCACCTGACACATAGAGCATTCACCTGCAATATGTGAGAATCAGGTTCAAGTCCCTGCTTTGCTAGTCTCCCACATCACAGGGGAGTTGTAGCCAACAGGCTGTTGGATATTCTGGGATGAGTATCTCTCAATCTCTGCTGTTGGAGCTCTTCCATGTTACATAAAAATTAAATATTCCTTGGAGCAGGGACTTGAATTTGAGGCTCTGAGGTGCCAAGTCAATCCCCTAACCCATAGGCTATTGGCTAGTTGGGTGGACATCTCTCTTTGGTTTTCAAAAAGAAATATCAAAAGGTCTCAGTTTCATCCCAGTGTGGAATGGGAACATCTTTCTGATATTCAAAATGCTTGGTGAGGCAGAAAACAGTTTCCTACCCAGCTCTATAATGAAATATAATTTACACACTAGTACTTTTTAGTGTATAACACTTTTCTATAATTATTCAGATTCTAGCAAAGGTTTATAGATCTTTCATTAACCAGTCCCCATTTTCTATCTTATTTTTTAGTAAGTGTGTCACAGGCCCAAGGACTCCCTCCCTCAGGGGGTCCCATGGGGAGACAGATCAGCATTGTATGTTGCTAACATGGTTGTAAGCATCACAAGGCATTTTGGGGAGGGGGGAAGGAAGGTCAAAGGTGTAAGTGTGGAATGGAAGATTCCTTTGCAGGGAGTGGGAGGCCAAGAGGGGAAGGAGGAAAAGAGCAGAGAGTGGGTTAACTCGACACTTCAGCTAGCTCTGTGTAAAGATAAGATGCTGGCCCCAGTCGAAGGTCATGGGTGCGAAGAAAAATCTGCAGCTGCCCAGCTGTGAGAAGAGGAGAACGAAGTTCAGCAGGGCTGCAGAGATATCAGTGAGAACAGTGAGAGTGAATGAGACGGTGAAGGCCAACGGGGGAAAACAAAGTCTCTGGAGCCGGAGTGTTTTGGGAAGCCAAGGAGGCCACAGCGAGATGGTTTGGACTGGTACAAAGAGCACCAGGAACAGAGGGCCCTGGACGAAAACACCCCCAATGGAACCCAGGACTTAAAACCCTCCCGAGAGCCAAAGCAAGGTGGAGATCGCAGTGGACCCTGGACGACCAGTGCACGGGGCAAGAACTCCCGTCCACCCCTCCCCCTCTTCTTCTTATGTTACACCCAGGCTTGGCCAGCCTCGGGTCGTGCATGTGTGAGTATGAAAGTGGGTTAGGGCTGGGGTACTAACTCTTTCTTGCTTCCTTTGAGTGACGTGGGAGCAGTCCCAACACTCACCGCTGTTATTTTATTATTGTATTAATAAAGCTTTAAAACTTAGACACTTGGTGTGTTTCATCATCTACTCCCCAAACGATCCTGTGGCCTCAGCCTGATCACCTGATGCCTCGGGCAGATTGGTAACAGAAATCTGTCACAGGTGTACTAATGGTCTCGGGTGTTACTTTTATTACAGTGGACACTGGATGAAAGTAAGGAGTTGCTGCAGGGATTAGTTTGCCCATTGTACCTAAATGACATTAAACTTAGGGTGGGCCTGCTTTGAAAAGTGACTATAAACTGACATTGTGAGTGTCAGTGTCTATTGTCTGATAATGATTTCCAGACCATGTCTGCTCAATTTAAAATAAGTGTAGTCCCAGATTCTGAGTTCTGGCCAAGCTGTACTCAGTGTCAGTGCAATGCAAAAAGGGTGGATGAAAAGGTGGCTTTAAGTCTCCTTTGCACCTCCTCATTCGGCCTATCTATGGCATAGAACCTGAAGGCTGATCTATATTTAGGATGTCCTTTGCCCAGCTATGGAGAGCATGTACACTAGTAGCCACAACAATTGCTCTACATGGGGAAGCCCTACAGGGGGAATCCTCCACTGATGAGATCCAGTGTCTTTAGGCTGTTTTGTGCCAGCCAAGCTACACCAGTGGATTTATCCTAGGGTGACCAGATATCCTGATTTTATAGGGATAGTCCTGATATTTGGGGCTTTGTCTTATATAGGCACCTATTGCCCCCACCTCCATTCCGATTTTTCATCCTTGCTAGCTGGTCACCCTAATCTATTCCATGTTTTTTTTTTTTTTTTTTTCTAACTGTGAGGCTTATAAATTTAACTTGAGTTTTGAAAGTCAAGCTGGGTTCTGTCTGGCTCATTCACTACCAACAATAAAGATGCCCCAATCAGAATTTAACAATCCTGTTGCTGATTAATGGGCCATTATGTTCTGCTGCTCGCTCTCCCAGGTGTATTGGCTCCGCAATACCAACAGGAAAAATTGTATAGTGGTAAATATTTGTCACTAAGAGAAGCAGATACAGCACTGAATAACCAGGAGTACGAGACTATTTGAGTAAGACATTGCTATTTTTACTTTTCAGCGCAAAGCTACATAGTTCAGTTTTTAATGTATATTTAATACGAAGTTTGGAAACAAATACAATTATTTTAAAAGTGTCTGTTGTATTAAATAGTAAAGAAAAATGTACAGTTTTTAAGTATAATATGCTGTTTGGGGGCTAAAGCTTTATCAAAAAGGTGTAAAATAGTTTGAGAAAATTGTATGGCTAGAGGGGAGTGCTTTATAGTTCAAAAACATTTGAATGGATGAAAACTGACAATTTATAACTCAGATTAGCACCATGGAATTTTATGTCTAAACCATGACAGTAATCCTAAACTAGCATTGCATGGAAACATCCAACTATATATGGTTAATACAGTGAAGTGCACTCAGTAAGGAGCCTAGTACAGTTGCATGCACTCATAAAGCTATTATTATTGTAATACACTCAAGAGTACAGGCTGTGACTGAACAGTGGCTTTGACTTAGAGAAGTCAGCCCACTGGAAGTAAGATACAGATACTAGAGAGGGGGCTTTTATACAAACAGAATGGATGAAGTATGTTGGGGGGGAGATTTTCCCCTGAGTCATACTAAATAAAGTTCTGATCATTGCAATATGACATGCAGCGCTTCTGTGGGTCAGCAGCTGTGGAGGCAAATTTAAAATGAATTCTGATTATTTGTTTGCATTGCAGGTGTGAGGCATGTAAAATAGCTTCATCTTATAAACTTTGAAAATGCAACAAAATGGTGTGAAATTGGTGCAAAGACAATAATTAAGGGAAATCTGGCTATTCTTTTCTAGTCTAATTGAGGTTGTGTGGCTGCACCTGTCACTAGGGTATCTGAGCTACTCATAAAACTTAGTTTTCAAAACAGATTTAATACTAAAAATAGCCGATTGTCTAATATGTGTTTAGAAAAAATACCTTCTGCTGTGAGTCAGAATACCTCAACCTACTGCTCTCATTAGTTCTTAAATGCACACTAAGGGTTAAATATCAGGGGGTAGCCGTGTTAGCCTGTATCCACAAAAAGAACAAGGAGTCTGGTGGCACCTTAAAGACTAACATTTATTTGGGCATAAGCTTTCGTGGGTAAAAAACCCACTTCTTCAGATGCATGGAGTGAAAATTACAGATGCAGGCATTATTATACTGAAGGGAGTTACCTCACAAGTGGAGAACCAGTGTTGACAGGGCCAATTCGATCAGGGTGGATGTAGTCCATTCCCAATAATTGATGAGGAGGTGTCAATTCCAGGAGAGGTAAAGTTGCTTTTGTAGTGAGTCAGGCACTCCCAATCCCCATTCAAGCCCAAATTAATGGTGTTAAATTTGCAAATGAATTTTAGATCTGCAGTTTCTCTTTGAAGTCTGTTTCTGAAGCTTTTTTGCTCAAGTATGGCTACTTTTAAATCTGTTATAGAATGTTCAAGAAGATTGAAGTGTTCTTCTACTGGCTTTTGTATGTTATCATTCCTGATGTCCGATTTGTGTCCATTTATTCTTTTACGTAGAGACTGTTTGGCCAATGTACATGGCAGAGGGGCATTGCTGGCACATGATGGCATATATCACATTAGTAGATGTGCAGGTGAATGAATCCCTGATGGTGTGGCTGATGTGGTTGGGTCCTCTGATGGTGTCGCTAGAGTAGATATGGGGACAGAGTAGGCAACAAGGTTTGTTACAGGGATTGGTTTCTGGGTTAGTGTTTCTGTGGTTTGTAGTTGCTGGTGAGTATCTGCTTCAGTTTGGGGGGTTGTCTGTAAGCGAGGATTGGCCTGCCTCCCAAGGTCTGTGAGAGAGAGGGATTGTTTTTCAGGATAGGTTGTAGATCGTTGATGATGTGCTGGAGAAGTTGTAGCTGGGGGCTGTATGTGATGGCCAGTGGTGTTCTGTTATTTTCCTTGTTGGGCCTGTCCTGTAGTAGGTGATTTCTGGGTACCCATCAGTAACAAACCTCGTTGCCTTTGCACTGCTATTTACCCGAGGAAGAGACTAATAACTACAGGCTAAGTAAAACTTTACTATCAATGTCTGGAATCTTGAAAAGGGTGGATAACTGTATGACCATCAATAACATGTGTAGTTATGCAAGCTAAGATTGTTTCCTAAAGTATTTTTCAGTATCCAAGATGGTTGCCACAGAAAGGTAGAAACTATTTCCTTGTATGGAAAATTACACAACTGGGTAGGCAAGAGGATTGCAAGCCTCAAATTTTGGTAGAGCTATTAAAAAGAAGTCCAGTAAATATGTTTTAATCAATTTTCCAGTTTTTCAGTGGAAAAAGAAAGGAAAAATAAATATTTTTCAGTTTTTTTTCATCAAAGAAAATTAGAATAATCTGATAAGTCCACAACACATACTTACCATTTTTTAAAAAAAACAGCTCTAGGCATTGGCCACTGCTACAGGAAGGATAATGAACTTATCTGGTATCTTTTCACTTAGACCACTAATTTCATTGACTTGTATCAGATCTGATTTACACCAATATGAGCACAGAATCAGTTCCCTTCACTTTATGATTGCCTGTAAAACACTATGTACACCTCTGTTGCAATACAGCATTGCCCTATGAGAGGGGAAAGGAAAAAGAGTCAATACATCTTCAAAAATTAGTAGAACCTAATCTAGGACCACAAACACTGAAGGCCTTCACCATAATGTGATTATTGCATGGTACCTGTACAGGCCAGAATTAAGGTTATTTGGGTGCCCTAACTGTGTGTTTTCAGTCTTAATATGGTTGTATTTCTTTTAAAATTAACTTTAAGTCTCAATTTTCTGGGTTTATAATGGTTGATTTTGGTTTATGACATCTCTATCATGTATTTTACCTTAAATTCCTGATTTACATTCAGCCGTAACACGATCTTACATATTTTTCCAGTTGAATTTTTTTTATCTGTAACATTATCTTAACAGTTTAGAAAATGCTATCACTAGGGTAATTAAAATGTTTTCCTTATTTGGGACAAACTCCTCCTTTCCCTTGTTTTTCTTTATGCATACTGATATTTTTTAAAATATGAGAAACTCATTGTGAGCCAGGAAAAAAACAATTCTGAAGTAATTTTATTTCCTGAATATTCCTTGTAGGCTTCAAATCTAATGATTGTATGTTTGGTGAAATAGAGGCCTTAGGCCAAATTCAGCGCTCAAAAATGTAAAAACAAAGTAATTCCAGCAACTTAAGGGGACCCCTACAAAGCCTACATGTACTAATGGTCATATTTTGATCACAGTTATATATGTGTATATGCAGAATAAATACAGCAATTTACAGTTGTGCAAATGAGATAAAAATGGGCTCCAAGCTAAATCAGGAACAACTATTGCCACACACCCATTTCCAAAATACTGACAATTTCAGAAGAATCATCTTCTGGATCTCCTAGAGCATTCTGTGTTCTCTGTTTATATAGTCTCCAATCCTGCAAATTCTTATGCATTTTGTACCAAAGTGTCTGCAGAATCAGGGTCTTAGACTGTAGGCTTTAAGGGGCAGGTTCCTCAACCAAATTCATCAATGCACAGGTGCCATATACCAACAAAGGATCTGGAAAAAGGGAGGGAGGTAGCTGGTGCCTCCCCAATCCAGATGATGTTGGAGGCTGAACTGTCCACAGCACTAGTTAAGACAGCCTAGAGGGCTGTCCTAACTTGAGCCCAGGAAGCCAACCAAAATGCAGAAACTTGCACATTTCTCCATGGCTTCAATTAATTATACATGTTCTGATTTTTTTCCCCCTGTCTGGCACCTTCTGCAGTCATTCACACTGTGAGAGGGTATAAAGTACTACTCAGTCAGAAATCTCTGCACACTTACTCCTTTGTAATCATACTGTACAGTTGAAAGACACTACACAAAGTACAAGGTAGTGGAGAATCAAACCCACAATTTTATACTATATATGTTTGCATTTGTTCGATATGATATAGATTGCAAATACTAATAAAAATGTCCAACCATAACTTCAGCATTACCAGTAACCACATACAGGAGACTCTTTCATAGATATTCTACAAGGAATGTGACATCTCGTAAGTCATGTTAGTTTGTGACTTAGCTTAAAGAAATGCCTATAGTTGATTGTTCAAGTAAAGTATAAACAACCCTTCCCCCTCCCCCATAACCATTATAATTACAGAGGTATGGATAGGGAAGGTGTTAGTAAGTTGACTGAACGATTTATGAGTTTTCTGGGAACTCATTAGCATGGGTCAGAGATGTCAAGGAGCCTGTTAAGAAAATTACTCATGAATGCATATTAATTAAAACAAATTCTGTTCTAAGATAATTAGTAGAGTTAGTCAAAATATGGAATTTCTGTCCTGTGCAAGATTCCAAGATTTTGAAATTTCATTGCATCTGAAATAGGAATGAAAAGTCAATCTCCAAACTTTTTGCAAAATGAAATATGCTGAAAATATTTCATTTTGACCTATCAGAACATTTTGTACTTTTGTTTCAATAAGGTTAAAAAGATTTCATTTCATTATTAATGTTTTGACTATTATATTATAACAATCTTTTATATCATAAAAGTCAAAAGAATAGTTTAAATGAAATGTCGTTTAGACTTTATCAAATGTAACATTTTGAGAATTTCCCATGGAAAATTTCTGTTAAATCAATACATTCCAACAGAATATTTTGATTCCAGTGAATCACCATTTTCTGAGGAAAAAGTGTTCCATCAGAAAACTTCCAATCAGCTCTAATAGGTGTCTGATGGATGACCTTGTTTGTGTGGTAGAAAATCCATTTCTTATATTTGGACAAGACCAATGCAGCAGCGCTAGTATCCACACCTATTATGTTCCCCAGATCTAATAAGCAGCAAAATGATTTTACAAAGAATATGAATGTACAGTTCATTCAGTAAGGAGCAATGTTTGGAGGTGGGGAGATCTGTCAAAATGCAATAGTAGAGAGTGAAAGAATACCATCACCAACAAAATATACATCAGTATCATTATTTTAAAAAAGTGTTAATATTAATATTTTAGGAAATAATTTTGCTAAGCTACTTATTTCCCATCAGCCCTGTTAGTATTTGTGTTTGTATTCGCAAAAATAACAGGAGTACTTGTGGCACCTTAGAGACTAACAAATTTAAACCTGTGTTTGTATTAAGAGGATTGGGGGGAACTGAAGCAGCAAGGGGGTCACATCATATTTATAACATTGACCTCTGAATCTGAACATGAGTTCTCTCTTGACTTATTGTTAGCATATTCCATTGCTTAGATCAAAGTCCTAGAGGAGCAACTAAGCTTTATGTCATATCTGTACTGTCAGAAACTGTTACCTACACCAGTTTTTTTTAAAAATGATGCAAGCATTATTTTTAAATTCACTTGAGTCAGGTGGCATGGATGTGGAGAGAACCAAAACTAGGACTAGAATATAGATTCTATCCTCATTTTAAATAAATTTGACTTAACCATACTTGGTCAGTCAAACCAGGCATAAAAATGAAGATTGTTGAAAAACAATTCCATCTGAATTTGAAACTGGATTGAGTAACAGTACTCAGACAATGCATTATTATTCATAGTACTTACATGACATCATAGATGTACATGGCACTTAACAATATAGATTCCAAGAAAACAATTGCTTCCCTGAGGAAAGCATTTGCCATGTTACATTATCCACAATTCAAACGAAGACCCTGATCCTGGGCTTATACCACTGCAATCTTCTGATAATAGGCAAAATGTGTTGCATTCTAATATTCCTATTCCCAGACACTCCCACATAGAGGTTAATAGCCTGAGATTGAGAGGTCTTAAGCATCCACAGCTTCCTTTGCCTTCAGCGGGAGCTGTGGTTGCTCAGTATATCTGAAACCCAGACCATATGTTCATAACAGGCAGTAGAGAAAATTAAACAAAATTTAGACAAGTTCCTACAAGAGCAGAAGCCCCGCTGCCACAACCAACATATTTTTGGAAAGTGACAGAACATATATGCAACTTGAGACTTCTATAAATAATCTTTACCCATAAAGATAAAGAAAATGCTTCTACAAGAATATAGGTCATAAGGCAGCAGTGTTATTCTAATGGAAGATGAGAAGCTTATATTGTCAGCGTTGGCAAAAATTGCTGATCTCCTTTTGCACTGGTTCAATTTAGGTGTGATCTTGGGACATATGCTCAGAGCTGCTCAGGGTATTGGGTCTGATTGAAGAACTATGTATCTTTCTTTATAGGAAATGCAAATGAGAAACATCCAAGTTTATACATCACCCACTTTGACTTACATCTTGGCTTAGAAAAAGGAACAAACAGGCAGTGAAGAAGATTAATTAAGAGAACTGGCTTCCTATCACTATGCAATGTAAGTCAAGAGCTATAAGGAGGAATGAGTAAGTCCTTGGAATGTGTGGACAGAAACATTCTGGGTAAACTGTCCCCAAAAGGAGTAAAAATAATCACAGTCTAAAAAATTGTTCCACTTAGGAGCACTACAGAAAAACTTTAAATAAATTAGATAGAAAATGTATTGTTTTAACAGTATTACAAAGTTGCTCACTAAAAAAAACAAATAGGTGATATAAATTTGTATTTTAGTAAAGCACTTTGTAGAGTGTCTCACAAAATTCAAATGTGATTGGATATGAATATTCTCATACAGGTAGATATGAAAATATAACAAAATAAATTATCTAGTTGGGAGGGAGACAAGGTATGGGTCATAAGAACAGAATCTATGTTATCTTCATGACTTTTCTACAAGAGAGTAAAGAAATTGTTAATGAATTCCATTGATTCTGCTGAGTTTGGAAGAGTGGCAAACACCAATGAGGACAAATAACACAGAGGTGCTTAGAGTGTTAATATTTTACTAACAGTTATGAAACAGCTGGTATCTGAGAGATCACAGTTTTCCCTTTATGTACAATAGTAACAATCTGGCAAGTTAATGGTCTATGTAGGCAAATGTTGACTTATTAATAAAAAGAGATATTAGAAATATGGGAAGATAATATGAAATTCATCTTACAAAAATGCAAGATAATATGATTGGGGAAAAATAATCTGAAACACAGAGCATTCAATCTATACTGCAATCAGGAAGCTCAAGGAGAAATTCTGCCTTAGAAATTCCTCCTAAAACACATGGTGGGCATGGTGCAGCATGCCTGGTACCACACCCCTCCAGCTCTCCTGGGTAGTATATGTTTGGTGGGAAACTGTTTTTGCTATTTCCTTGCCCTCTTGGGGCATACTGCACCTCAGCAGTTGTTAGCAGGAAGTCCTGTGTTTTTGCCCAACTATTATGCAGTAGTGCGAGAGGTAAGGAGGCTTGCACACATTTGGAACAGCTGGGCATAAACAAGCTCATTTTTTCCTCTGGAGAGAAAATCCAGGAAATTAATAATGCTGAAAGAGACTAGTAAGGGTAAAAGTGAACAGCAAATTTAACATGACTCTGCAAGGTAATATGGCAGCAAAAAAGTCCAATCAATTTTGGACTGCAAATGCAGAGTCAACGTGTCAGAATATGGAGGTAATCATCCTTCTCTATTTGGCTTTGAAATAGTAGGCCCGATTTCCACTCCCTGGTACTTTTTTGTATTCATTTACAATTGTAGAAAGTATATGTAAAACATTATTAAATCAATAGGGTAATGTTTTACTCAGATTTTGCTTAGGTACAAATAACTGCCCAAGGTGCAATGAAGTGGGAGAAAAGGCTGTGTGTGTTTTTGAGGCACTTATTGACAAAATAATTGTTTAGTCCATATAATGTATATGTCCATAGAATGCATATAGTGCATTCCATATAATCAAAATTGTCACCTAAATTACTATTGCTATTAATTTAGAGAGGATGAGTTTGCAGGGCTGATTCTTAGAAAAAGTCATGTGTTGATGAAATTTGATAGTAATGTTAATAAGAGAGCCCATAGATGCTATTTAAAGTCACTCTTCTGCATATAAACAACCTTTAAAAAAAATAATGGAGATATCCCATCTCCTAGAACTGGAAGGGACCTTGAAAGGTCATTGAGTCCAGCCCCCTGCCTTCACTAGCAGGACCAAGTACTGATTTTGCCCCAGATCCCTAAGTGGCCCCCTCAAGGATTGAGCTCACAACCCTGGTTTTAGCAGGCTAATGCTCAAACCACTGAGCTATCCCTCCCCCTTTCAGAAAATGTTATATTTTTTTCTTATCTAGTTCACGAGTGCCATAATACAGTATAGTATAGAGAGGGCAGTTATACAAGAGACTAAAAGTAGAAATGGACTTGGTATCCTAAGAAACACTACAGTGACTCATGAACTCACCATCTGGGAAATGCACTTGCAGAAATAGTTTCCCAATGTCCAATCTGTCATTCAGGTTGAAAATAAGAAAATATTGAGGATGCTAATTCTGGCAATCAGGTCTCTCTGAGCTCACTTGGAAGAACTCAATGGCATCAATTCACCTGTTGGTCTTGCAATGAAAAACTAGTGTAAATTCCATCTATCATTTAATAATCCTATCAGGACATTCAGAGGGGTTTTAGTGGGGAAATGAGGTCAACTAGGGAAAATGAGGTATCACAGAAAGCAATGGGCCCTAATTCTCTTGACTTTATGTTGTCATTTACACTAGTGCAAAGTGGCTGTAAAAATGTTGTCCATTCTGATTTCGTTCTATACCCACTTTGCAAATTACAAGTGGCTACATAAGGAGTAAGGCAGTGAAGATTCAGTCTTAGTACAATTACGTTGGCACATCTCCATTTAATTTACGCTATTCTTAGATTCTCTAGTTGAACTTGTTCCCCTGCAGCACAGCTCTTTCAGCAAGTTGGAATCTTGAAAACCTCCTCTGCTGACCCCCTCCCCACACACTATCTCTTTACCCCCTCTCACATTTCCTTATTAGAGCAAGCATAATGCCAGATGACTGGGGAGATACAATTCATTCCAGAGCTGCCAAAACACCCAAAGTGGTTGCCATAGATTAGTAAGAACCATCTTTACAATAATTCTGTTTAGGTTCTTACATCTTACTCATCACCATGGCCTTTGAGAGTTACAAGTACACTTCACAATTAATGTATTGCAAATTATAGTTTGTAATTAATGTATCAATCTCCTGTCCAGCTACCTTCCATATTGTGTGGCACATTATAATTCGCTAATGTGTTACATGCCACTGATTGTGAAGGCAAGGTTTAAAAACGTGAGTTGTCTTTGGACTGGAATGGACTGGGGTTCATGGTGGTTCCTGTAGGAATGAGTTCCACAATCTGGATCCAGCCCTGAGAAAGCCTTGTCTTCTGCACAAACAATTTTTTTGTTTTACTCTTGTAGCTGGAGGAATAAAAGTGAGGTCTCTCGGGGGATGCTTTTGGTATCTCATCCCACTTAGCGTATTGAAGGTTGGGACAAAAACCTTTAATTTCACCTGTTTTACTATAGAAAAATGTGATGCCAGAAGTCCAGGAGCTGTAATCAGTTTAGATACCACTGCATTTTCTTTTCTCTTGCCTTTGGGAGTGAGTGCCACCTTCCCCACCATGGAATCAATTTGCTTAAGATTGCTGTACCTGCTAGAGCATAGAACCATGCCTGAGATTAATGGACCATTCTGCACAGTGACTCCAGATCAGCTGCCTTCACAAGCTACATAATGTGTGATTCAGATTTGCTGTACTTGCTTACATGTGTAACTGACAAAGGCCTCCTAATGAATTCCTGAGGATGACATTGATATTCTGAAACAGTCCCTTCCTGAGCTGGGTAGGATGGATGGGCAGCAGCCTCCTGATTCTGGTCAGTATGATTCAGTGAAGACTGAAGTGAAGTGTTAGAGCCAGTTTTGACTGTTCAGGAATGGACATGTAACCCACACACCGCCTGGGTGGGGTGTTCTGTCCCCTCGAGTGGCACCAAGACTACTTAGAGATTAATGAGTCTGCTATAGCCTTGGCTAAGAGCTTAGCTCATGCAGTAGAAGCTCATGCATTTAGCTCCAGCAGTCCCTGGTTCGATCTTGCCCGCCAATGACCAGGTCTGTTGGTGTTACAACTGGGGGCTCATCGAGGATATCAACTGGGAAGTCTCTGAAGCTTGGGATGTGGTTCCTCAGCTAGGGGAAGTATGTAACCTACACACCTCCTGGGTGTGGTGTTCTGTCCCCTTGAGTGGCACTGAGACCACTTAGAGATTAATGAGTCTACTACAACCTTAGCAAAAAGCCATGTGGCTTTTGGCTCATGCATTTAGCTCCAGAGACCCCAGGATTGATCCTGCCAACCGGCGTCTGTCGGTGTTACAGACACAACTGAACTGAAGCTGAAATGTGTGTGTGGTGAATATCACAGTGCAGATTTAGGCCCATGTTATGTTATAGTGTCACAGGCCACATACATCACTGTTTATGTGTAGAGCAGGATTGCCATAGGCTGCACAACATTGGCAAAAAATGTGTGGTCATCTCTGTTATAGACTGACAAGGCACTTGCCCATGAGCTGAGCACCTACCTGTAAACCCCAGTTACATTCCTACCTAGCCTCAGGCCTCCAGCCTAACACTCGGGCTTTTGGGAGTTTTCTCAGACCTTCAGGTTTGTTTTCCAAAATCTCAGGATTCATGACTGTTCCACAGCTGCAGGTACCAAAACTATGGTCACTGTGACTGTGTCAGAGCTAATGAACAGAAAAGGAAGATGGATCCTACCTTGACAGTCCACAAAAACAATATGGAACCCCACAGCCATTTGGATTTATTTAAATAAGTGGTTACTCAGCTATTAAGAAAATTTCTTCTTAGGTCATCCTCAACTTGGACCTCTCTCTAGGTCCTCATATCCAGCTATATCTAAATCTTGCCAATTCTTTCGGAATTACATCTCTAAGATATGGCCTTTCCTATCCATCCACACAGCTAAAACTCTCGTCCAACCTCACATCATCACGCATCTTGATTATTGCAACATTCACTCTGGCCTTTACAAATGCAACCTTGCCCCATTCATATCTGCAGGAAAGATCATTTTTGTAGTCTATCATTTTGACCATGTCCACCCCCTCTTCAATCCTTCCATTGGCTCTGTCTTCTCTATTAGATGAAACAAACCCAAGCTGCTTGTATTGCTATTGAGCTGTTGATGCTCACCTCCGATCAGCCCGTGATGTCAGCCTCCATTGCCGCTTGTTAAATTTTCAAACAAACCCCTTTGTGCTTTCATCCATGCTGACCTATAAATATCCATCTTCAGATCAATCCTCAAAACTCCCCTTTGCCACGATGCCCACAAAATCTTGACAATGGTTAGGTTGCTAGTGTGCAGACACCATTGTCTATCATGCTGATAAATACTGTCTAATTGTTTTCTTATACTCCCCCATCCATTTGTATCCACCTGTTGTCTCATCTTATATGTAGATTGTTAGCTTCTTGGGGTAAGAACCAACTGTTCATTCTGTGTTTGTACAGCGCCTAGCACAGAGGGTCTTGGTTCATGGTTAGGGCTCCTAGGCATTAAGGTAATGCATATGATTATTATTTTAATAATAATAATAATTAATAATAATTAATAATAGAAATTATTCTGAGTCTGCTATAGCCTTGGCTAAGAGCCTAGCTTAGATGTGAGGTGAGAGGGAGATGGCCTTGCATAAAATCTCAGGTTTTACCGTGACCGCTGAACAGTAGCAAGTGTGGGCTAGTGCTCAAGTCTTGCAGAATGCTATAGAGAGATGAACTAAACAAAGATCACAGAAAACAGTCCTCAGACTCAAAATATAACTTTCACTTTTAATAACATTCATGTTTGTTGATTCGTTCTTGAAGGTCGGAGAATGAAAGGCAAAACCCTTGAAGTTTAGAAGGTATTCAGATATTTTTTTCTCTTTTATGTAGCAATAAATGTGTTTTTTCTAAATGATGATTCAGTCCATGAAGACAAATATAATCCTTTAAAACTAGAAATAATTAGTGTCAATTAACCTTAGCTGTTTTTGATTATTTGAGAGAATGAGTAATATTCTAGTAACTAATATTTATTAGTTGCATGAATCACTGTTTGTGAAAATTAACAACCCCAGTTATGACTGTATTGGAGCTGCTTTGTGATGCACCATAGGCACAAAGTAGCACTAAAGTCAGCATAACTAACCCCTGGAAGATCACCCCATTCTAGGAAGATCCCCTGGTATGCATGCAATGTAACAACTCCTATGCTGCTATTCCAGCCTGCACACAGATGTAGGGGTGTAGCCACGGAAAAGATGAAATGGCCAAGGCATCACAGTACTCCCACAATCTTTAGCTATGTAACAACTCTTTGGGGGCATTATGAGCCAGAACACATTAGGGTCATTTTTGGTGGTATACTTTATGCCAGATCATTGGCCCAATATACAGCAAGCCCAGAATCAAAAAGGATTAAAGCCATGCTTTGCACCCCTGAGCTGTGCTGCATAGTCAAGGATCAGGGCCAGTAAGTGCAAATCAAGCTTTAGGAAAGCCAGAAGTATACACTAGGTAAGATTTCTGTTTATAGTGATTGTTTTGTTTTCTCTGAAAGCTATAGTCCAAGCAGTCTGAGCATTAGCTAAATACTTACTGTACAGCCATACAACATTAGCTAAAACTATAAATAAAAAAGTAAGATTGGCCTTACGGGGTTAAATCAATAGTCCACCTATCCCAGTATCCTGTCTTCCGACAGTTGCTGGTGCCAGATGCTTCAGAGAGAATGAACAGAACAGGGCAATTATTGAGTGACCCATGCCCTGGTCTCTCATCCCATCTTTTGTCAGTCAGAGGTTTAGAGAAACACAGAGCATAGGGTTGCATCCCTGACCCTCTTGGCCAATAGCCATTGATGGACCTATCCTCCATGTACTTATCTAAATTCTTTTTTGAACCCAGTTATACTTGTGGCCTTCACAACATCACCTGGAAATGAGTTCCACAGGATGGTTGTGCATTGTGTGAAGAACCTCCTTCCTATTTGTTTTAAACCTGCTGCCTATTAACTTCAGGTGACCCCCCTGGTTCTTGTGTTATATGAAGGGGTAAATAACACTTCCTTATTCACTTTCTCCACATCATTCATGATTTTATAAATTTCTATCATAATCCCCCTTAGTTGTCCCTTGTAATTCTTTGCAGTTAGCTTTGGACTTAACTACCTCGAGTAATTTGCCACCTCACTGTTTCCCCCTCTTTTAGAGATCATTTATGAATATGTTGAATAGGCAGATGCTGAGACTGGACAACTGAAGGTGGATCACTTGATGATTGCCCTGTTCTGTTCATTCCCTTTGAAACATCTGGGATTGCCCATTTTCGGAAGACAGGATACTGGGTAGATGGACCATCAATCTGACCAAGTATTGCCATTCTTGTGTTCTTATGTGAACTGCACAGGTCCCAGTAGAGATCCTTGGGGAACCCCAATATTCACCTTTGTCCATTGTCCTATCCTTTGCCTCCTATCTTTTAAGCAGTCACTGATACATGAGAGGAACTTCCCTCTTATCTCTGTGACTCAGTTAATTTAAGAGACTTTGGTGAGGGACCTTTTGAAAGGTTTTCTGTAAGTCACAGTACACTATATCCACTGGATCACCTTTTCCATATGTTCATGGACCCTGTCAAATAATTCTAAAACATTGGTGAGGCATGAGCTCCCCTTACAAAAGCTGTGTTGACTCTTCCAGAACAAATCATGTTCCCTGTGTGTCTGATAACTCTGCTGCTTACTATAGTTTCATCCAGTTTTCCTGGTACTGAAGTTAGGTTCACTGGCCTGTAATTGCCAGAATCCCCTCTGGAGCCTTTTTAAAAAATCAACATTACATTAGCTATGCTCCAGTCATCTGTTACAGAGACTGATTTAAGCAATAGGTTACATACTACAGTTAGTATTTCTGAAATTTCATATTTAAGTTCTTTCAGAACTCTGGGTGAATACCATCTGGTCTTGGTCGTGTATTACTGTTTAATTTAAATTCCAAAACTTCCCCTGTCGACACTTCAGTCTGGAACAGTTCCTCAGATTTGTCACATAAAAAGAATGGTTCAGGTGTAGGAATCTCCATCACATCCTCTGCAGTAAAAAACAATGCAAAGAATTTGTTTAGCATCTCTGAAATAGCCTTATCTTCCTTGAGTGCTCCTTGATAGCACCTCTATCATCCAGTGGCCCCCCTGATTATTTGTCAGACTTCCTGCTTTTGATGTGCTTAATTTGTTCTGTTGTTAGTTTTAGTGTCTTAATTTAGTTGCTCTTCAAATTCTTTTTTGACCTGCCTGACTATACCTATACAATTGACTTGCCAGAGTTTATGAACCTTTCTATTTTCCTCGATAGGATTTGACTTCCAAATTTTAAAGGATGCCTCTTTGCCTCTAACCACTTCTTTTACTCTTTTGTTTAGCCTGGGTGGCATTTGTTTACTGTTTTTGTTTTTGTTTTTAATCTGGGACATACATTTTATTTGAGCCTCTATACAGTGTTTTAAAAAAGTTTCCATACAGCTTACAGGCATTTCACTCTTATGACTGTTGCTTTTAATTTCCATTGAACTATCTTATTCATTTTTGTATAGTTCCCCTTTTTGAAGTTAAATGCTACTGTGGAAGGTTTCTTAGGTGTTTCCTCCCCAGCCCCACCTGAGGATGTTAAATTTAATCACATTATGGTTGATAATACTGAGCAGTTCAGCTATATTCACCTCTTGAACCAAATCCTGTGCTCTACTTAGGACTAAATCAAGAATTGTCTATCCCCTTGTGGGTATTAGGACTAGCTGCACCACGAAGTGTGAATGGTGTCTTGATATTTTATCCTGCCTTCAGTGCTGAAGTGACATGTACCCAGTCAATATGGAGATTGTTGAAATCCCACATTATTATTGAGTTTTCTATTTTTGTAGCCACTCTGATATCCCTGAGCATTTCACAGTCACCATAACCATCTTGGTCAGGTGGTCAGTAGATATTCCTACTGTTATACTCTTATTATTCAAGCATAGAATTTGATTCCATAGAGATTTGATGGTATAGTTTGATTCATTTAAGATTTTGACTTTATTTGAATCTGCATTCTTTCACATATAGTTCCACTCTCCCCACCACCACCATCATCATGACCTAATCTGTCATTCCTATAGATTTTATACACTGGTATCACCATGTCCCATTGATTATCATCTTCCACCAAGTTTGTGTGATGCCTATCATAGATTCATAGACTTTAAGGCCAGAAAGGAACATCATTATCATATAGTTTGACATCCTGCACATCGCAGGCCACAGAACCTCACCCACCCACTTCTGTAATAGACTAATAACCTCTGTCTGAATTACTGAAGTCCTCAGATCATGATTTAAAGACTTTGTTACAGAGAATCCACCATTTACTCTAATTTAAACTAGCAAATAACTTGTGACCCATCGCCAGGGTCTCTGCCAGTATGACCTGGGGAAAAATTCCTTTCTGTCCCCAAATAGAGTGATCAATTGAACCCTGAGCATGTTGGCAAGAGCCACCAGCCAAATATCTGGGAAAGAATTCCCTGCAGAAAATCAGAGCCCTTCCCATTTACTGCCTCATCTCTGGCCATTGGGGATTTTTGCTACTAGCAATTGCGAATGGACCACATGCCAGTCTCATCAATCCCATAGGCAATCTCATCATACCATCCCCTTCATAAACTTATCAAGATCAGTCTTGAAACAAGTTAGGTTTTTTGCCCCCACTGCTTCTCTTGGAATGCTGTTCCAGAACTTCACTCCTCTGATGGTTAGAAATCTTCTAATTTCAAGCCTAAACTGGTTGATGGCTGGTTTATAGTGAATTGTTCTTGTGTTAACATTGGTGTTTAACTTACATAATTCCTCTCCCTCCCTGGTATTTATTTATCCTTCTGATGTATTTACACAGAGCAATCATAACTCCCCTAAACCTTCTTTGGATTAGGTTAAACAAGCCAAGCTTCTTGATTCTTCTCTCATAAGCTAGGTTCTCCATTCCGTTGATCATCCTAGTAGCCGTTCTGTGCACCTGTTCCTGTTTGAATTCACCTTTATTAAACATGGGAGATCGGAATTGCACACAGTATTCTAGACGAAGGCTCACCAGAGCCTTGTATAATTGCAATAACACTTCCTTTCTCTACTGGAATTATCTCACCTGATGTGTCCTGGTGTGGGTTTGCAGAGACTGTGCTCTGCAATTCCCACTCACAGAAAGCCAGACTGGGGGAACCATCCAGTGTGAAAGGTGACTGATGGTCGAATGTCTCAGGAAGTAGGTGGGAGAGCTACAGGAGGAGGTGGCTAGTTTGAGGAGCATCCATGCCCACAAGGAGTTCCTTGAGAGTATTCATATGGAGACTTCCAAGGCTAAGGAAGATATCCAGCTAGAGAGGACTGCTGTCATGCTACCAGGGGAGGAGGATTTGGCTCTGTCACAGGGAGAACACTGGCTTCTGGTTAATTCTGGCAGCAGGGAGTGTTCCACACCTACTCCCAATCCACCCACCATAGTGATGAAGAACCATTATGCTGCCCTGGCAACAAGTGATGAGGAATAACCGCCAAAGGTGAAGAAGGAGAAGCCATGACCCCCACAGCTGGGAGGATCACAGCCATCACTCCCAGGAGGAAACGTAGGATAGTGGTGGTTGGTGACTCTTTTCTGAGGGGGATGGAGGCAACCATCTGTCAATCTGACATGGCATCCTGGGAGATATACTGCATGCCAAGGGCCCATATCTAAGATATTATGGAGGGATTGTCAAGGATCATCCAGTTCTCTGACTACTACCCCATGCCACTCATCCATGTGGGCTGTAATGATACTGCAAGGTATGAGCCTGAGCAGATCAGAGTAAGGTTACAGGAGTTGGGACACAGGTGTTCTCTGTGATCCTTCCTGTCATGGATATGGACCAGGTAGAGACAGATGCATCCTAGAGATGAATGCCTGGCTCAGAGGACTGTGTTGCCAGGAGATCTTCGGCTTCCTTGACCATGGGATGTTGTTCCAGGAAGAAGAACTGCAAAGCAGAGATGGGGTTCACCTAACGAGGAAGGGGAAGAGTATATTTGGATACAGACCGGGTAACCTAGTGAGGAGGGCTTTAAACTAGGTTGGAAGGGGACAGGTGACAAAAGCCCTGGTAAGATAATACGCGTGACTGGAATATTGGTATAGAAGTTGTACAACTTGCTCAGGAAGGACAGGAAGGGGAAAACGTATACACTTGGACTGAGGTTGAGATGGAAACAGGAGACAGATTTGTTGAAAGTCTCCGAGTAAGGATAAAAGGGGTAAAAAAACAAGGGTGATGTCTCCTACTACAGACCACTTAACCAGGAAGAAGACCTGGATGAGGCTTTTTAAAAACAACTAACAAAATCATCCAAAGCATAGGACTTGGTGGTGATGGGGGATTTCAACTACCCAGACATCTGTTAGGAAACTAATATAGCAGGGCACAGATTATCCAACAAGTTCTTGAAATGTATTGGAGACATTTTTTTTATTTCAGAAGGTGGAGAATGCTACTAAGGAAGAGCTTTCTGGATTTGATTTTGGCAAATAGGGAGGAACTGGTTGAGAATTTGAAAGTGGAAGGCATTTTAGGTGAAAGTAATCATGAAATGATGAGTTCATGATTCTAAGGAATGATAGGAGGGAAAACAACACAATAAAGATAATGGATTTCAAGAAGGCAGATGTTAGCAAACTCAGGGAGTTGGTAGGTAAGATCCCATGGGAAGCAAGTCTAAAGGGAAAACAGTTCAAGAGAGTTGGCAGTTTTTCAAAGAGACATTTTTAAGGGCATAAAAGTAAACTATCCCACTGTGTAGGAAAGATGGGAAGTATGGCAAGAGACCACCATGGCTTAACCAGGAGATCTTCAATAATCTAAAAATAAAAAAGAGACCTAAAAATGTGGAAACTAGGTCAAATTACAAAGGATGAATATAAACAAATAACACAAGTATGTAGGGACAAAATTAGAAAGGCCAAGTCATAAAGCAAGATAAAACTAGCTAGAGACATAAAGAATAAGAAGAAAACTTTCTACAAATATGTTAGAAGGAAGAGGAAGACCATGGACAGGGTAGGTGTTACACAGTGAGGGGGAAAAAACAATAACATAAAATGTGGAAATGTCAGAAGTGCTAAATGACTTTTTTGTTTCAGTTTTCACCCAAAAGGGGTTAGTAGTAATTGGACATATAATATAGTGAATGCCAATGAAAATGAGATAGAATCAGAGACTAAAATAGGGAAAGAACAAGATAAAAATTACTTAGACAAGTTAGATGTCTTCAAGTCACCATGGCCTGATGAAATATATCCAAGAATACTCAAGGAGCTGACTGAGGAGATCTCTGAGCAATTAGTGATTATCTTCAACAAGTCATGGAAGACAGGCAAGATTCCAGAGGACTCGAAAAGGACTAATTTAGTGCCAATCTATTAAAAGGGAAATAAGGACTACCTGGGAATTACAGACCAGTCAGTTTAACTTCAGTACATGGAAAGATAATGGATCAAATAATTAAGCAATCAATTTGTGAACACCTAGAAGATAATAAGGTGAAAAGTAACAGTCAGCATGGATTTGTCAAGAGCAAATCATGTCAAAACAATCTAATAGCTTTCTTTGACAGGGTTACAAGCCTTCTAGATAAGGGGGAAGCAGTAGATGTGGTATATCTTGATTTTAGTAAGCCTATTGATACTGTATCACATTGCCTTCTCATAAACAAACTAGGGAAATACAACCTAGATGGACAGTGTAACATTGTTGCAAAAAAAGCAAACTTCATTCTGGGATGTGTTAGCAGGAGTGTTGTAAGCAAGACACAAAAAGTAATTTTTCCGCTCTACTCCACGCTGATTAGGTCTCAACTGAAATATGGTGTCCAGTTCTGAACACCATATTTCAGGAAAGATGTGGACAAACTGGAGACAGTGCAAAGAAAAGCAAAAAAAATTATTGAAGGTCTAGAAAACATGACCTATGAGGGAAGATTGAAAAAACTGGGTTTGTTTAGTCTGGAGAAGAGAAGACTGAAAGGGGACATGGTAACAATTTTAAAGTACATAAAAGGTTGGTACAAGGAGGAGTGAGAAAAATTTTTCCCCTTAACCTCTGAAGATAGGACTAGAAACAATGTGTTTAAATTGCAGCAAGGGAGGTTTAGGTTGGACATTAGGAAAAAACTTCCTAACTATCAAGGTGGTTAAGCACTGGAATAAATTGTCTAGGGAGGTTGTGGAATCTCCATCATTGAGATTTTTAAGAGCAGGTTAGACAAACACCTGTCAGGGATGGTCTAGATCAGGGGTCTCAAACTCAAATGACCACGAGGGCCACATGAGGACTAGTGCATTGGCCTGAGGGCCGCATCACTGACACCCCCCCGCTGCTCCCGCCCCCGGCCCCACCCCCACTCCACCCCTTTCATGAGGCCCCGCCCCTGCCCTGTCTCTTCTCCACCTCCTCCCCTGAGCGCGCGGCTCCCTGCTCTTCCCCCCTCCCTCCTGGAAAGTGCTAAGTGCCACCAACAGTAATGCACCTCACTCAAAGGACAAAACATGCACTTAGTTAGATTTACTTCTGTTAAAGCCCCCCCCCCCACTGCACTGGGCTGCACCACCACTCCACCCCTACTCTGCCTCTTCCAGGAGTGGCAGGTTTGTAGAAATTTTGGTGGTGCCCAGAACCTGCCCCCCCCAAACTCCACCCCCACCTGCCTAAGGCTCTGGGAGGGAGTTTGGGTGGGGGAGGGGGTGCAGGGGTGAGGGCTGTGGGGCTGGGGATGAGGGGTTTGGGACATTGGAGAGGCTCAGGGCATTGGAGAGGCTCAGGACTAGGGCAGAAGGGCAGGGGAAGGGCAGCCTGCCCTGGCCATAGTGGAGGGGGGCACTAGGACCCTGCCGCAGCAGGTGATGCCGGAAGCCGGCAGAGCGGAGTGGAGTCAGCATGAGCTGCAGACTCCGGGGCAGTGAAGGGACAGCAAGTGACCCCGGGGGACACTCGGGGGAGACGCGTGGGGGTGGCAGGCAGGGCCAGGGGAGAGACCCGGCCCCAAACATTGGGGAGCAGCGAGCAGGGAGTTTAGCTGCCACCTAAAATAACTCAGGAGGGGCGCAGGGAAGAGCTCCGTGGGCCACATGCGGTCTGTGGGCCACGTGTTTGAGACCCATGGTCTAGATAATACTTAGTCCTGCCATGAGGGCAGGGGACTGGCCTAGATGATCCAGGTCCCTTCCAGTTCTATGATTCTATCCTAAAATTGCATTAGCCTTTTTGATGGCCACATCACATTGGTGGCTTATAGTCATCCTGTGATCAGCCAAGACACCCAGGTCTTTCTCCTCCTCTGTTGATTCCAAATAATACATCCCAGGCTTTTAGCAAAAATTCTTGTTATTAGTTCCTAAGTGCATGACCTTGCACTTTGCACTATGAAATTTCATCCTATTTCTAGTACTCCAGTTTTCAAGGTCCTCCAGATCTTCTTGTGTGGTATTCCGGTCCTCTGCCATATTGGAAATACCTCCCAACTTTGTGTCATCTACAAATTTTATTAGCATACTCCCACTGAAAATGTTAAATAAGATTGATCTCAAGACTGATCCCTGAGGAATTCCACTAGTAACCTTCCTCCAGCCTGACAGTTTACCTTTCAAAGTGACCTGTTGTAGTCTTTCCTTTAACCAATACTCTTATTTAATACCAGGCACTCAAGTTCACCTATCTTAGTATTTAGACTTCTAACATTTATATACAAGCACATATCAAATTTGTCAATATTTAGCTGTCTGTCTTCATGTGAAGTAATTGAATGGAACTCTTTTTCATTTGACAGTTTATCTTCAGTTCCTACTTGTACTTCATCAACTTCTATCCTCACCTGTTTACTAGGATGTAGAGAATCCCCGTTAATAGATCCTCACCAAAGGAATGCCTCTGTCCAAACCGTGTGCTCATCCACTGTCGGCTTTCCCCCAGCCCTTTGTTTAAAAATTCCTCTAAGACTTTTCAATTGTCCATGCCAGCAATCTGGTTCCATTTTGTTTAGTGGAGCCCATCCTTCCTGTATAGACTCCTCCCTTCCCAAAAGGTTCTCCTGTTCCTAATAAACCTAAAAATAAATCTCCTCTTACACCATTATCTCATCCACGATTAAGGCCCTGCAGCTGTGCCTGTCTAACTGGTCCTGTGTGTGAAACTGGAAGCATTTCAGAGAATGCTACCATGGAGGTCCTTGGATTCAATCTCTTTCTTAGCAGGCTTAATTTGGCCTCTAGGACATCTCTCCTGCCTTTCCATATGTCATTGGTACCGACATGTACCACTACCACCAGTTCCTCCCCAGCACTGCACATAAGTCTATCTAGATGTCTCGAGAGATCTGCAATCTTCACTCCCAGCAGGTAATTCGCCAGGCAGTTTTCCCAGTCATCACAAACCCATATTTCTAATAATTGAATCCCCCATTACTATTGCCCGTGTCTTCATAATAAGTGGGTTCCCCTCCCTCAGAGGGGTATCTTCAGTGTGAGAGGATACCGGGACATCATCTGGAAGGAGAATCCCAACTATGAGATTGTTTCCTTCTGCTCCAGTTTGATGTTCTTCTTCCCCATAATTTTCATTCTACTCAGCAGCACAGAGGCTGTTGTACTGTGTCCCAGAAAGTCTCGTCTGTGTACCTCTCTGTCTCTCTTAGCTCCTCCTGTTCAGCCGCTTTGGTCTCTAGAGGTTGTGATCAGTCTCTGATGGCCATGAGCTGCTTACACCAACTGCACACATGCCACTTGGCCACCAGACAGGTAATCATACATGCTGCATTCAGTGCAATAAACTGGATAGCCCCCACTCTGCTGCTGGACTTCTTCCTGCATTATTTATTCTCCTGAAGGTGGAAGGGGGGTGATAGGGGAGAGGGGGATTGTTGTTATTGACCAGAGTTTAGAGAATGTTATGTGTGTCTGGCTCCCATGCTCTCTTTCTAAATTTCCTCGCAACACTCCCATTTGCTGCTGCTGTTCGCTAGCAACTCTAGTTGCTTACGACATGATTTTCTAAACCCCAGTGCTCCCTAAGTAGCCCTGCCCCCTCATCAAGCAATCCTAAAGGTATTAGAGATCAAAGAATGGCAGGCTAGTGCCTCAATAGGAAGCTCTCAACTAGCAGGCCCCTAGGCTCAGCACACAGCCCCCCAAACAAACTATAAACTTCAATCAAGCAGGCATACTGCAAGCAGCAAGTGCACAACAAGAAACAAACAAACTCACCCAAAGGGTTATGCAGTTGCTTCTCCTTCACCTGGAGAACTCCCTCACAAAACTCATGTTTGCTGCTCCTGTTTACTAGCTCCAAGTGAATTTACAGTAATTGTTTGTGAAAGATGTCAGAAGGACAGTCTTAGAGACTGACTCACTTTTTGTTCCACAGGACCCAGTACAGAAAAGTCAGTAGCAGCACGCAATCTCCACAATGGCCCGCCAATATACATCAACGCTGTTCCATAGGGACCATCTCTAAGGGTGTAAGAGTAGTTCAGTTGTCATGTTCAATGAGTCCTTGTCCTTTTTGCTGAGAATGACAACAAGGCCGTGTTCCTACCTTTTATGACATGGAAATCTGTGCACTAGGAATTGAATTTAAGCACAGTGGACCATGAAATAACCATTATAATGTAATGGCTTGTTCACCACTGACCTGGTGCACGTGTGAACTGAAGGTGAAAATGCTCCAGATCACTTTTTCAAGTCTTTGAGCCAAAAATCTCTTGTCTGCCTCTGAGTTTCTCACTTTCCTGAGAAGCCAACAGACAGCATCACTTTTTCTGTGATCCCCAAAGTAAAAGTTATTTAAAATTAAATGTGGTTTTCAGGAAAAAAAATCATATAAACTGAAGAGGAAGAGAAGACATTGCACTTCTTGTAATGCTATAACAATGTGTAACACCAACAGACCCCAGTCATTGGTGGGCAGGATCGAACCTGGGACTTCCGGAGCTTAGTGCGTGAGCCTCTACCGCATGAGCTAAAAGCCAACTGCCTGCTAGCTAAGGCTTAGAGCAGACTCATTTTCTCTCTCTCTAATCTCACTTGTGCACTTGCTGCTTGTCTCAGTGCCACTAGATGGGACAGAACACCACACCAAAATGTGTGTCGGTTACATACTTCCCCTAGCTGAGGAAGTGTGTCCCCAGTTTCAGAGACTTCCCAGTTGAAATCCTGGATGAGCCCCCACTTGTAATGCCGACAGATCCCAGTAGTCAGCGGGCAGAATTGAACCTGGGACTTCTGGAGCTTAGTGCGTGAACCTCTACCGCATAAGCTAAAAGCCAACTAGCTGTTAGCTAATGCTGTAGAGCAGACTCATTTAACTCTCTTTAAGTGGTCTCAGTGCCACAAGGTGGGACAGAACACCACACCAGAAGGTGTGTGGGTTACATATGCACTTAGTGCACATGGAATTCTTCAGGACCTAGTTCTCATTGAACATCACAGAGGATATGGCTACACTGCAGTGTAAGCTCAAGGTTAGTAGAGCTTGAGTCAGCAGACCCTGGGCCAGAGAACTCAGAGCTTCAGTGTTTACACTGGTTGCCAACCCTATGTTCAGAATTTTCTAACCAGGGCCCAAACCTGGGAATCCAGTGTCCATACTGCAGTACACTGACACAAGTCCAGCCAATCATATCCCAGACTTCCTAGTGCCATCCTGAAATGTGGCCACTCTAGCCTTTTGTTGCTGGTGCAGTGTGGGAAATCTTGACAGTTCACCCTGCATATTACAGGAAGTTTGAGCAGCCTTCCAACATAACCTGCCAAGCTGTCATTTTGATCTGTGCACTCCCAGCAACCCGAGCCAGCAATAAGGAAGAGATGCCATTTGAAGAACTTCCCTTGCTTGCACTTTCACTCCTGTTTCAGGAAATGGGCAGAGCTCCTGTGAGATGCTGGTGGAGAATTTGATGATGTTTTCTGACCCACTGAAGGTACCTGGCAGAGCTAATGCAAGAGCAGAAGGAGGAGGAGGAGGACACAGACATGGTAGATTCAAAATACGGATGCTGCCCATGACACCAGTATAACTGCTGATGCTGCCTTTGTAGACTGGCGCTTCTGGAGCAGATCCACAAGCACAGACTGGTGGAACTACATTGTCTTGCACACCTGGTATGACCCACTGGTCCAGAATTTTCATATGAAGAAAACTACATATCCAGACCTTTGTCAGCTTGCCCTGACCCTCCAGTATAAAGACACATGACTGAGGGTGACCTTGGCAATCCAGAAGCAGGTTGCTATAACAATCTGGAAGCTGGCTACCCAAGGCTGTATAGGTCCATCACCAACCAGTATGGTACTGCAAAGTCAACCGTTTGTAAAGTGGTGGCAGAGGTTTCTAAGGCAATCAGGCATGCAGTTTATCTCGAGGTGGTGGGCATAAAAGGTATTCATGAAGTAATTGCTGGCTTTGAAATAATTTGTTTTCCAAATGGCGCTGGGGCCATTGATGGGACTCATGTGTCCATAGTTTGGCCTCCTCAAGGAGTACATGAGTACATAAATCAAAACTACTACTCCATTATTATGCAGGCCCTCGTGGACCACAGAGGCCAATTTATGAACATTGATGTTGGCTGCACAGGAAATGGTCATGATATTATTGTTTTTCGCCTATCAAGGGTCTATATTCATGGACAGGCTGGGACAATATTCCCATCAAATGACATTGTCATAAATGGAGTTATCGTCCCCACTGTTATTCTGGGGACCACACATACCCCCTTTTGTCTTGTCTTATTAAACAGTACCCTGATCTCAGACCCTGGCACAAGAAGGTTTAATTACACTCTCAGCAGGTGTAAAATGGTTGTTGCATTTACATGACTGAAATACCGCTGGTGATGTCTACAGACCCATTGGGATTCCAGTGTGGATCAAAGCTGTGTGCGTTACTATGGCTTGCTGGGTGCTTCATGATCTTTGTGAAGCCAGAGATGAACCATTTCCTGCTGACTGTAACTATGATATACTGTTGCATGTCCTCTTCCTTGCCCCATTCTCCTTTCCCTTTCTTCCACATTTGCCATGCATTTTGCACCATAGCAGGGAGGTGGAGGCATCCATGCAGGAGGGGATCAGCATGGAGGACTGCATGGGACACAGTGGCCCTGCCCAGCCACTAACAGGGCCCAATTACATGGGCCACTCAGTTCATAGAATATCAGGGTTGGAAGGGACCTCAGAAGGTCATCTAGTCCAACCCCCTGTTCAAAGCAGGACCAATCCCCAGATGGATTTTTTCCACAGAACCCTAAATGGCCCCTTTAAGGATTGAACTCACAACCCTGGGTTTAGCAGGCCAATGCTCAAACCACTGAGCTATCCCTCCCCCCAGTTGCCCAAACTGATCTTGGACCGCAGTACAGGATAGCATAGAAAGGAACTCAGGCGGTGGTGTGGGTGCAGCAGGAGCCTGTACTCTTGTGGTCATTAGTGATAGCAGCCACTCAAGCATTTTTTTCTTCTGAGCTCTTCCATGCTTCCTTAAGCGCCATTCCTGTTCCAGGGTCTGCTGCTGCACTGCAAAACTGTCCTCAACCTGAGTCTTTCCGCTTGTCTCTTGTCATGCGTTTACTTTAGCCGTAAGTCTCTCTGTCTTTGGTATTGGACCTGCTTGTTGGATCTGTCCAGAACTTCAATCATAAGTTCATCTTAGAAACACTTCCTCTTGGAATGAACTGTGAAGGAACGTTGACCCAGTCTTCTGCTGCAGTGTGAGTGAGCCGTAGCGGTACTGCAGCCTGTATATGTCCAGAGGCCTGAAATAGGACAAGACACAGAAGATTATTGTCTCAAACAGCTCAGTTCAGGAGCAGAGAAAAAAATTCTTGTGGAATTTCAAGGACATAAAATGTTACTTTCTAAAACTGAACATCAATATAATGTCAGATGGTGCTTCAGACCACAGACGCTCCCTAGACACAGCTGGGTTAATCACAATGAAGAAAATGAAGACACAATGGTAAATTAAAAATCACAGCTGCTTTTTTCCACTATAAGATTCAGAAGAACTTGCGGTTTGGGGGAGGTCGCTGGCCCGGCTACCTAAGGCTTCTCTATCATTCCATATTTTCGAAGATGCAACAGTTCTTGTGGTGCCCAACTGGCAAAGAAGGGTGTTATTCTAAGCTGCTGGGGTGGGAAAATATGGTGACTGCAGAGCACATGTACAAGTGGAGTGGGCTGGTCGGCTACCAAGGTGGCCATGGAAAATACAAACTTCCCCAAAATGTGACCTCCTAACTGGAGTTCCTGCTGTGGGAAAAGTTTGCAGCTATCATCAGCTGGGACTAGATCAGAATTAATGAAGGAATCAACAGGATGCAGCATTAGCATCCACATAGCTTAGCTTGTTATGATTCAGTGCAAACACACAGAAATTCACTGCCATCCCCTACCCCACCGGTTCATTTCTGGACTGAATTCAAAACCCCAGTCGTATTTGGGACAAACAATTTTGTCTACAAATGTAGGGACTACATTTAACTGAAATGGGCTACAGTTGTAAATGGACTATATTTCCTCAATCTCCCATTCACCCCAGTTCACTGTTTTCAGACAGCTCAATACAGCATTGTGGGGGTACAGACTGGTAAGTAAGCTATCTGATTGCTTCTAAAAAGTTTATATATTCAGGGAGTCTGTAGAATAAATAGATGCTTGTATGCTATGTCTTAAACACTGATCATAATAAACAACTCATCAAAATTAACATGTTCCCATGGGATCTTTCAGTTTCAACAAATCAGCATATTCTGCTTAAAAATGTTTTATCAAAAAAAATCCTGACCTACTCTACGCATTCACAACATGTAGGCTCAGTATTTCAGGAGAATTCACATTAAATCAGCCAGCATAATAAGTGCATTATATCATCAGCAAACATGTTTAATTTCTAAATGCTTCAATTGGTAATAGATCAAATGTGGTTTTGCATGTCTTCTCTTTGGAGCTGGTGTTTGACAGTGAATAATGCTTGTACATTACATTGTGCAATAATGTCAAATGTTCAGAGTATTTTTATGCTTTTGAGGCAACTGCCCATGATATATCTTTTGACACTGATGTTCTAATATAGCTCATTCCTGTCAGATTCTTTTAATCCTATCTGCGTAGGCTGAAAAACCATTTGAGGATTGAAAAAAATCATCTTTATGCTGGCTCATGCTACAATTATTAAGGAGGATGAGGGATTTTAACAATGTGCTGCTGCTGAAGCATTATGTGTTAGTCATTGTCTTTGATCAATGTTTTAAAGCTTCACTGCTGATAGAAAGGATGGAAAGCAATTATACAGCATTACTGTTGAGGTGTTATTCAAAGTCCATCATGTTTTTCTTTTTCTTTTTTATGCTGTAAAGTAGGATATGGTTTATAACACTCTGACACAACTGATCACATTTTACACCATGGAAATTGGTTGCCTCTTTTCTTTCAATTAAAAACTATCGACAAAAATGTCTTTGTCTCTCAGTGTACTACATTAATTGTGTTTATAGCTTACACAAAATTGCCTTTTACTTTTAGGCATGTGCCTGAAAGACAATGAACAAACGTTTGGTTATTTATATTCTGCACAGCCATTTATTTGTTTAAATATCTGGAGATATCTTTGCTATACTGGAGAGATCGTTCACTAACTGGAATGACCTTTTGTACTTTCTGAGGCCTGAAATCAAAACATATTTTGGTCTTTACAAAGACTCTGGCTATCAACTAGTGAGTGACAGACTTTAAAAGGTTTGACTCTGCTAAGCATACAAGTTCAAATTTATGTCTGAAGCTTATCTGAATTTATCTAAACTTTTTGGGTCTAATATAAGTTAGGTTAAAAAACTAATTGCGTAAAGTTACTCTTATATCAAGAGATCACTAACACTGTGTAAGAGGAAACAAAAAAAGATGAATGAATTGTGGCAGTTTCTGAAAGGTCAGCTTCAGATTTGCTGCTAATATTGGGCAAACTTGATTTAATAAAATATTTTCCTTCCCAAGTTTCCTCTGAAGATCCATACCATAAAGACACATTCAGCATTGTCACTACAGCCTCTTGACTAGTGACTGTTGGTCCACATGCATATCCTTTTACACATGGAAGGAAGCATGTGAGGGTATGTAAGATAATACTAATATCTATTCTAAGAGATTTTATAGCACAGTTTTATTCATTTAAGATTTTGACTTTATTTGAATCTGCATTCTTTTACATATAGTGCCACTCCCCCAACAGTAGGGCCTACTTTATCATTCCTGTATATTTTGTACTGTGATATTATCATGATTCATTGACAGTGTAATACTGTCTTTGTTCCTTTCCACTCTCAATGGGCATAGGTTGCTTGAACGCATCAGACTGTTCTCTGTTTTCCTGAGTTTGGGGATTTGTCTTTGTCTTTTTATTCTTTCTTTTATTAGTTACTGTATTTTTTCATGTGTTTTAGGTCAGGTTTTATGGTTTGGTTTAGTTTTATTTGAAGCTCCTATTGCAGTTTTAGTCAGTTTCACACAAACCTGTCCTCAAAAGCAACAAACCTCCATTTTGGCTGCTGTTGACATGATAACAGTTCAGTGATGTTCATTATGGACCAGCATGCAAATTGCTTAAAACGCCTCAAAGAAGGTCACTCTACTGGGTCTTGTGCAACATGCACCTTCTACTTGTTAGATTCAAGACTGCAGGCTAAAGTCCCTTCTCTTAAAATGTGTTTATGTCTAAATGCCGCTAAATCTCAGCTTTGTTTTCTAAGGGCCTGTGCTAGAATCAGTGTCTTTTTCAGATCTGAGGTCTGGCCAGACATTCCCAAAGAAGGGCAAGTCCCTGAATGTAAAGAGTTTCCTACTGCTGAAGACTGCCAAGTCAACTATGATGCATTCATAGAGTCTCTCATTTGCTCAAGACAAAAGAAGGAACAAGCACAACTATTTATATTTATTTCACCAAGTAGAGTCAGGAAACTACAAGAAGGTACAGGGACAGCAGATGGAGAGGGCATTATTGTTGGAAGCCATCTACTGCTAAGGGTAATCAGTTGTTCAACTGTAAGTCTGTCTTAATGATAAGTTATGAGTTGCTGGTTTGTTTTATGTGTTTTTGTTTTGGGGCTGGATAATTATATATATAATTTGTGTTTATTTATAAAGTACTGTAAATATGCTGGGGCTTGAATGTAAGAGCAAGGCATTTGCATGTTCTGCAAATGACAGGAAACTAGGGAAGTGATTCAAACACAAATGGAAGTAACATAAAGAAAGAAAATCAGAAGATTTTCTTGATCCCTTACTGGCTATTGCATTGAAGGTAAACTGTCTAAAGAAAAATAAAAAGAGATATATAATCTACAAAATATCCCAATTAAGAGCTACATATCAAGGAGTAAAGATTAATTTATTAAATGGATTTTGAAACAATGAGACATTGGGACAAATATCCAGGGAAAGACAATTTTATATAATAAGATCTATTGTCCACAATGATTCTGTTAAGAACAGAAATCATAAGGAAACATAAGACAGAGGAAACAATAGGATTTGAATTCAAATAGTAGCAAAGGAAAGATATTATGGTGCATATCCATGCTTCAGTTCTATGGATAGCATTTGTTTCCAAAGTGGAGCAGACATCAGTTAACTGTCACAAAATAGCAGTAATTAGAATATATTTGTGCACTTAAGAGCTGAGATATGTAGCTGCAGTGTGAACATAGTACAGAGACAGTGTCACATTGTATGGGTGCACAGGGCCCAGACCTCCATTGGCTCAGACCCTAGCTGGAAATTTGACCTGGTCACCTCTCTGGCTGGATGGAAAGGCAGCCAGGCCAAATTTGAGTGGTGTTGCAACCGCATGCACCTGCTTGGCCCCCTCACCTTTGAACCCCCAGCCCCCTGCGAGAAGTGTAGCAGAGGTTGCCAGAAACCCCAGTTCTCAGGAAGGTGGGAGGATTGGATCTAGAATTTTGGTGCTTCTTGGGGAAGCAGAGATGCAGAAGAGGGAGGGGGATATGAGAATCCCAGAATTGCCTGACTCCTGGGAGGGATGGTGCTCTTCAGCCTGACTAGGTCTCTGGCTAAGAGCACAGGGCTGGGTGTGTGGGGATGGGGGACAACACAGTGCAGGGTGCAAGGGGGGAGAGTTTGGAGGTGGGTAGGGGAAAATGTAGGGACAGGAGAAGAGTGCTAGGTTAAGTGTAGGGCAGCAGGCCGGGAGCGTGTGTGAAGCAGGATGCAGGGGGGAGGATGGAATCCACTTATACAAAATGGAACCAGACTTCTGCCATTTAAATTAAAAAGGTTGTAGACGATTTTTTAAACTACAGTCTGGGGAAAAGCTGACAGGTGCAGAGGAACACATGGTTTGAGTGGAGACACCCATTAAGGATGAATTGATTAAAGTGGGAGCTCTACATATCCTGTAAAGAGGATAGGAAAGAAGTCGGTAAAGTACAGACAGGGGATAATGAGGAACAATCAAACATAAGAATCTCATTTACATTTATCATGGAGGAAAGCAACTGAATATTCCCAAAGTGTACCAGTGCTCATATACAAATACTAGAAGTCTAAATATTAAGATGGCTAAACTAGAGAGCCTGGCCATAAATGAAGATATTGATATAATAGGCATGACAGAAACATGGCAGAATGAGGATAGTCAATTGAACATGATAATACCACGTTCAAGTGAACTCTTTCCTGCCACGTTAGAAAATATACAGGAATGACAGAGTAGGCCATACTGTTGGGGGAGTGGCACTATATGTGAAAGAATGCAGATTCAAATTAAGTCAAAATCTTAAATGAATAAAATGGAGCTATAAAATCTCTATGAATAGATATTCTATATTTGAGCAATAAGAGTATTTCAGTAGGAATACACTATTGACCACCTTACCAGGATGCTGATGCTGATTGTGAAATGCCCAGGGAGATTAGAGAGGCTACAAAAGCAGAAAACATAATAATAATGGGAGATATCAACTGTCCTCCTATTGACTGGGTACATGTCTCCTCAAAATTAGATACACAGATAACATGTCTAGACACCATAAAGTACTACTTCTTGAAGTAGCTAGTCCTGGAACCCACAGAGAGAGGAAATTCTTGATTTCATCATAGTGGAGCACAAAACTGAACATAGATTAAACTTTCATAATAGTGTCCATAGTGTAATTAAATTTAACATCTTTGTAGTGTGGGGGGACACACAAAAGAAACCCACCACCACCACCACATTTAACTTTAAAAAGGGGAACTACACAAAAATGAGGAAGCTACTTAAACAGAAAATAAAAGGAACAGTCACAAGGGTGAAATGTCTGAAAACTGCATGAAGACTATATAAAAAGCAGCATAACAGAACCACAAACTAAATGTATATCTCAAATAAAAAAATAAGAGAACCGAAAAAAGTATGCCACCATAGGTAAACAGCAGAGTAAAAGAGGTAGGTAAAGGCAGAAAGGCAGCCCTTAAAAAATGGAAATCAAATTCTAGTGAGAAAATAGAAAGGAGCATAAACTCTGGAAAGTTAAGTGTAAAAGTATAATAAGATAAGCCAAGAAAGAATTGGAAGAGCAACTAGCTTAAGACACAATAACTATCAGTAGTTTTTTTAAAGTACATCAGAAGTGGGAAGCCTGCCAAACAGTCTGTGGGGCCACTGGACAACAGTGCTAAAGGAGCACTCAAGGAAGACAAGACTGTTACTGTGAAGCTAAATGAATTCTTTGCATAGGTCTTCACTGCATAGGATGTGGGGGTGGGGGGAGATTCCCACACCCGAGTCATTCTTTTTAGGTGATAAATCTGAGGAACTGTCCCAGACTGAGGTGGCAACAGAGGAGGTTTTGGAACAAACTGATGAGTTAAACATTAGTAAGTCCCCAGGACCAGATGGTATTCACGCAAGTGTTCTGAAGGAACTCAAGTATGAAATTGCATAACTACTAATTATGGAATGTAACCTATCACTTAATTCAGCTTCTGTACCAGATGACTAGAGGGTAGATAATGTAATGCTGATTTTTTTTAAAAGGCTCCAGGGGGCTCCTGACAATTACAGACCAGTGAACCTAACTTCAGTACCAAGCTGCATGGTTAAAATTATAGTTAAGAACAGAATTATCAGAAACATAGATAAATACAATATGTTGGGGAAGAGTCAACATGGCTTTTGTAAAGAGAAATCATACATCACGAATCTATTAGAATTCTTTGAAGCGGTCAACAAGCATATGGACAAAGGTGATTTGATTGATATAGTATATATGCACTTTCAGAAACCTTTAACAACCTGACCAATGGCTCTTAAGCAAATAAAGAAATCATGGGGTAAGAGGGAAGGGCCTTTCATGGATCAGTAACTGGTTAAAAGATCGGAAATAAAGGGTAGGAATAAATGGTCTGTTTTCACAATGGAAAAAGGTAACTATCAGGGTCCCCCAAGGATCTCTACTGGGACCTGGGCTGTTCAACAATTTCATAAATTATCTAGAAAAGGGCAATAACAGTGAGGTCACAAAATGTGAAGATGATATAAAATTATTCAAGATAGTTAAGTCTAAAGCTGACTGCAAAGAGTTACAAAGGAATCTCACTAAATTGGGTGATTGTACATCAAAATGGTGGATGAAATTTAATGTTGATATGTGCAAAGTAATGCACATTGGGAAAAATGATCCCAACTATACATGAAAAATGATGAGATCTAAATTAGAAGAAAGAGATCTTGGAGTCATTGTGGATAGGCCTCTGAAAACATCCATTCAATGTGCAGCAGCAGTCAAAAGATCTAACAATATTAGGAACCATTAGGAAAAGGCTAAATGATAAAACAGGATATATCATGACACTGCATAAATCCATAATATGTGCAAACCTTGAATACTGTGTGCAGTTCTGATCACCCCATCTTAAAAAAATTATATTAGAATTGGAGAAGGTACAGAGAAGGCAACAGAAATGATTTAGGGGTATGGCACAACTTCCGTATGAGGAGAGATTAAAAAGACTGGGTCTGTTAAGTTTTTAAAAAAGAGACAACTGGCAAGGGGATGTGATACAGGTCTATAAAATTTTGGGATGTTCTGAAAGTCAAAAATATAACTGGGTTCAAAAAGAATTAGGTAAATTAATGGAGGATAGGTCCATTAATGGGCATTAGCCAAAATGATTAGCAACACAACCCTATGCTCCAGGTGTCCCTAAACCTCCAACTACCAGAAGCTGGGATTAGCTGACAGAGGATGGATCCCTTGAAATTGCCCTGTTCTTTTCAATCCCTGTGAAGCATTTGGCTATGGCCATAGTCAGAAGACAGGATACTGGGCTAGATGGACCATTGGCCTGACCCAGTATATCTGCTCTTATGTTCTTATGAGAGTGCAGGAGAGAGAACTTGGGGCCAGGTGCAGGGCAGTGAAAAGAGAGCAATGGGCCCCTTCCTTAGGAAAATTCTAGTTGCACTCCTGTGTAGAGAGGAGATGCTAGAAATCTGTATTGGAGGAAGTTTATCACAATGGAAAAAACCAAAAGCTTGAATTAAAAGTTTGGCAGAATTACTCTGAAGGCAAACAAAAGCTATGGAGGGTTTAACATAAAGGCTACACATGTTAAGAAAATCCAGGAATACAAGAGAAGGTTAACTAATCATTTTTAAAAGGTTTCTAATTTAGGCAAAATGTATTTATGAATGTTGTGATTAAACTTTAAAAAAATCTTTCTCAAAGTTTCAAAATTTTAAAAGAATCTTTCAGAAAAGTAAGTAGAACAAATAACTACTTTTTGAATAGCTTGTTTGGAATCCCATGCCATTAAAAGTGCACAGATTATTCATGGTATACGTAAGAGGTATGATCCATTCATTAATCTTTCATGCTTACATGGTTATTTCTATGTAATCGTTGATCTTTTACTGGTATAGAAATTGCACCCAAGGTTACAATCAGAAATGTAAGGAACAAGAGGAGAATAGGGAAGGATACATAAGTTTAGTGATAAACTCTATGAGCTATTTAAAAGGAAAAATGAGGCAGGTAACAGTGAAACCAAAAGCAAAAGTATCTAGATTATGTTTAACATTATGTAGAGCTCAGTGAGTACATTTATAGATACATTCAGTAACGTATACTCTAATTTCTCAGTAGTTTCTTCCTTCTGTTCCATCTCACAGTCATGCCAGAGTGTAGACACTGCAGCTCCTCACTGAATCTTAAAAGAGACCAAGTTGTCTTGAATAATCTTGTATTCAAACTGGTATTATAAACCAAGGCATTTGGGTTAAAACAGTGTAATCAAATAATAGCAACATTATCATATAGTAACAGAAATCCACTTGGCAAGAGAAAGAAAGCATACAGCCAGTTTAATTGGGTCATTTGACAGCCAAATGTGTGCAGTCATGGCCAGAATTTCTTATTCATGATAAACTGTTACTCATCTTTATTTTCCAGAGTGGTTAGGATACCTAACAGATACAGGAGAAAAAAATGTTCTTTATAGTGAAGAGAAACTAGTGTCAATTACTCCCATTTATTTCCTGAAGCTATAGTTAGCTCCTTGGGACATGTCTTTTGCCTTCTTCGACGTATGAAAAGTTCATAGAACATAGTTCATGCTAGCCAAGATAGATAAGGAGCTGTGGCAGGGTGGACTAGGTCTAGAGGCCCCCTTCTGGAGGCCTTGTGGCCCTGCATCACCCTGCCCCAGAATAGAGCAGAGAGAAGTCCTCCAGACTGCCTAGAGTGGCTGCCAAAGAGCAGCCAATCAGAGGGGCTTAGGGAGTGGCCAATCCAGGGCCAGAAGGGCCCTATATAAGACAAGCAACAGAGTAGAGAAGTTCAGTTGCTGGATGGAGATTGAGATGTGAAAACTGGGTAACTGACTGGCTGAAAGAGCAGCAGTGCTGCAGACAGCTCACTGTGGAGAGCTCAATGCAGACAGGACTGAATCCCAGGGAAGACTGCTGAAGACCAGGTGCCTGGCTGACGTGAAGAGCAGCGGGACCAGCGGAAGGTCAGGTGGATGCCTCACTGTGAAAAGAACTGTGATTGCAGGTATATTGGCCAGAGAAAAGGGGGCGCCCATGAGAGGCGGGTGCTGACCCCGTTACAGAAGCCTATTCATTCCCTCTTCCAGTGTTGGTTCTTAGGGCTGGTCTTCACTATAGGGAGATTGATGCTACTGCAATTGATGCAGTGGGGATTGATTTAGTGGATCTAGTGAAGACCCGCTAAATCGATGGCAGAGTGCTCTCTGGTTGAACCCAGTACTCCAGCTCTCTGAGAAGAGTAAGGGAAGTTGACTGGAGAGTGTCTCCCATTGACGACACATAGTGAAGACACGGGGGTAAGTTGACCTAAGCTATGTGAACTCCAGCTATGTTATCCATGTAGCTGGAGTAGTGTAATGTAGGTCGATTTATCCCCGTAGTGACAACAAGTCCTAAATCAGAATGAAACCTGGAAGAGACCTATATTCTGACTCCAATTTTGGTGTGGCCAAATCTCTCAATAATAGAGATTTGGTCACAGAATGGAGGAAATCTCAGCAAAATAGCTGATCTCATGAAATTCCCACCATTTGACAAAAATATCTTAAGATGTCAGTGTACGTTCAAATCCCAGCCTTAAAAGCTGATTCATGAACTCTAACCTAAATCAAGTTTGCTTCTAGATACAAATATCATCTCCATTTATACAATATGTACATTTAAAGCTTTTTCAAAGATGCTGAATAAAATTTGCCTTTCACTAAGTGTGAAGGGGGTACAAAAAAGTCGACAACACTTAAGTTGTAAAACTACAATAAAATATTAAATAAAATATTAATTACATTCATTTTAATGTGTGTTTGGGGAAACAATAACAGAAAATGGGGTAATGACAAAAGTGCTACATGATTTTTTTGGTTAATTTTTCACCAAAAAGCTTAGGAGCAATTGGACATCTAACATAGTGAATGCCAGTGAAAATGAAATAGGATCAGAGGCTAAAATAGGGGAAAAACAAGTTAAAAATTACGTAGACAAGTTAATTAATTAATTTGCAAACACCTAGAAGAAAATCAGGTGATAAGTAGGAGTCAGCATGGATGTGTGTCAGGAACAAATCATGTCAAGCCAAACTATTAGCTTTCTTTGACAGGGTAACAAGCCTTGTGGATGGGGGGAAGTGGTAGATGTAGTATATCTTGACTTTAGTAAGGCTTTTGACACTGCCTCACATGACTTTCTCATAAACAAACATGGGCAATACCACCTAGATGGAGCTACTAGATGGTAGGTGCATAACTGGTTGGAAAACCATTCCCAGAGAGTAATTATCAGTAGGTCATAATCAAGCTGGAAAGGCATATCAAGTGGGGTCTCAGAGGGCTCAGTTCTGGGTTTGGTTCTGTTTAATATCTTTATCAATGATTAGGTAATGGTATAGAGAGTACTTATAAAGTGTGTGGACAATACTAAGCTTGGAGGGGTTGCAAGTGCTTTGGAAGATACGATTAAAATTCAAAATGATCAAGACAAACTGGGGGAAATGGTCTGAAGTACATAGGATGAAATTAAATAAGGACAAATGCAAAGTACTCCACTTAGAAAGGAACAATCAGTTGCACACATACAAAATGGGAAATGACTGACACAAAAGAAGTACTGCAGAAAGGGATTTTGAGGTCATAGTTGATCACAAGCTAAATATGAGTCAGCAGTGTAACACTGTTCCAAAAAAAAAGCACACATCATTCTGGGCTGTATTAGCAGGAGTGTTATAAGCAAGACACAAAAAGTAATTTTTCCACTCTACTCCACGCTGATTAGGCCTCAACTGAAATATTGTGTCCAGTTCTGGGTGCCACATTTCAGGAAAGTTGTGGACAAACTGGAGAGAGTTCAGAGAAGAGAAACAAAAATGATTAAAAGTCTAGAAAACATGACTTATGAGGGAAGGTTGAAAAAATTGGGTTTGTTTAGTCTGGAGAAGAGAAGACTGAAAGGGGCATGATAACAGGTTTCAAGTACATAGAAAGTTGTTAAAGGAGGAGGGAGAAAAATCACCTTAACCTTTGAGGATAGGACAAAAAGCAATTTAGGTTGGACATTAGGAAAAAAACTTCCTGTGAGGATAGTTAAGCACTGGAATAAGCTGCCCAGGGAGGTTTGGCATCTCTGTCATTGGAGATTTTTAAGAACATGTTAGACAAACACCTGTCAGGGATGTTGTAGATCATACTTCTTCCTTCCAGGAGTGCAGGGGACTGGATTAGAAGACCTCTGGAGGTCCGTTCTAGTCCTACAATTCTATGATTCTGTGATTCAGTCACAAAATATCATTATGCTGTATTATAAAGACTCAGTTTTTATGCACTTTCTGTTAACTCCTTGGAGATTGGAAATTTTTAACATTAATTTAAATTATATGCCAAGATTGAAATAACAAATAATGAATTTCCATTTAAAAATGCACATTATTAATATACTTATCTTGCGTTTCTAGTCTTACTTACTGGAGACTATTGCCCATCTTCCATTTCTCAGTTAATTAAAATGTCATCGTTTTAAATGGTTCCATTCAAAATGAAGAAAGGTGACCGGTAATTGCTGTCTGAGTTATTGCTACAATTATTATCCTAAAACCTTGTGTTTTATTGGTAAGTATAATAATGTGGCCTCTATACTGAGCCATTTGGAAGTCACCATTTCCATACCATTTATAAACAAAATTAATTAATTGTTTTCTGTCAACAGCACTTACTTTAAACTGTAAAGCTCAAAAAAATGAATGTTTTTTTCCGCTCATATCTACTTAGTAGTTAGGGTACTTCTCTCCTGTCCCACCCAGCAGGATCAGGTCTGCACATTAAAAATGGTCGGTTACCAACTATTGCTAATGGAAATAAAACATTGTAAATGGTTAATGATTGTTAATGGAAATAAAATAAAGACTGCTTGTCACCTACCTCCATCATACAATACATCTTATTAGTACATATAGTGGTTGAAAGCCTCCACTGCAACATTTGTCATCCATCAGTGGTATTTCTAAAAAAGAACAGGAGTACTTGTGGCACCTTAGAGACTAACAAATGTATTTGAGCATAAGCTTTCGTGGGCTAAAACCCACTTCATCAGATTTCCACTGCATGCATTATTAAGCAATGCAAACCTTCCCTTTAATCTGAGAGTTTACAACTGAAAACAAATCCCAGTACTGATACAGCTAGATATATCTCTAGCCTTTGACATTGCTGATCTCACAGTGCTCGTGACATGTACAATATCACTTGGAGTAAATGGGACAACACTATACTAGATCCACTCATTCTTATGAGATAAATCTCAGTGGGTTGTGTGGTGGGTAGGGGGGAATTCCTCAGCCTCTAGACCTCTACCAACATGTAGTCCTGCCAGACTTAATACTCTCTGACTACTTTTCCACTGATAGAAATATCACTATTATCAAGATGTCTCATTGTCTGGGATAGAGCAGCGGATGGATAAAGAACAAGGCCAGATGAAGTTCAGTTGCCCCTATGAAAAAAAAGATGATATTTGTAGAAAGAGAAAACATTTAGGAACTTGCCAGATCTAAATTTACATACACGTGCACACACACACAACCCTACTACAATAACTTTTATTTATGTTGCAAGGTCAAGCAATAAAAGATTAGGAAATACCCAAATACAACCTTAATTCTCCACCTGTGTGCATCTGTCCTGTGAACTGAATGTGGGAGTGGTTCACATGGAAAAATAGTATATGATAATGTAATTAAATATTGTATTGTAATACATACATTAAAAAAAGCTGAAAGGAATTTTATGGGACAAAGAAAAGGCACTTATTGAGATCAGATATTCCATGCCAAATATCAAAGATCTGCTGCAAATAATGGAAGTATGGAAATGTCTCAAAGAAAAGGTCACAAGAAGCCTTTACAATGAGAAATGAAAGGCAGCTTAAATAAAGGGGCTGATACTAGTTTCTCCTATAATAAATCCACACACACACACAAATACATTCACTTACTCAAACACACACAGTAAACATGGGGATAGGAAAGAGGAAAAGCCTTTTTAATGTATTTTTCATTGATTTTCTTTGCCTGTTATTAATACTATTTATTATTTTTAAAGCGTCAGAGAGTAAAAGGGAGAAAACATAGTAGTTTGCTGAACATGGTTGTAAAGAACGTTAGATGCCTAGGGACTAGCATGGGAAAAGGCACAGTGGACCAGACGAATGAAATGAAAAAGGTTATTTTCTCTAGTTCAAGCACTAGTTTTGGTGCTTGAAGGAATTCACTGGTTTAAATTCTAATGGCTTGTGTTATATATGAAGTCAAATGAAATGTTCATAATGGTCCCTTCTGGCCTTAAAAATCTATACATTTGTGAATAGATCGTTGCCATCATTATTAGAGTAGAAATTGGAAGGGGGATTAAAATCAGACCAGATCAGAGATGTAGCATAGAACAGAATGATTTAGGACTGTAAAAGGGAGCACAAATTTTAACTTGATACGTAATGCACTGGATTAGATTGTCAGATCTCTAAAACAGGGACCTTATTATTTTATATGTTTGTACCGTGCCAATCACATTGGGTGCCCCAGTCCTGATTGAGGCCTTTGAGAGATACCGAGTTTAGATATTTAGCATTTTACTTAAAATTCCAGATCCTGGAAACAATTGATTATGAGACAATCTTGTGTTATTTTTTAAAAGGTAAGTGTCTAACCCTCATGGATGCAAAGAAAAGCTATACATCATTACCCGTGTATAAGCTAAAGGCTCAAAAACCAGAGGGCAAAGAAAAAGAACCCCCTTTTTTTTTAATCTCATGATTTTGGGGAACCTGACTCATGATTTTTGAATAATTGGGGTTGGCAATACTGCTTAATTCTCCCATCACTATAGTATCTTTGCACCAGTTCTGTGAGCTTCAGTACAAAATGCTTTGTTTAGAGTAAGGCCATCATTTTTTCATTCACATATATGATGCAGCTAAGCACCATGATTATTACAGGTATTCATTTGCCCCAGTGCTCTCTACGCTCTCACAAAAGTTATAGATTCCTTTTGAAGGGATATGTCTATGCTGCAGTGATGGGGGTATGATTGCAGCTCATGCAGACATACCTGAGCAAGGTTCAATCTAGCTAGCTCAGGTATTGTAGCAGAAAGTCATGGTTGCACAGGCATCAGAGCAGACTAGCTACTTCAGTAATTACTCAGGGTTCAGGGTACAGCCCGTGTTGCCACATCTTCACTGCTCTGCTACCCAAGAAAGCTACATTTCAGCTAGCTCAGCTATGTCTACACAAACTGTGACCACACCCCATGATTGCATTATGGACATACTTCAAGTGCTGAGCCATTGTTGTTTCTGCAGTAGATTTTCCTTTTTCTAGCATTTTCTGCTGTCTCACTTCTAATTTGGGCCACAATTCAACGAACATGTACAGGGCATCATTTATGTTCATGGATTTTTTATATCATCTTCCAATGAGGTACTGAAGACTCACTCTCTTCATGTAGACCTGTGGTTAAAAGTTTGCCTTGAGTAATTATTTTTGGTGTTGTAAAGATGCCCTGTCTCATGGATTTGATTTTTGTGGTGGTGTTCATTGCTGGCTGAAGTTCTCATCTTACTGTGTTATGTTCTGTCCTGAAACATTTGATGCTGTAAAATACTGTAATATTATTAAGTGTGAAGGATTGTGGGCCGCAAAGTCAGATCTGCAGATTCCCAGGCAGTCATCAAATTACAGCCACTATCTGGCAGCTTGCCAGGAGTGTGGGCTGGTGAACTCTGGCTCACCATAGGCACTGCTGTTATGATTATAAGAAGCACACAGAATCTTTTAAAGGGGATAAGGCAATATGCCACGTTTATTGAGAGTACAATTTAAGCATTAAAATCAGCATGCTTCCATTCTCTCTCTCAGCCCCCCCCCCCTAAAAAAAAAAGTTCTGCAGCTGGATTTTATAGTTACCAGTCCTTAGTATTGCTCGGTCAGTTCCAGTGGCCAGCTGAAACTGCACACGAGGGAGGGGAGCTGGGCCTCTGTTGAATGCGTTTGAAGCTACGATGTCGATGCAGAACGAACCCAAAGTCCCATGGCAATACACCCTTCTTTTATAGTAATAAGCTCCCATACAAGTCTCTGGACCTTGCTGTGTTACACCGGAGCTGTTCAAGGTTGCTCCAATCAGCATTATTTGGGTTGTTACTGGGAGTTATCTGCAGCTGTTTCTTATCTCGTCCCTCTGGCGCCACTCTTTATCTTGTCCTTGGGGTGTATGCCTTTGCTTTAGGGTCGTCAATCTGCCATCCGGGTGAAAGTTGGTGCCTCTCGACTCCTCCACTCCCTTCTTGACCATCCGTCCCACTTGTCCTTTCTCAGTTAATTACCATACATTCTTCACTCACACCAAACAGCAAATAAAGCAATTACAACTATAAAACTTCTTTCCTTCCAAAACCAATCATTAACACAATCAGTAAAGAATAAACTCAGAACAATTTCTTCTTACTAATTCAAAGCTAGCAAAATGGAGTATAAAGCAAAATAAGCAAAATGGAGTACAATTTTATTTGAGACAATTTCTTCCCATTAGACTTTTGCTTATACTGCCCACGAAGTTCACAACTGGACAACATGTCTGGCCTCTCCAATTGGCTCAGACTCACTATTTAAGCCAGAAAGAGGATTTGATTCCCTGTTTCTTTAAATGTTTGAGAACTCCCTCCTCTCCAATGCAAAGCATCACTTTTGTCTTAGTTTCTGCCTGGGACTATACATTTATTAACCAGTTTTCTGGGAAAGCCTTAAGTACAAGCAAAGCAAGAAACTGCTCTCACATCTTATACAATCACTCCAACTCACTGGCTGTACAACCCTCTCTCTCTCTCTCTCTCTCTCTCACACACACACACACACACACAGAGTGAAGCAATGGGAGGGAAGCAGATCTGTGGCAGACCACCTCTCAGCAGACCACACTCCAGCAGGAGGACCAGGAGGGCAACAGTGTTAGGAGTGGTAGTGACAATGTAGGATTCAGGCCTGTATTTTTGCCTGAAATAGAATTTTGGATCTTGCTTGCCTGTTTGTTTTTTTATATTCTTACTAATATATGTGAACAAAGGAATCCTTACTAATATGTGTAAACAAAGGACAAAAACACTGTGTATGTTGCTTCTGTGTAGCCAGATGGGTTTGTTATAGATAAGAACAGTTAAAGTGTTACTGGGCATGGTGGGAGTATAATATTCGAGCACACAGTTTAAGAACACCTCAACTCCTATCTCAAGGCAAGGTCAAGCAACCAGTCGGGAGGGGCAGGGAGGGATTGGGGGGAAGGTAAAACACTAAAAGGCCAGAGAAATGCCTTCCCTTGACCGTAGCACAACCTCACTCCTTACCCCTCCCATGGGATACAAAAGAGGTGGGACGAAGACCCCAGACCCACGACTCCCCAACATAGAACATGTCTATACATTGTAAAGGGTGGGACTGTGAGCGTGCATTTCAGGTATAATTATGCCTGCTGGATGGGGGTGTGGGGGAATGGGATACTGAGAAACAAGGCTCTGCGGCATCAGAGTTATGGTACACATGCTTGCTGGAAACTAACCCCAATAAACATTTCATTACCTGCACTTCAGACTTCTGGCCTTCTGCTTTCTGTCTGCATGACAAGAACCAGGAGACAGGGTGAAGGGAAAGCCCTCCAACAAACAGACGTTAACTCATGGCCTTTCCTTAGCTTCAGCCTTATGGGGCTCAAAAAAAAAAAAAAAAAAGCCTGCCCTGTCAGTTTATGAATTGTGCTAGATATTTTATTTGTATTTCTGTTTTGTACAAATGTTCTTTAAATAACTGAAGGGACAACACCTTAATTTGGATATCAAAAGATTTTGTGTAAACAAGCTTTACTGTGCTGGGAATTAATAGAAAATTTCATGCTGGTCAGAATCTTGCATGGTAAAAATTGAGACACTAGAACTGTGAAATGCTCACAGTTCCATATACAGTCTGGATAAGAAAGCAGAACCACAGCTAGGTTTGAAGCTGGGTCATATGGTTGAGTGCTGGGCAGACACAATATCAAGAGTGGATGTATTTCTAAAATATATGATCTACAAATTATTTTGGGGAAAGTTCTATGGCCTGTGCTATACAGGAGGTCAGACTAGTTGGTCACAGTGATCTCTTCTGGTCGTGGAATCTATGAATCTATGAATATGGAGTTTCTGAGTCATCAGCAATAGTGGTAATATTGACAATAGTAGAACAAATGTATAAACATGGTCATAGCCAAACATGTTAACAGGGTTGCATGGATATAACTGAAGGTAGAATTTAGCCTGCTCAATACACTGAGCAGGATAGCATCAAAGAGGATATTGGTATTTGAAGACTAAGTAGAAGATAGTGTCTTATATACTGCAGTGGCATGCACCTTTAAAATACCTTAGATTAGATGTCAATTTTGAGAAGAGATTTGAAAGAGAATATGATCAGTTTTTTTTCAGAGGAGGGAGGCCGAGGCTGTCCCTGGCACACTGGGCAGGAAGAGAAAAGACATGTAGAGAATGGAAGGAGAGACAATAGCGTGGAGGAATCAAGCTGAAAAGTGGGCAGGGAAGTGACTGTATTACTTGCTAGCTAATACCTATGAAATGTTAATGTGACATCTAATAGAATTATTGTCACACATGCCATGTGAAGGAAATTCAAGGCTCAGTTTTCAAACTTATGTGCCTAAATATAGGCTCATAAATCTACATTTAGGGATAACTTATTGTTGGGTGCCTTCCATTAATTAACATTTTTAGTCCAAAATATGTATTTGGGATACCTAAATATAGATTGAGACAGGCATATCTAAAATTTGGACACACAATAACTACAGGCACTCAACTTGTTGAACAGTATCAACTGACTATGACCTAGATTTTGCTTGGGTTATACTTAACAGAAAACAATACTGCTATTTGGTATTTGCATTAAAAGGAATCAGTAAAAGACTCATTGACTTAGAGCTTCATATCCTTTATCATTCTTTCCCAAGCTTTCGTCTTACCTTTATTGTTGATTCTTATTCTGTCTTCTTGCCTTTTATGATTGTATTCCCTTCTGTTTATCATTCTTTCAGCTGCCTTGTGTTCAGGCTGGATTCAGGAGGGGATGATGCACCCAAGATCAAGCACTTTGTCTGACTCAAGATATAAAAAACACATTTGAGTCAGGAAAGAAAGTTGGTGCAGTCCTTATTGACACAACTGTCAGTTTTAGCTGTGCTTTCATTCAATATACACACATATGACCTCTTGGAAATGCAGGCCAATAAGTATGCATATCCTGATGATATGTACTGCTGACACTGGAAACTATTTCCATAGGTTTAAAGGGAATCTCAGCCAAGACATGGATATTTTGACCACTTACTTCCAGCAACAGAGACTAATTCTTAATGCAACCGAGACAGTGGCAACTATTTTCCATCTACACAATCATCTTGCCAATCAACCCATCTTGATCAATGTACAACAATGGAGGGTCCTGTGGCACCTTTAAGACTAACTTTCTGTTAGTCTTAAAGGTGCCACAGGACCCTCTGTTGCTTTTTACAGATTCAGACTAACACGGCTACCCCTCTGATACTGTACAACAATGGTTACTGCCATTCCAAACAATTATTACATATATGGGAGTAAAGCTTAACCATATCCTGACATACCAGCCTCCCCTGGAACACCAGAAAATTTAGATCTCTGCCTTGATATGAAAATGATTGGAAACGTCCTCAGGAGAAGATCCTTCAGTCCTTCAGTCCTTCATACATCTGTACTGGCTCTGATGTTTGCTCCAGCTGAATTGTGGTCCAGGGACGTAGCCACTACACTCAGCTTGTCAACACAGAGCTGAATTCAGCCACCCATAGTATTAGTGGAGGCTTGAATTATAACTCTGCCAGACCTTTGACAAGATGTCATTACTGTTAAATTTACCTGGAGACCTGTGATAGATGAAACCAAACTATTATGTCTAAGGTTGTCTGATGTCCCATTCTCACAAAGTAAAACACCACACAGCACCAGCTTGAAAGTCTGCTTGTGTTCAGGGGAGAAATCGCACTCCTATAGACAGGAGTGTGACACCCTGGCTGATTTCTCAATGCCCCTTTGCTACAGCAGCACACAAACTCCTGGAGAAGATCACTACTGAGCCTTTGCCATGATTAGTACCAGTGAGCTGCTGACTGCATTCTTATAGAATGGAAACATCAGTGGAAAAGAAAGTCTAACACACTATGTAAATTCAGGAGTCCACCTTTGGCTGCACCTGCATCCTTGTCCACTTGATAGTAGATCCTGGACCAGGCCCAACAGGCGACTCTATGGCTTCTCCAGAGTTGTTGCAGCTGCGTACCAGATTGGCCTGGTTTTCTCTCCAAACTGTCACTGTGGGGCAGCATTGCACACAATAAGTCATGTGATGGAAGAGTGCCCAGAGAGAGATTTACAGCACTTTGCCTCCTTGCATACAGAAGCTATCCTTCGGTTATGGAACCTGGACATTGAGTTCTGACATCTGCATATGAGAGGAGGATCATTCTTTCCAATTATCTTTAAAAATTGTTTAAGAAAATGAATGTGGACTGCTACTATAAATTGCAGACTCTAGTAAAGTATTTCATCAAACAGAATAATTTTAAATAAGTCTTATACAGTCATGATCTCACAGTGAAGGGTTATAAAGAAGAAACCTCAAAGCCAGATTCAGCCATGGTAGGTGTAATGGCATTGATTTCAATGGCATTACACCTGCTTACACCATCTAAATACTGTCCTACATCTGTTGTATTAATATTTTTTCTTGTAGTGAATACATTGTGTCAAGCAGATCTAATATAATTGTACCATAGTCTGCAGAATATTCCTGTATGTTCACATCCCACCTGAATTACCGAGAGATTCCATTTAGATGACAAATGAGTTATTTCCATCCAAAGGTTTAAATTCTGAGCTGCGACCATATGCGTATATAGTGAAACAAAACTCTTGAGAATGCACCCCGTCCTACAATCAACAAGTCTTGGGAACAAAGGACCCTATAATCTCGGACTGACATATGAAACTGCTTTCATATAACTGAATTAAAGAAAATAAACTTGATTCTCCTCCGACATTGATGTAAACCCAGAATAATTCAATTGAATTCAATGGAGTTACAGCAATGTAAAAACAGTGTTAGTGAAAGAATCAAGCCCAATGTGTTTATAAGAGTAGATTACTATGCAACTGCCTCTTCTGGTTGAGTTAGAGCAACACCAAATCTTGCTTTAAAGACTTCAAATGACAGAAAATCCACTACATCCATAGATAAATTGTTGCAATGGTTAATTACCCTTCATGTTAAAATTTTGAACCTTATTTCTAGTCTGGATAAGTCTAGCTTCAGCTTCCAGCCATTGCATCTTGTTATGTTTTTGTCTGCTAAATTAAAAAGCCCTCTACTATCAAAAATCTCCTCTCCCCAGAGGTAATTATAGATCATGATATCATCTCTGAACCTTCACTAGATAAACTAAATAGATTGGGCAGTAAAAGAACTAAAAAAGAGCCACCATGGCTTAACAACCATGTAAAAGAAGCAGCGAGAGATGAAAAGGCATCTTTTAAAAAGTGGAAGTCAAATCCTAGTGAGGTAAATAGAAAGGAGTATAAACACTGCCAAATTATGTGTAAAAATGTAATAAGAAAAGCCAAAAAGGAGTTTGAAGAACAGCTAGCCAAAAACTCAAAAGGTAATAACAAAATGTTTTTTAAGTACATCGGAAGCAGGAAGCCTGCTAAACAACCAGTGGGGCCCCTGGATGACCGAGATACAAAAGGAGCTCTTAAAGACGATAAAGTCACTGCGGAGAAACTAAATGAATTCTTTGCTTCAGTCTTCACGGCTGAGGATGTTAGGAAGATTCCCAAACCTGAGCCGTCCTTTGTAGGTGACAAATCTGAGGAATTGTCACAGATTGAAGTGTCACTAGAGGAGGTTTTGGAATTAATTGATAAACTTAACAGTAACAAATCACCGGGACCATATGGCATTCACCCAAGAGTTCTGAAAGAACTCAAATGTGATATTGCAGAACTATTAACTATGGTTTGTAACATGTCCTTTAAATTAGCTTCTGTACCCAGTGACTGGAAGATAGCTAATGAAACGCCAATATTTAAAAAGGGCTCTAGAGGTGATCCCGGCAATTACAGACCGGTAAGTCTAACGTCAGTACCGGGCAAATTAGTTGAAACAATACTAAAGAATAAAATTGTCAGACATATAGAAGAACATAGATTGTTGGGCAAAAGTCAACATGGTTTCTGTAAAGGGAAATCATGTTTTACTAATCTTTAAGAGTTCTTTGAAGGGATCAACAAACATGTGGACAAGGGGGATCCAGTGGACATAGTGTACTTAGATTTCCAGAAAGCCTTTGACAAGGTCCCTCACCAAAGGCTCTTATGTAAATTAAGCTGTCATGGGATAAGAGGGAAGATCCTTTCATGGATTGAGAACTGGTTAAAAGACAGGGAACAAAGGGTAGGAATAAATAGTAAATTTTCAGAATGGAGAGGGGTAACTCGTGGTGTTCCCCAAGGGTCAGTCCTAAAACCAATCCTATTCAACTTATTCATAAATGATCTGGAGAAAGGGGTAAACAGTGAGGTGGCAAAGTTTGCAGATGTTACTAAACTGCTCAAGATAGTTAAGACCAGAGCAAACTGTGAAGAACTTCAAAAAGATCTCACAAAACTAAGTGATTGGGCAACAAAATCTCAAATGAAATTTATTGTGGATAAATGTAAAGTAATGCACATTGGAAAAAATAACCCCAACTACACATACAATATGATGGGGACTAATTTAGCTACAACTAATCAGGAAAGAGATCTTGGAGTCATCGTGGATAGTTCTCTGAAGATGTCCACGCAGTGTGCAGCGGCAGTCAAAAAAGCAAACAGGATGTTAGGAATCATTAAAAAAGGGATAGAGAATAAGACGGAGAATATCTTATTGCCCTTATATAAATACGTGGTACGCCCACATCTTGAATACTGCGTACAGATATGGTCTCCTCATCTCACAAAAGATATACTGGCATTAGAAAAGGTTCAGAGAAGGGCAACTGAAATGATTAGGGGTTTGGAACGGGTCCGATATGAGGAGAGATTAAAGAGGCTAGGACTTTTCAGCTTGGAAAAGAGGAGACTAAGGGGGGATATGATAGAGGTATATAAAATCATGAGTGGTGTGGAGAAAGTGAATAAGGAAAAGTTATTTACTTGTTCCCATAATATAAGAACTAGAGGCTACCAAATGAAATTAATGGGCAGCAGGTTTAAAACAAATAAAAGGAAGTTCTTCTTCACACAGCGCACAGTCAACCTGTGGAACTCCTTGCCTGAGGAGGTTATGAAGGCTAGGACTATAAAAGGGTTTAAAAGAGAACTAGATAAATTCATGGAGGTTAAGTTCATTAATGGCTATTAGCCCAGGATGGGTAAGGAATGGTGTCCCTAGTCTCTTTGTCAGAGGGTGGAGATGGATGGCAGGAGAGAGATCACTTGATCATTACCTGTTAGGTTCACTCCCTCTGGGACACCTGACATTGGTCACTGTTGGTAGACAGGATACTGGGCTGGATGGACCTTTGGTCTGACCCAGTATGGCTGTTCTTATGTTCTTTAGGCTCTCATTTAAGGCAGGTTTTCCAGATCTTGAATGATTTATGTAGCTCTTTCCTGAATGCTTTTTGTCAGCCTCCTTTTTGGAGCCTGGACACCAGAACTGGGCACAGTATTCCAGTAAGTCACACTGATACTGGAGAGCAGAGGTTCACAATCTTTTTTTTTTTTTTTTGCTGCTCTCTGCCCTCGCCTTCAGAGATTCAGTTTGCATGTGTGCCCCCCGCGGCACAAGGAAAGAGGGGACCTGGATGGTGCTAAATTCAGCACTTGTGGGGGAGAAAGAGGGGAAACCCCACATGACCAGTGAGCCCCTGCAGAAGGGGTTCAGCCACTAGGGCAGAGGAGGAGCGTCCTGTGGGGGATGCATGGGTTTGGCTCTGGTCAAGGGGTCCTTAGTGTGGAGGCAGCTTCTCAGACCCACAGGTTATGGGGGAGGCCAGGACTGCTGGGTGAGGGGAATCCAACCCCTGGCCCTTCAGTGGGCAGACAAATCCAACCCCTGGGACAGAACCTTGGCTGACCCCCTCCCCCTGACAGAGCTCCCTGCCTTCCTGTTGGTTCCCAACTCCCCCCACAGCAGTGCTAACACCTCCCTACCCACCATCTCCCTACCCAGGCCTTGCTCTCCCAGGACAGCTCCCACTGGCTGGCTATCTCCCCCTCATGTGCTGAATCACTTACCACTTCATAACTTGGGAGTGCAGGGCGGTATAAGGTGACTTATGCCACTTTTGCACCATTGTGATTCTGGGCTGTTCTGAGGATTGGACAGACCCCCAGTGTAATTTAGCCATGGGGGCCTTTCTAAGGCTTTGTCTACACGAGCAATTTTGTTAGTAAAACTTTTATTGGTCAGGGGTGCGACAAAACACACCCCTCATCGACAAAAGTTTCATTGACAAAAGCGCTGGCGTTGACAGCACTATGTCGGCAGGAGACACTCTCCTACCAACATAGCTACCACCACTCATTTTGGATATTTGAATTATGCCAGAAGGACAGCAATTTCCTGCCGGCATAGAGCGGCTACACGGGAGACCTTATAGCGGCACAGCTGCAGTGGTACAGCTATGCCTCTGTAAGATCTCCCGTGTAGACATAGCCTAAGTTATTGAAGCCTCCCTGGGCTACTCTACAGGCTGCAGCACTGTTTGGGATCGCCACAACACTTTATGCTGAAGCTCTGCCTTGATATGCCCCTCCTGTCCTGGTCTTGCCCCGATATGCCCCCTACACCAGGTTTTACAAGGGGTTGCTTGGAGGACAGCCTTGTGGCTGTCTTCTTTTGTTACTCAGTTCCTCAGGATTTTTCCTGAGAGAAAATTTTTTAGAGCTTACCCAGCATAAAGTGGCCAAAGCAAGGGTGAGTATTTCAGCCATGTCTTTTATTTGTCTTTAAAGCACAAAGCCTATTATTATAGAAATGTTACTATCTATTTTACAGACTAGTAATCTGAGGCACAGATTTATTCAGGATTATACAGTAAACAGGTAGAATTTTGAACCTACAAATCCGGTTGCTGATTCCAAGACCCTTTCTTCATGTAACCTGATTCCTCCCCTATTGAAGATGTGTAACGTGTATTAACCCTTATAAAAATAGTAACAAACAAGAGGGAAAAAAGATGGGTGAACAAAAGCCATAGTGGCTCAGACACTTCACTTGAAGGTCTGGCAAACAGACAAGTCATCTCACTCCATTGATTCATTTAGCAACTGAAGACTTAGAATCCTAAACCTGTTTTTTTTTTAAGCAATAATAATGAAGTGGGTAAATAAAAGCAGATTTTTTCATTTGGGCTTATTGTCAAGGAACAAGCACTCAGTGCTTCATGTCTTGTTGCACAACCTGTTACAGAGTGTTAAAAAGCCTCGTATATTTGTTAAGTATCGAATTTTGCCTGCAGCTCTAGATATGTGAGCAGCATTGTTTGGGGAATTGGCTACAAAAAGCTGAAAACAATTCTTCTTTCTAATGACGGTGTAAGGTAAAGAATCAAAGAAGCATCAGAAGGTATTAACCAGTACATAATTGAACTCATGAAACAAACGGAAATGTTTTGCTGAACAACAGGATGTGTCTTCAAAGCCGTCCAGTTGGGTAATTACACTGATTTGTGCAAGATTTGTGGTTATGAAGAACAGTTGTTGTTTAGCGAAGAGATACCTACTAATACTTTTGCTGCTGCTGCTACTCATGTGATTCAGTAACTGTCACTGATCCTCATTAGTTCTGAACGAGTGCCACAGCATGATGCTACCGGGCCTTGACTTGCTGAAATTGTCATATTTTGGATGAGGCATAAAGTGAAAAACAGTTAATAATTATAAATAATGACTGAACTCTTTATTTTCCCTTTTTGGTGCATACAGAGTCTCTTATGAAGCCTATTTTATTTTATTTTATTTTTTAAAGTTGTTTCCACCTTGTCTTGCATTAGAAGTATCTTGTCCTGACTTCCTCCTTTTTTGCTGGTAGACACTTTTGCTGGAGTACTGGAGTAGCCAGGTGAAATCATTATGCCTCTGTCTGCAGCTTTCCCTGCCTCCAATTCAGGTTAGAGCATCTGTCTCAGTTCTCTTGCCATTCCCCTTGTGCTGATTACTTCATAACAAACGGTATATTTTCACTGCAGAGTTAATTCAGGTGATCACTGTCTGTCTGTGAGCACCCAGTTTGGCCTAGCTCAGGTGTGAGCAGCCACACAGCAAAGCTATTCTCTAATGGTTTCCACTCAGCTACATCCATACTGGTGCTGTACTCACACATCAGAGACTCTAGGACTTCTGGGTTCATGTCCCTTAATACTTAACATTGCTGTAAGCTGAGCCCCATTGTGATTCTTTCCCAGTGAATTGTAGAAGCACTTGTCTATCCATCTGGACACATGGGGGAATAGGGAGAAAGCACTGAAGGTCTCAGCACTCAAGTGGTTTAGCCTGCATTCACAGTGCAAAGTGGGAAGGTTACCAGTCCAAATGTAAGCTTCACTTAGGCTTCAGCCTGTACCCCAGATGGGCCAGCTACCTCAAGTGTAAGGGTATGGTCTACACAGCCCATGGCAGTGAGTCTCAGAGCCCAGGTCAACAGACTTTGGCTTGTGCCATGGCACTAAAAACAACTGTGTAGACATTACAGCTTAGGCTGGAGCTCAGGTTCTAAAGCCCACCCCTTCCCCAGGTTTCAGAGCCTGAGTCCAAACATCTACACTACTATTTTTAGTGCCATAGCATGAGCCCAAGTCTGTCTGAGACTCACTGCTGTGGGCTGCCACTTGCTGTGGAGACATACCCTAAAGCACCACCACAGTCAAGTGAGAGGGTATTGTGTGGACAGGAGCCAGGTTAGAGGAAACACCAGAGTTAACTCTGCAGTGAAGACAAACTGAAAAGCAGCAACAGACTGAAGGGGGATAAGTGGTGAGAGAAAGTGGAATAGAAATAACAAAGCTGGAAAAGAAAAATAGAGAAGAATGAATAAGGCTAATAGCTATTTTTTATTATTAATAATATTTTCAAACTAGAAAGGACAGAAGAAGTGTAAGTCAGACAGTAATAAGATGATGTCCTTCCATTATAGTTATCATACACTATTTGGTATTGTAACCGCAGATGTTTTCATGGATTCTAAATGCTGACTCTCCTGGATATTATCACAAATAATTGTATCACTGATAAATAGCAATAAAATTCATGAAAAAATAACTTTCATGTAAATGATATGTTATCATTGCTAACCATGTGGTTAAATGTACCTATTAGGAATTTGTGAAACAAAACGGAACCTCTTCTTCATTTGCTACTATTACTGGCAATAATGAAAGTTTACCTGGGTCCTGATCTAAAACATATTGGAGTCAATAGAATAACTCCCATTAGTCTTAATGGGGTTTGACTCTGGCGTATGAAGCATCAGCAATTGTAAAATATGGGACACTGGGCCAGATTTTTAGGTAAGGTAAACTGGCATATTTCCACAGAAATCATTAGATCTATCATTTCTATGAAAAAATTGACAAGCCTCTTTGGGGACCATTTTCTATAGCATAACTGGCAGTTAGGTGCCAGTTGCCATTGAAAGCCAGTAGGAGTTGGGCACTTAACTGTCATTTCTTCCTTTGAAAGCCAGCTTTTCAATAGATAAATATAATTACACAGACATTTGGTCATGTGACTACCTGTTGTAAACCAAATAGAAAAACACAATAATATATATAAACTTTTTTTTTTAATAACGTTTCTTCCCTTTGGAATGTAATGTGTTTTGAAACACTTGAGTGTAGATCATGATCATTAGTATTATGCTGCATGGACTGTTAACCTAGCTTTGTCTATATCTGCCCCCAAAATATATATTTTGAAAAAATAATAGTAATCGCTGTTAACCATTTTTTAAACTTTAAACCATAGGTTTAGTTACACTTAATTACAGTTAATTAGCTCAAAGGAGACTGGAAAGAGAAACACAATTGGAACACAGGCCCCCTGATTGTAGTATATGAAAATAAAAATTGTAATACATTCATTCTGCCATATATTCCCAATGTTATTAGTGGAGGAGTAGTTAAGTAGTAGTTGATTTAGTAATGATGTTGTGAATGTTAATAAGAAAAAAAAACATTCTCACTAATTGGTGTAATGGTAAATTAGACTAATTAAGTTTATTGCCATGTCCTGATTTTGTCTGCTTGTTTGTTTGTTCTTATTTTTGCTAGTTGACTTTCAGCATGTTATAGAAAAGGGATTGAAGTTAGAGTTGATAAGTAAGGGGATTACCAGATGGAGTCATATATTTTTTTTTTTTAAATGTAAAATTAAGAACACTGGAAGAAATCAATTAAAAAGAAATTCCATGTCCCAAAAGCATAGACATAATTAACACTATCTAGAATTTATATATTTTGTCAAAAAAAAAAAAGAAATAACTTGGGTAGAGATTTTACCAACTTTGTAGAAATTATTTCTCTGACAGTGTACAAAGGAATTGATTTTAGAGATAAAATACAACATTATTAGATCCAGGTAAGAGGAGGAGCATCAATAAATATCTTTCCTGGCCCTACACAGTTCGAGGGCTTTAGGCAGGGGGAAGTGAGTTATTTCATTTGAGAGGAAAATAAGCAGACAGCCAATGCCACACTGATAAATTATATCGTAATTTACAGTTGCTTTAGGAATCGATTATGTACATAAAGGGATTTTAATAGAAAAATCATTAAGATTAAGGCTTACATAAACACCAGTTATGGCAAAGTTCTCCAAAAACAAACTCCTAGAGAAAGTTCCTTCCCCCCCCGCCCCAAAGCAAACCACCTTATCCTAGTGTAAACTCTGTAGTTCATAGCCCACACTGACTGCTGCAATATTCAGCTATAGTAGTTTTGTTCCACCGGTTTTTCTTACAGCTCAGACTTTACGTTTATAATCCCCATCAAAAACCATTAAGGGCCTTTAGTAAATGCCACTGATGTCATCCCAGTCCATTTACTACAATGGGACTACTCCCATGCTTAAAGTTAGGGAGATATTAAACTATTGTGCTGAATCAGGACCCAGAAAAACAGGAAATATTAAATAAGAGCACTTACTACCTGTGTAAATGAGATTGCAGATACAAGCAGGTAGGCCTGTGAAGCATGGAAATTCTTTCCTTCCCCTGTTTCTAATTTTCTTTGTGGTTACAATGGCCCTTACCAGTTTGAACCAAGAGGGAAAAGGAGCAATTGAAATGAAAGCACAAACCAGAGCAATAAAAGGCAGATACTCTACCAAACTGGGTAATCAGCAGCTATCATTACTAGTAACAAACATGAAAACCAGTTCATCCAAACCAGCAAAATGTTTTGGGACAATAGCAAGTCCTTGTGAGTCTGTTTCCTAGGGACAACCAGATGTTGGTAGGTGGAAAACACATCCAGAAAGCACATTCCTGAGGCTCACACACACCCTTTTGAGATTACTGCAGTGGATCATGAATGTCTTTGTTACATCTTGGGATTTGGCTTTGGTATGAAGTGTGTTGTAATTCCTGACATTTAGTGTTTGGGGCTTTATGCAACCCTACTGAATTACAGAAGAAACTGGTTCATAACTGAATTGAGAAGTACAGGCCAATCATGTATTGTCTTTTCAGCAATACAGCTTTACACTGACTTTGTCATTTGATTGCAACAGCATGGCTGAAGGTTGCCTGTGACACTTATAATATGCTACCATGTGAATAAGCAGTCATATATGGCCAGCAAAAATGCTAATGACAGCCAAAAAATGCTCTCAGCAAGGGCCATTTGTTTCAGGCCATATTTGTAAATTTATAAGGTCTGTGATTTGGTCTTTGATTAAGGCAAAAGAAACAGACTTTTCCCACAGGATTTTTTGATTGGTTTTAGAATTACTTTACAGATAAGAAACCTATTTTGTTTGAGGAAGAATCATATTTACATGCATGTTATGGACCGGGATGCCTCAAGGTTTTATTCTTTGATCCCTTTTGTTTGCTATCTTTGACAATTTTTTCCAGCAGTACATAGCATATTCATCCATACACAAATGCTTTAACTGTTTAGAGATACATGAATATTTAAAGAAATAAAGAGAATGGGTGAGGCTTGTCTAGTGTACTAAGAAAAGAAATGCTAGGCATTTATTCTTAGGTTCTAATCCTGACCTTTTCAAGTTCACTGCCTGTCCAGTTTTAACAACTCACCCATGCACAAAGAGCAATCCAAAGGATCCAGGAATGGACAGAGGAAAAATTATACCTAGAGGTGTCTGATCCCTATCCCTCACCAAGGAGATGTGTGAGATCCATGCATCCAAGTCATGTCTGTAGATGGATCAGGGAGGAACAATCTGGTTCTCTGTTATCCTGTACCTCTAAAGAATCAGATGATGTTAATTCTTCAAATATCTGTGAAATTAATCTAAACGCTTAACTGTAATAATTAAACAATAGGTTCTAATGAAAATGGATAAAGTGTGGTTCCCCTCAGAAAACATTACTATGTGGAAATGAGACACTTATCCAAGACCTGTTCCCTTTGTATAGTCAGATTCCTGGCTGTTGATGTTACTGATAAAAATAAACTTTTGCTGCTTCTTACTCCTGTTGGCACTGCAGAGCCAACCCAGCTATGAGAGTGTGCGTTGGATTTTATTCCTTCTTCCGCAGCAATTAAAGTGTCCATAAATTCATTCATAGATTCATAGATTCTGAGTCCAGAAGGGACCATTGTGATCACCTAGTTTGACCTCCTTTATAACCCAGGCCATAGAACTTCCCCAAAATAATTCACAGACCATATATTTTAGAAAACCACATCATCTTTATTTAAAGACTTCAAATTACAGACAATCCACCATTTACATTATTTTAAACCTGCAAGTGATCCTTTCCCCATGCTGCAGCAGAAGGAGAAAATCCCCAGGGTCTCTGCCAATCTGATCCAGGGGAAAATTCCTTCCTGACCCCAAATATGGCTCAGTTAGACACTGAGCATGTGGGCAAGACCCATATACCAGACACCTGGGAAAGAATTCTCTGTACTAACTCAGTTCTCCCCATCTAGTGGCCCATCACTGAAGATATTTGCTGCTAGCAGTCGTAGATGGGCTTCATGCTATTGCAGGCAGTACCATGATACCATTGTCTCCATAAACTTATCAAGCTCAGTCTTGAAGCCATTTAGATTTTTTGCCTCTACCGCTCTCTTTGGAAGGCTATTCCAGAACTTCACTCTTCTGATGGTTAGAAACCTTCTTCTAAATTTTAAGCCTAAACTTGCCGATGGGCAGTTTATATCCGTTTGTTTTTGGCGCTTAACACACATTTGCGCTTAACTTAACTCCTCTCAAGCCCTGGTATTTATCCCTCTGGTGTATTTATAGGGAGCAATCATATCACTCCTCAGTCATTGGATCATCTTATACCTTTCTCTGCTAGACTGAAGAGCTCTCTGATAGACTGTAATCAATTCACCCTTTAACCTTCTCTTTGTTAAGCTAATAGATTGAGCTCTTTTAGTCTATCACTCTAAGGCAAGTATTCTAATACTTAATCATTCTCATGGCTCTTCTCTGAACTCTAATTTATCAACATCTTTCTTGAATTGTAGGCACCGCAACTGGACACAGTATTCCAACAGTAGTCACACCAGTGCCAAATACAGAGGTAAAATAATTCCTACTCCTAGACAAGATTCCCCTGTTTATGCATCCCAGGATCGCACTAACTCTTTTGGCCACAGAATCACATTGGGAGATTATGTTCAGTTGATTATCCACCAGGACCGCCAAATCTTTTTCAGAGTTACTGCTTCCCAGGATAGAGTCCTCCATCCTGTAAGTATGACCTACATTCTTTGTTCCTAAATGTATACACTTACATTTAGCTGTCTTAAAATGCATATATTTTGCTTGCACCCAGTTAACCAAGTGATTTGATCTCTCTGAATCAGAGACCTGTCCTCTTCGTTATTTACCACCTCTCTCAATTTTGGTCTGCATCTGCAAACTTTATCAGTGATCATTTTACTTTTTCTTCCAATCATTGATAAAAATGTTAAATAGCATAGGGCCAAGAGCCAATTCCAACAAGCCTCCACTGGAAACACACCTGCTTATTATCATTATTCCCCATTTAATATTACATTTTGAGGCCTATCAGTCAGCCCGCTTTTAATCCATTTAATATGTGCCATGTTAATTTTATATTGTTCTAATGTTTAAATAAAAAAAGTCTTATGGTACCCAGTGAAACACATTATTATGTTAACACTATTACCTTTATCAACCAAACTAGTAATCTCACCAAAAAAGATATCAAGTTAGTTTGACAAGATCTATTTTCTATAAACCCATGTTCATTTGCATTAATTACAATACCATATTTTAATTCTTTATTAATCGAGTCCTACAGCAGCTGCTCCATTATGTTGCCAAGGATCAATGTCAGGTAAACAGGTCTATAATTACCTGGTCATCCCATTTACCCTTTTTAAAAATTAGCAATGGACCAATACTATTGTCAGCATTCTTTTTATTCGTAATATATTTTTAAAACTACTTATTGTCCTTAACTCTCCTAGCCATAGATTTCCCCTTGTGTCCCTTTGCTTCTATTGAGAATTGTTTACAGGGTTATTTTTAATGCATACATTTGGATATACCGAGATGCTAACTAGCTAACTTTTGGCCTAGCCTTTGTTTGACCTATGTGGTGGTGTGCTTATAAATTGGTATGTACAATCTAGCTTTGATTTTCAGATTGGAGTGTGAGTTTGCAGTACGTTCACTTAGCAGATCCTTAGCTAGTGTAAATTGTCATCTCTCCATTTAAGTCAATCAGGCTATGGCAATTTACACCAATTAAGGATCTACCCCAATATCTTTTTATTTGTAAATTAAACACATATGATCTGGAGTCACTGAGAAACACTACATTTTGAACAATACAAAGCCATTCTTACTAGAGCTGGTTGAGAATTTTTCAACAAAATGTTTTTTGGAGAGGGTGGGTTTTTTTGGAAAATGCACATTCATGAAACGTTTGGAAGGAATGTATCAGTTTCAAGGAATCTTTTGTTGAGAAGGTTTCTCAGAGCCACGATGAAATTTGTAAGCAGAGAGACCAATATACCCATTAACCCAGTAACACGGACCTGAGTGTCCTTACCGCCAATCTATTTCAGGATGGGTCACTCTCAATCTCTCTTGTTTGAACTATTCCACTTTGTTTAAGTAATTACATATTAATTGGGCTAGTTAAACAGACTGACTCTCTAGCCCAGTGGTTAGGGAACGACATTGTATTGTGGGAGACCCAGGCTCAAGTCCTGCTCAGCTCTAACTTTTACTGAGTGACTTTTGTAGAGCAAAATGCTACTTTAACACAGAGTTCCACAGAGATGTCTCTCAGACAATGGACTGATCTTGATGTTTCAGACCAAACATTTCACCTGCACTATTTCTTTAATTTACACTTTTATAAAAAAAATTTTAAGGTGGCCAAATTTTAGACACACTTAAAACTCTCAGAGAGATTAATTCTGTAAATTACCAACATAGTTTCCAAAGAATTTCAAGATACTCTGTTGAGTAACCATATTAGCATTTTAATATTTGGCTGTTAAGCAGTGTCATGGTCCCTGGGTAGGCTGTTCCAGTTCTCAGAGCTCACCCCTCTGAAGCAAATGGCCATACCTCCATTTCTCTCTGTATCCTGTATTTAGGAAAGGGTTTTTTCCTTTGATGTAGTTAATCTACCTCTCCAAAAGGTGGCGGTTAGGTCAATGGATGAATCCTTCTACACAGGGGTTTAGGTCAACCTAACTACGGTGATAAGGGCACAGAAGTTTTCACAGTCCTGAGGGATGTAGCTAAGCCAATTTAATTTTTAAGTGTAGGCCAGGCCTAGCTCTCATTCTGTGTCAGCGTCCAGCAGCTGAGAATTTCTGTAGGGTGGATTTTTTAAGGGATAAGTGTATTTTGATATCCAGGTTCTTAACCTTGGCAAAATAGCTATGTTACCAGGGTTGGTCTGAGGAATTGCATCTTCATGACTATAAAACTGGCCATTGTGTTTGAGTGTTTACTAGTATGCTCCTTATCCAGGCCACTTTAAAAAACAAACAAACAAAACCCTCTCCTGCTTGGTTTCTTTAACAAACCCTTTTGATCTAACTCTATAGCAAGTAAACCACCATGCAACACACCAAGTCATGCACAATATTTATACAAAATAATACAGATATTTGTCAGTTCTCGACGAGTAGCACATACAGCATTAGTTGATATCTCGAGTGTATTTTGACCTTCACTAAAATGTAATCAGCTGAAATGAATTCCACAAAACAAGGATATATTGCAAAAACGTACTTTGACAAGCATATCACATTTGAATCCATTAATTAAAAAATAATTCAAAGCATATCAGCCAAGTTTTTCTGTCAGTTCAGCTCATGCTTATCTTTGCAAAGCAGGTTAAATTGAAATCTATGATGTATTTGAACAATTAGCTGATGATCTACAGGAAGCTGATATGTCTAAATTTGTTTAACTGCAGATCCATATGTCTTTCATGATTCAGATATTGTGGCTCCAAAGTGATGAATGGTTTGGCAATAAAAGGGACATCTTTAGTATAACTCTATTTATTCCAGTCCAAATGTTTATAAGTGGTCTCTAATTTGGGGTGCCTCTGTTTTTGGGTGTTCAAGTTTAGATACCTAAGTGTGAAATTTAAATGATGCTGATCAATCACCCATTCATCAAAATTGACATCTCTCATTGACTTGAAGGCAGAGCTGTACCTGAACTCGGTGTGAATTGATGCAAAAAATGGATGCAGAGCTCCCTCAGAACTTGGGAATAGGCCTGTATCATGTCCGGGCACCCTCTGCCAGAGCTCTCTTGACACCCAGTTGCATCAATGTCACAATGAAAAAAGAAGTCTGTCATCACCTGCAGCCAGAACTATAATAGTCTCACCTCTCAGAGATGGTTCTTTTGGGGCCTGGAGGCAGAGCCGTGTTAATGACTCAGTGCCTCAAGGCAGAGCTACATCAATGACTGTGAAAGAAGATCTGTTTCAAAACTATGGCACCCAGTAATCCTTCTGTGTCAGAAGGCAGGGTTGTGTCAATGCTTCAGTACTTAGTGGTAGAGCTGTATCACTGCTTCATCTAATAGAAGCAGAAGCAAATAGAAGACAGAATTGTGCCAGTGCCTTTGGGTATGTCTACACTGCAATTAGACACTCTGGCTAGCCCATGCCAGCTGACTTGGGCTTGCAGGGATCAGGCTAAGGGGCAGTAGAATTGCAGTGTAGACATTCAAGTTCAGGGTAGAGGCTGAGTTCTGGGACCCTTCCACCTCACAAGTTCCTTAGAGCCCAGCTTCATGACTTTGAATCCCAGTATCCTCCACTATCTTCCACTACCCCATAAAGTGAAGGAGAATGTGCCTTATAACTTTCAGGAGGACGGTAGACTGTTGACAATCTAAAGGCAGGCAAAGCCTTGCTATGGGTTTGTGTCAGCCAGATATAACCGAGGGAGTCCATCCAAGAGCTTTATGGTGGGGTGTCAAGGTTCCTTCCCCACTCTGAACTCTAGGGCACAGATGTGGGGACCTGCATGAAAACCTCTAAGCTTAACTACAAGCTTAGATCTGCTTTTGCTGCCACCACCCACATTATTTATGAGTTATTTGGGAAACTCTGTCTACCTCCCCCCCAGAATATCTCCCTCCCAAGTACTATAACCCTTCCCTGGGTAGCCTTGAGAGACTTCTCCACCAATTTCCTGGTGAACACCGATCCAAACCCTTGGATCTTAAAACAAGGAAAAATCAATCAGGTTCTTAAAAAGAAGGCTTTTAATTAAAGAAAGAAAGGTAAAAATCATCTCTGTAAAATCAGGATGGAAAATAACTTTAGAGGGTAATCAGATTCAAAGAGCCCAGAGGAACCCCCTCTAGCCTTAGTTTCAAAGTTACAGCAAACAGAGGTAAACCCTCTAGCAAAAGGAACATTTACAAGTTGAGAAAACAAAGATAAAACTAATACGCCTTGCCTGGCTGTTACTTACAAGTTTGAAAAATGAGAGACTTGTTCAGAAAGCTTTGGAGAGCATGGATTGATGTCTGGTCCCTCTTAGTCCCAAGAGCGAACAACCCCCAAAACAAAGAGCACAAACAAAAGCCTTCCCCCCACCAAGATTTGAAAGTATCTTGTCCCCTTATTGGTCCTTTGGGTCAGGTGTCAGCCAGGTTACCTGAGCTTCTTAACCCTTTACAGGTAAAAGGATTTTGGAGTCTCTGGCCAGGAGGGATTTTATAGTATTGTACACAGGAGGGCTGTTACCCTTCCCTTTATAGTTATGACATGGGGCATGCTTGATGAGAATTCACTCTGATGACAGAGGGTATTTAACTAATAACCTTGATAAAAAAACAGAGGGAGGGGGGACGAAATCATGAGAGAGAAACTACAAATAGAACCATAAACTGAAAGAAAAGCAACCTCAGGTGACATGAGACGTCAGCTACCATTACCACAGCACAGAGCCCCTCTCTTTCTCACACTTTCCTTTTAAGCTGATAGACCTTATGGCTGATTAACGTGATTCCTGAAAAAAAATGATTACACAGAAACTCTGCGAGGTCACCCTCAAGGAGTTTTGTGGCCCCAGTTGCCCTAGTCCCATGGGGCAATCTTGCCCATAATGTCTAAGAAGCCTAATTTATTTCCTGCTCACATTAATTCAGCAAGGCTGAGTTACACAAACTTAGTGCATTGCTAGAACATAACTTGTTAATAAGCATATCAAGCTGGAAGCATTAACAATAAAGAACTCTTGAGATATCCTTTTTTTTTAATATCGAGGTTTGTAATTTTGCCTCAGAGCAGCACTTCATAGGAAAAATTTCTTCTAATTTACTCTCTGCTAAAATTTAAATAGCCTGAATAATTTTCATTAAGTCTAGCAAATCCATAAAATAAAGTTTAAATTGTTGATAAACTCTCCAGATTGCAGGTAGTTAGTTTAGGATTCCCCAGATATTGAACTCTGAAATGAATGTTTTGTATGCTACCAAAAAAAATTTCCATTGTTCCAAAGGTGGTTAATATATTAAAATTATATCTTCATTGAAACAATGTATCTAATATTGAGGACTGAGGAGATTATCAACTATGACAGCTGCACCTAACCCAGATACAGTAAGGAAAGGCTTCTTACTTAAATAAACTTTAGCATATTGAGACCATTATCTGATATAAGCCCAGAAATAAGAGTAGTTGCTCTGGATTTACACTAGTGTCACAGCAGAATTTAATTCGTTGTCCGTTTTCCCTCCATCCCATCCCACTTGTTTCTCCATCGACTGTCTTCTAGCCTGAACATTCTTTGCCACTTTGGGTTTTGACATCATTGAGACCTATGGGCACTACTGCAGTATAAATGATAAATAATAATAATAACGCAAGCAAGGGTCTTTTTCAGATGTGCTGGATGGAGATGGCTAATCTCTTCACCTGGTCAGAGAATCCCAGAACAAGACAACTCTAGAGGTACATTGTTTCTGATTGGACACATGGCTGAGGGACTGATGCCACAGTTACATACTGCATCTGTATTTCCCACCCCACTCCGTAGTCCATTCCAGGAATTCCCAGCCAGTTCTCCAGCTTCTCTGTACATTTTCCAATTCTAATATATCTTTTTTGAGATGGGGCAACCAGACTGTACATAGTATTCAAGGTGTGGGCGTACCATGAATTGGTGATTATGACAGTGCAACCTTAATATTGTATAATGCAGCTTTTCTAGTATATATTATTTCTTTCTCCATTTAATGACCAAGCATGTTGGCAGCATAGATATAGTTTGGAGGGCACAGGGGGCATTGCCCCCCTAAACTGCAAGCTTTGGGCAGGCGAGGAATTTGCCTCCTCCCCCAACCCACTGTAGCCCCATTGGCCTGACTGGAGCTGCCCCTCCAAATATAGAAGTCAAAGTATGCCTATGGAGAGGCAGGATCACTGGAGCTCATAATAGTTCAGTAGTATTTCCCTTCTATGGCACCTTTCTTATGTTAGTTTTTGGTGACAAAAAAAAAAGCAGAAAAGGGTTTTTCTTGGGAAAGTTGAAATACTCCAGGATTCTCTTCATTATCTGCCAATACATTTGAAATGTGGGACGTTTGGCATCACTGAGGTTAGGAAACATTCTAGGGTGATCTTCATTTGTCCATGCAGTACTTTGAAGAGACACTGCCTATACCATAAACTTCAGAGCTCAGCAAGATCCCCTTTGTGAACTGCTATGGCTGTATCAAAAGAGGCATCACAGAAAGCAGCTGAGACTCCTGGGGAGCATTTATGCCATGCAGCTGCTAGTTTATGCAGTGCCTCCTTTGATATACTTGTGTGTGTTTTTTAATAGCAGTTTTATTAATATAAAAGGAAGTATGCACATAATGGAACAATTCCTTGCCAAATGAAGCCTGAGCCAGGACACTGGTGAGACATTCATGCAGAATAGCACTGACTAGATGAGTCTTCAGACAGGAGTCTACTTACCAATTTTTTTGTTGTGAGTCTTCTTTCAAGCCTTGTCACCACCACGAAATTCAGCTGTTGCTGACAATAGGTATCAGCCAGTGGTGCAGGTAATGCTATACTGAACACATAAGAACAAATTTCATTCAGAGCCTTTTCAGCAAACAAGGGGTAATATGCTTGATGTGTTGCTTTGTTAAGTTTTATACAAATGCAATGAGGTTTCTACTATTATTATTGTACAGAGTTTTAAGGTCTGGTTTAATGAGTTAGCTCTCCATTGCCATGCCATCCAACTGCATCCTTTTTGTCCAGTTGAAGAACTGCTTTACAAATGTAGAGGTATAGCTTCTCCAGGTCTTCTCAGCTGCAAGGAAGGGACTCGAACAAAGGGACTAAAATACAGAAAACGAGTGATGCTGAGAGCTCCATTAGCGATAGGAAGAACCCTTGGGCATAAATAAAGATTGTAATACTGGTTCTGATAAATAAGCTGTTTTTTTTTAACAAATCTAAACTGGATTTTTTACTTGATTATATAATATAAATATAGATTATATGTTAAAATTTTGCTACCTTATCATGGCAGAAGAATTTCCTTAGTGTATAACGTAAAGGGAGTTACAGGACTGTGTGAGACATCAATTGACACAATAGGTTGTTTCACTGCCCTGGGAAGGTATAGGGAGGCTAGTTCAAAACATGTAAAGAAGCTGCTGCTGTGGGCCTATTAATAGTAATGAATATATTTTTGTTAGCTCCATTGAGAAGATGTCTTCACATCAGCAAGCATGACTTTCAGCTTAATTTTGATTTTTTTAATACCGTTTGCAAATACGCAGTACGAACATTATTGTTTGGAAAAGAAGTGCAAAATAATTTACTTCTAGAAGAATATTTCAGTGTTATGTCATGATTAAGGCTACATTTTAGTCACAGGTATTTTTAGTAAAAGTCATGGACAGGTCACGGGCAGTAAACAAAAATTCACAGCTCGTGACCTGTCCATGACTTTTACTATGTGCCTCTGACTAAAACCGGGGGTAGGGGTGGGCGGCTCAGAGGGGTCGGCCCTGGGGATGCTGCAGGTGCTGGGGAGGGCGGCCCAGGGAATGCCACAGTACTGGGCAGGCACAGCGGGTGCTGGGGGGTGTTGCTGCCTGGGTGGTGCCACGGGTGCTCGGGGCGGGGAGTCATGGCCTGGGGGGTGTTGTGGTGGGGTGGGGGGCTGGGGAAGGCTCCCTACCCAGCTCCTGGGAAGTGGTGACCCCAGCTCCTACTCCATGTGCGGCTTCTGCTCTGCCACAACCCCGGTTGTGCAGCTCCCATTGGCCGGGAACCGTGGCCAATGGGAACTGCGGAGGCGGAACCTGCAGGTGGAGGCAGCACATGGAGCTAGGAGCTGAGGGAGGGGAGTTGCTGATGCCCTTCCGGGAAGCCCTCAAGGTAAACACTGCCCCGCACCCAACCACCAGGCCTAATCCCCCCCACAGCCAAACTCCTGCTGCTGGGAAGCGGTGGGGCCTGAGACTGTCCCAGCAGCAGCTGGTGCCCCTGGCCCAGGGGCTGCCCGAGCTGCTCAGGCAGCTCCCAAGCCAGCTGCACTGGGGTGCTGCAGAAGTCATGGAAAGTGACTTTCCGTGACCTCTGTGACAAACACGGAGCCTTAGTCATGATGAAGACTCACAATGCAGTCTGACTTGTCCAAGGTTGCACACGCAGTAAGGCAGTGGATATTCTCTTTCTTCTTGTTTACCTGGAAAGTACTATTTGCCTACGGCCTAATTTCCCTCTAAGCTGCCCGGCCACCCAGCAGTCTAAGGCCTGGTCTACACTAACACCCCAATTCGATCTAAGGTACGCAACTTCAGCTACGTGAATAACGTAGCTGAAGTCGACATACCTTAGTTCGAATTTACCGCGGTTCAGACGCGGTCCACACACGGCAGGCAGGCTCCCCCGTCGACTCCGCGGTACTCCTCTCGCTGAGGTGGAGTACCGCAGTCGACGGCGAGCACTTCCTGGTTCGAATTATCGCGTCCACACCAGACGCGATAAATCGAACCTGGAAGTTCGATTGCCAGCCGTCGAACTACCGCGGTAGTGTAGACAAGCCCTAAGTGTCACGCAGTTAAGGTGCCCTTTCCCCCACTGCTGCGCTGCTCCTGCCCTTTGCCTTGGAGCCCCTGGCCAGCAGCTCCCAGATGCCTCCTCCTTGCTGTGCAGATGTCAGGGTGTCCCTGTAACCCCACTTCACCCCATCCCTGTACCCCATTTCCACAGAGCGGTGGGGTGGGACACGACAGAGCTCAAGAGTGGAACATAGGACAGAACTTGCTGGCGGCTGCTGCTGTGTCTGAACAAGCAGGCTTCAGATTGGTAAGTACCGATCTACTTAAAGGGGCAGCGCCTCTCTCTCTCTCTCTCTCTCTCTCTCTCTCTCTCACACACACACACACACAGTCTCTCTCGCACACTGTGTGTCTCTCTTACACATACACTGTGTTTCTCTCCTCTCTCACACACACACTATGTGTCTCTGACACACACACAGTATCTGTCTCTCTCACACACACTGTGTCTTTGTCTCTCACACACACATTGTGTGTCTCTTTCGCTCTCTCTCACACACACGCTGTGCCTGTCTCACACACACTGTGTGTGTGTGTCTCTTTGTCTCACATGAACACACTTTGGGTGTCTCTGTCTCTCTGTGTCTCTGTCTCTCTCTCTCTCTCTCTCTCTCACACACACACACACACACTGTGTATCTCTGTCACAAAGACACAGACACAGACACACACACTCTCTCTTTCACACTCACCTCCAAACACATACTTGTATTATTATTGTTGTTGCTTCTTAATACTTCCTGCAATGCACATATATTCTCTGCAATTTTATTTTTTCAGAGTGCTGTTATTTTAGTTTTTTGACTGGTCTATGCATTTCATAATTTTTATTTTTCTCTTATGCTTAAATGTAATTATTTGATTAGTGAGTTCTAAAATACCAAACCTGTCTTGGCTGGAGTAATTATCCCTATTGTAACTTTAAAAACTATATATATTATAGCTAGGTTTTTTGTTTGTACTGGTGGCACACATCCATACATTACCTCTATATTGGTGTACATAACAAAATTCATTCCGCACATGGATGGAAAAAATTAGAGAGAACATTGCCTATGGCTCCTTGCTTTTATACTCACAAGCTGTATTTAATTAATCCATTTAAATTGCATTTTAATACATTCTGCTATTGCTATTATGTTTTTATTTATTGTGACTGTTTTCTCCTTATTTTTATTTGACTAAGATCTTGTGCTTCTCCAAGAAGTCCATTTGAAGAATATTGAAATCCATACCAAAGATAGATTTGGTTAAGGAGATTTTTTTTAGGTTGTGAGAGGTAGATGTAGTGGCTAAGGGAAAAAAACCACCCCTGTAAAGTATTTATGCATAACATTCAGATACAAAACAAACACCACCATAAATAGAGCGAGTTTTTAAATAACCAGAATAATAAATAGAATGATTTAAAATCTATTCAATTTGCAGATGCACAGATTACACCATTGTTTTTGCCATCTGGCATACTGCAGAAAAGTGTCTTTCATAAAAGGAAGGTGTTGAAATGTGAAAGATACAATAATTATGTAGCTATAAATTGAAGTATATATACTAGAGGGGAGCTGATGGAGCAGAGAATGAAATAAAATCTATGCCATCATACCCTTGCTCGTCATTCATCTCAGTGGTATGTGTGCAGCATCCTTTGGATCCTTCTGAGATCCAGCTGGATAACACATCTTCAGCCTAAACAAACATAAGGTACTGTATTTTCTGTAGCATCAGTAATGTTTGCCTCATGCCACTTAAATTAAGTCGTGAGCTCCTTGCAGCAGAGACAGTCACTGAAGTGTTTGGAGAGCAATGAGCATAAAGTGAATGAGGGTGTTGATGCTTTGTGCTGGTGAGATGAACATGGTGCTGTACACTGTGCCCTTTGGCAGAGACTGTACTGCAGCTCCTGTGGCAGCAGAGCTACCCTTGGTCCCTCTGTTAATAGACTGCACAGTGAGACCTGTACAATATGTTCCTTTTTCCAGGCTGCTTGCTATGCAGTGGTGGGTTGCTATATTGTTAGCAGACTTCAATGCAGCTGCAGACCCATATCCTATCACTGATCTGCCTAGTTTTGTAGAATGGCTCATGTAGCCATCATTCCTGCTATGGATTGTTGTACTGAATCCATACTTCACTATATTTGCCCTCCATTTTATCATACCAGTCTAGCTAACACTATTTGCCTACAGCATGTGAGTTTAAGTAAAGATGTACAGAACCAGTTAGGGACTGTGTATTCATCACATTGATATAACTGAGTGGTGTGTCCCTCCGTTGCATGAAAGAGTAATATTTGTGTTACAGGCAAATACATCTTCTCTATTCCAAACCTACTTGAAAAACTGACTCAAACTCATCAGTTAGCTGAGTTCACATTAGTTTTAGAGGCTGAAGAGGAAAAAAGAGCATCGAAGGGCCAGAGAAATAAAAATGTCCAATGACAATATAAGGTGAATGCTACAAGACTCAATGTTCTAGGCCTGGTCTACACTAGGCTTTTATGTCGACTTTAGCGCCGTTAACTCGAATTAACCCTGCACCCGTCCACACCAGGAAGCCATTTAGTTCGACATAAAGCTCTCTTTAAATCGATTTCTGTAATCCTCCCCAACGAGAGGATTAGCGCTAAATTCGACATGGCCATATCGAATTAGGCTAGGTGTGGATGGAAATCGACGGTAATAGCTCCGGGAGCTATCCCACAGTGCACCACTCTGTTGACGCTCTGGACAGCAGTCCGAGCTCGGATGCTCTGACCAGCCACACCCCCGGGAAAATTTGAATTCATTTTCATTTTCCTGTCTGGGCAGTTTGAATCTCAGTTCCTCTTTGGACATCGAGGGGAGCTCAGCAGCAGTGGCAACTATGCAGAGCTCTCCAGCAGAGATGGCCGTGCAATCCAATAGAAAGAGGGCCCCAGCATGGACTGATCGGGAAGTCTTGGATCTCATCGCAGTGTGGGGCGATGAGTCCGTGCTTTCAGAGCTGCGCTCCAAAAGAAGGAATGCTAAGATCTACGAGAAGATCTCCAAAGCCATGGCAGAGAGAGGCTACAGCCGGGATGCAACGCAGTGCCGCGTGAAAATCAAGGAGCTGAGACAAGGCTACCAAAAAACCAAAGAGGCTAACGGACGCTCCGGATCCCAGCCCCACACATCCCGTTTCTACGAGGCACTGCATTCCATCCTGGGAGCGGCCGCCACCACTACCCCACCCCTGACCGTGGACTCCGAGGATGGGATATTGTCCGCGGCCGGTTCCTCAGCGGACGGGGAAGAGGAGGAAGGAGATGAGGAGGACGAGGCAGTCGACAGCGCTGGCACCGCTGATTTCCCCGACAGCCAGGAGCTCTTCATCACCCTTACCGAGATCCCGTACCAACCGTCCCCATCCCTTACCCCGGACACAGAATCAGGGGAAGGATCAAGCAGTAAGTGCTGTAAACATGTAAACATTTATTTAAAACAGAACGGTAATATTTATACTATTAACAAGGTATATTTATAAAAGTGCTGTAAACTAGTAAAAAAATAATCAGGTACAAAACAGGAATATTTTCAAAGGTAACAAATGGGTTTTCATGATTTCTCTGTCTTAGGCTCTTCTCAATTTAGTCCCAAGTATTTTAAAAAAATTTCACAATGTCCGTTACTACATGATTCCCAGGCCCAAGACGCTCCACTCCAAAGTCCCAGTGCACCTACGCGAAAATCCGGTCAATGTGGCCGGGGATCGACGAGAAATCCTCGTAGGAGAACTCCTCGTAGGTCTCGTGGAGGTAGAGCTCAAGCCTGTTGATCAGGTTCCGGGGTAGGGCGATCTTAGTGGGCCCTCCGTGGTAGCAGACATGTCCCCTCCACGCCACAATCAAGTACTCCGGGATCATCGCACGACATAGCATGGCGGCATACGGCCCCGGTTTCTGCATGCTTTCCCGCAGCATGCGTTCTCTCTGGGTGTCCGGGATCCTCAGGAGGGTGATGTCGCTCATGACGCCCTGCTTTGAATTAGGGAGGGGAATGTTAGTATTGGAACTGCTTTACAGCCACGCGGTGGAGGGAGAGGGGCAGCATACAGGGATCTTTCCCTGGGACAGCCGCGAGGGGGTGGGACAGGGGCAGAGTTGATGCTGTCCTGATTGCTGGCAGCAGAGACTGGCATTGCTTTCAGTGTGAAAGGAGGCCAGTGCTACTGCTGGAGTTTTAAGCAGCCACAAGTCTGCGGCTTACCATTATTGCCCGCTCCAGAAGTTCAGGTCTCCAGCCACAGTTCTCTGAACACTCCAAGACCTCCGCAAGTCCACAGGCACTGAAGGCGACGGCCGAAAATTCGACCTTGTCCTGAGTGCGCATGTGAGAGGTGCAGTGCATGGTCTTGTTCACAGAGAAAGACTAGGTTCTTTGTATACAATTTCATTTATCTGTCTCAGGAATTCACTCCCTTTTTAAAATTCACACAGACACATCTGCGACTGTCTCCCAACCCAGCCTGTCAGCACACTCCCAGAGGCTAGCGCAGATTAGGCGGAGGAAGAAGAAGACGCGTGAAGACATGTTCTCAGAACTAATGGGCTGCTCCCGAGCCCAGGCAGCCCAGCAGACACAGTGGAGGGAGAACTTGTCACAAATGCACCGAGCAGTCATGGAACGGGAGGAGAGGTGGCGTCAGGAGGACCAACAGGCTACTGAAAAGCTGCTTGGACTAATGAGGGAGCAAACGGACACGCTCCGGCGCCTAGTGGATGTTCTGCAAGACCGGAGGCAGGAGGACAGAGCCCCGCTGCAGTCTATCTGTAACCGCCCTCACCCGCCACCAAGTCCCACACCACCCTCACCCAAAGTCCAAAGAAGGAGGGGCGGCAAGGGCCGTTAAAACTTTCAGTCAACCCCTGCAGACTGCTCTAGCACTAGAAGGCTGACATTCCCCAAAATTTCATAAGTCCTTTCCTACCCACCTCACACAAGCCCCCGTCCAAGTTTCACCCCCCACGTTTCATGTCTGGTTCGCAATAAAATGTTTGTTTCTGTTCATTACTGTTTCAGTCAGGTTCTTTTGAGGGAGAGTCTGTCTGGAGGGGGGGAAGGGGCTTGGTAATTGG
>NW_020664409.1:87467727-87520227 GCF_002925995.2 Terrapene triunguis | reverse complement strand
GGGGGGGGGGGTTGCTCTGTGACTTTGTGGCGGGGGGAGGGCAGTTACAGATCTTATGCAGCGGTCCTTATCCTGGCTCACAGATCCACGCAGCAGGGGATCTGTAACCCTACCCCCCCTGCCAGAAAGTCACATAGCCGACACATACACACAGTCCCCCCCAGGAGTGCTGGCAGGCTCCATTGAAATAACCAGTCCACCAGTGCGGAGCCTGTCATTCCGGGAGTTTAGAAGCATCATTTGCATCAGAACACTGAACCCGCCCCCCCGCCACAGTCTGCGTCCCCGGTTTAAAATATTCCCGCGAAAACAGCAAGACAGACAACGGTGTTCATTAACAAAATCGAAATGATTTTATTTTTTGGGAAGGGGAAGGGGGTGAAGGGGGTATGTAACTGGAGAGGATAGTCAAAATGGACTGGGTAAAGAAACGGGGGCAGGTTCAGCTTTTCTGTCCACAAACTGAAAAGTCACTGGTTGCCCTGCTCACTCAGGAACCTAGCTTTCAAAGCCTCCCGGATGCACAGGGCGTGCCGCTGGGATCTTCTAATGGCCCGGCTGTCTGGCTGGACGTAATCAGCAGCCAGGCTATTTGCCTCAACCTCCCACCCCGCCATAAAGGTCTCCCCCTTGCTCTCACACAGATTGTGGAGCACACAGCAAGCTGCAATAACGATGGGGATATTGGTTTCACTGAGATCACAGCGAGTGAGTAAGCTTCTCCATCTCCCTTTGAGACGGCCAAAAGCACACTCCACCACCATTCTGCACTTGCTCAGCCGGTAGTTGAAGAGTTCTTTTTCTGTGTCCAGGGCGCCAGTATAGGGCTTCATGAGCCAGGGCATTAGCGGGTAGGCTGGGTCCCCGAGGATGACTGTAGGCATCTCCACATCCCCAAGAGTTATTTTGTGGTCTGGGAAGTAAATACCTTCCTGCAGCCGTCTAAACAGACCAGAGTTCCTGAACACGCGAGCGTCATGAACCTTGCCCGGCCATCCGACGTAGATGTTTGTAAACCGTCCCCGATGGTCCACCAGTGCTTGCAGCACCATTGAAAAGTAGCCCTTTCTATTGATGTACTGGCTGGCCTGGTGGTCCGGTCCCAGGATAGGGATGTGAGTCCCATCGATAGCCCCACCGCAGTTTGGGAATCCCATCGCGGCAAAGCCATCTATGATGACCTGCGCGTTTCCCAGGGTCACTACCTTTGGGAGCAGTACCTTGACGATTGCCTTGGCTACTTGCATGACAACAACCCCCACGGTAGATTTGCCCACACCAAAGTGGTTCGCGACTGACCGGTAGCTGTCCGGCGTTGCAAGCTTCCAGAGGGCTATGGCCACTCGCTTCTGGACAGTGAGGGCTGCTCGCATGCGGGTGTCCTTGCGCTTCAGGGCAGGGGACAGCAACTCACAAAGTTCGAGGAAAGTCCCCTTCCGCATGCGAAAGTTTCGCAGCCACTGGGATTCATCCCAGACCTGAAGCACTATACGGTCCCACCATTCCGTGCTTGTTTCCCGGGCCCAGAATCGCCGTTCAACAAAATCCACATGCCCCATTGCCAACGTGATGTCCTGGGCGCTGGGGCTCGTGGTTTCTGACAGCTCTGTGCCACTCTCCGACTTCAGGCTCTCACGGCGGTGCCGTAGCCTCCTCGCCCGATTTCTCTGCATCTGCCTCAGGGAAAGGTGTATGATAAGCTGCGAGGTGTTGAGAACGGCCACAAGTGCAGCGATGGTCGCAGCGTGATCCATGATCGCAGTGCTGTGGCGTCCGCGCTGTCACTGACCAGAAAAGTGCGCGAACTGATTTCCCGCCGGCGCTTTCATGGAGGGAGGGAGGGCGTTAGTGACGGACGGATGACGACAAATTTTTTTTACCCAGAAGGCATTGGCGGCTCGACCCAGAATTCCGATGGGCAGCGGGGACTGCGGGAACTGTGGGATAGCTGCCCACAGTGCACCGCTTCCAATATCGACGCTCGCCCCGTTAGTGTGGACTCACAAAGTCGAATTACTGTCCTTAGTGTGTCCTTAGTGTGGACACACACGTTCGACTTTGCAATATCGATTCCACATATTCGATTTAAGTAAAATCGAATTACCCTCGTAGTGTAGACATACCCCTAGAGTGCTCTCTAGTGTCGAGACCCAGTGTTGCAGCACCTCAGTGTCTCAACAGTGATCTTTGGCCTGCTTTCACCGTAGAGATGCCTGGCTGTAGTGAGTTGACTCTTCAGCTAAGTGTGATGATGGGTGTATTCCCTTCCTACTCCCTGGTGCTGTTTCCTGCTCTCTGAACTCATTGTTCCAATGCTTGTTCCTGTGTGTGTGTGTGTGTGTGTGTACGTGCGTGCTGTTACTGAGGGCTTTCAGCTATATACCTGCCATTTGGACTATTATTTTTCAGACTGTTGCTGACTTAACTGATTAGTGGTTATTACTTGTTTTGACACGTACTTGTCTTGCTTCAATTTCGTTATGTTTTTGGATTGTTGTTCTGGAGTGCATCAGAATGTAACACTCAGTCATTGACAAAAGTTCACCCCTTCTATGGTATCCAAGTCCAAAATAAAGAAATTACAAGGTCTTTGCCCCAGTTTCAACCTGAGCCCAGCCCCTTCTTCCAAAGGGGTCTGTCTACTCTCCTCTGATTCAAGCACTCTGTTACCCACTTTTGTAAAGGACCACTCACAGCAAGATAGATAAGTCTACTGAGAGCACCACAGGCTGGGAACTTACTGCTTTATTTAGCTGCATCACAGAGCTGCAGGGAGGGGAATTCTCAATAACTAAAATAGAAAATAAGGGAGGGGTGGAGCATAGTTTGATCCCATAATATTCTAGGTAGTCTATTTAACCATATCATGACCACTGGACTACACCCACCCTCTAGCTTTCACCCATCCCAGGTTCCTTTCCGTCTGTCCTATCAGCCTCTCCTGGGTTCCTTTGGGTTGCTCCCTCCTCTTTCCTGAGCAGCCACAGGTGGCCTGGCCTGTGGCAGATTGCAGATAAGAAGGCCTGGGAGTGGTTGCTCCAGAAAGAGCAGAGAGCAACCCAAAGGAATCCAGGAGAGATCTGGCCTGCAGCCAGCCCTCACAGCTGGGCATCCTTCCTCTTAAGCAGGATGGAGCTAACTGAACATGGCTGACTGGCCCCAGGCCTACTGGCCCTTAAAGGGGCAGGCTGCCCTGTAACATTGAACAATAAAGCAAAACATTTTCTCGCATCTTCAGGCCCACTTCTGTGTGGTTTCCTATGCCTTTCAATTATCTTGGTCAACATACCCCAGCTCACTCCTCCCTTCACATATTCCTTAGAAGGCACTTTTTAAAAAAAACCCTAAAACAAGGCACCCAATACCCTATTTCAAAACTCTGGCTGACTGGCTAAGTCAGCTCAGAGACAACACTTCCTACAAGAGGGAGCTTGCTCAGTCAGGGAGGAAGATGCAGGGTCAGGAGAAGGACCTGGGGTTGCTTTCTCTAGTAGCTTGTTGAAAGGCCTGGTAGGAGTAGGGTTTCCAGGGGTCTGGTTGTCGACTGGAATGCCTGGTCAAAAAGGCACCCTGACGGCTCCGGTCAGTACTGCTGACCAGGCCGTTAAAAGTCCGGTTGGCCGCGCAGCAGGGCTAAGGCAAGCTTTCTGGCTGTCATGGCTCTGTGCGGCTCCCAGAAGCAGTGGCATGTCTTCCCTCCAGCTCCTAGGCATAGGGTTAGCCAGGGGGCTCCACGCACTGTTCCCACCACAAGCGCCGGTTCCACAGTCATTGGCCAGGAACCGTTGCCAATGGGAGCTGCGAGGGCGGCAATGTACAGAGCTGCCTGGCCGCGCCTCCACGTAGGAGCCAGAGGGAGAACATGCCATTGCTTCCAGGAGCTGCTTGAAGTAAGCGCCATCTGGAACCTTCACCCCGACCCCCTCCCATACCCCAACCCCTGCACCAGCCCTGATCCCCCTCCCACCCTCCAAACCCCTTGGTCCCAGCTCAAAGCATCCTCCTACACCCCAAACCTCTCATCCCCAGCCCTTCCCCAAATCCTGCACCCCCAGCCGGAACCCTCCCCCCCATGCTCCAACCCCCTGCCCCAGCCCTGATCCCCCGCCCGCCCTCTGAACCCCTTATTCCCAGCCTTGAGTACCCTCCTGCACCCCAACCCCCTCATCCCCATCCCCACCCCAGAGCCTGCACCCACTGCCAGAGCCCTCACTCACACACCCTGCACACCAACCCCATCCCCCAGCTGGGAGCCCCCTCCTGCATGCCAAACCCCTCAGCCCCATCCCAGAGCTCACTCCTGCACCCCAAATCCCTTATCCCTAGCCCCACACCAGAGACCACACCCCCATCAGGACCCCTCACCCCCCCACACACCCCAATCCCCTGCCTCAACCTGGAGCCCCCTCCCACCCTCCGAACTCCTCAGTCCCAGCCCGGAGCACCCTCCTATACCCAAACCCCTCATCCCTGGCTCCATCTCAGAATACGCACCCCCAGCCAGAGCTTTCACTTCCCCCGCACCCCAATGTCCTGCCCCAGGCCGGAGACCCCTCCCACATCCTGAACCCCACATTTTGGCCCCACCCTGGAACCCACACCCCCAGCCCAGAGTCTGTCTCCTCCCACACCCCAACCCCCTATCTCAGCCTGGAGCCCCTTCTCATACTCCAAACCCCTTGATTCCAACCTCCCAGCCCAGAGCCCCCTCCTACACCCCAAATCCCTCATCTCTGGCCCCACCCCGGAGTCCGCACCCCCAGCCGGAGCCCTTACCCCCTTCTGCACCCCAACCCCCTGAGCCGGTCCAGTGAATATGAGCAAGTGAGTGAGGGTGGGGAGAGCAAGTGACAGAGGAGGGGATGGAGTGAGCGGGGGCAGGGCCTTGAAGAAGGAGTGGAGGGGTTGGGGGGGAGCGGAGGGGATAGGCAGGGGGTGAGGCAAGGGTGTTCCGTTTTGTGCGAGTAGGAAGTTGGCAACCTTATGTAGGAGTCACCATCAGCAGTGGAACATTGACAGAAAAAGGTTTTTGGAAAAGCCAAGCTGAAGGTCCTGAGTTTCAGGAGTGAACTATAGGGTCTATGAAAGATTTGGTTTAAGTTGAATTGACCTTTAGCTGTTTTGTTAAATAAAGAAAACCCAGAAGAAAACGACTGATATTTCTGCTGCCATTGAAAGCTTTATTTGACTTACCGACAGCTTACAAACCCTTTTTTCTCTTCTGTGCAGAGAAATGTTCGTTACGTACGGTCCTGACTCAGCACAGCTCTGACAATAAACAACAGAAACAAATTGTGGAACTAACAAGACTTGTATGAATGTAGTGAACAATGGCTACATAGAGAGAGAGAGACCACACTCTCCAGGAACCTAGCTTCTGCAGCACCAAAAACTCTGGCCTCTGCCAACTGAGCTTAAAGGCAAATCTATTCACTTTAAGAAAGTATTGGGCTGCTATCGTCTCCAGGGCCAGCCACTAGAGAAAGACATACGCCTGTGGTCTAGGTCAGTGTACTACACTAAATTTCACCATCTTTTCACATTTCTTCTCATTACCATCCCATTCCTCCTCCTCCTCCTCTTCTTTTTCTTAAAGTATTTGATATGGGTTGCAAGATCTATGGGATACGGCACTGATATTCATTCGTAGCACACTGTTCACGCAATACAAATCAATTACAAACTCTACTAAAATAATTATTAAATAATAATAATGCAACTGATGGTAGCTTTGCATTAGTACAGGGTCTCGGATAGGAGGCTCCCCAGCTACCATTACACAGGCATATAATCCCAATTCTGACACAGACATGATTGAAAATTTATTGCTACTGCTCATGCACCATAAGAGAGAGCTCATTTGGGTGCTTGGTGAGGACAAGCTCAATTACTGATATCGACTCATATGGATTGCTCTTCATAGACCGTATGGAAGTTTAATGACAGCTAAACTATCATGAATAATATGTTTAATCTTAAATTAAATGATGCTTGATCTCAGCTTCGTGCAAATTAAATTACACTACATAAGAACATAAGAATGGCCATACTGGATCAGACCAAAGGTCCATCTAGCCCAGTATCCTGTCTTCTGACAGTGGCCAATACCAGGTGCCCCAGAGGGAATTAACAGAACAGGTAATCACCAAGTGATCCATTCCCTGTCACCCTTTCCCAGCTTCTGGCAAATAGAGGCTAGGGAAACCATCACTTGCCATCCTGGCTAATAGCCATTGATGGACCTATCCTCCATGAACTTATCTAGTTCTTTTTTGAACCCTGTTATAGTCTTGGCCTTAACAATATCCTCTGGCTAGGAGTTCCACAGGTTGACTGGGCATTGTGTGAAAAAAATACTTCCTTTTGTTTGTTTCAAACCTGCTGCCTATTAATTTCATTTGATGACCCCTAGTTCTTGTGTTATGAAAAGGAGTAAATAACACTTCCTTATTTATTTTCTCCACACCTCTATCATATCCCCCCCTTAGTTGTCTCTTTTCCAAGCTGAAAAGTCCTGGACTTATTAATCTCTCCTCAGGTGGCAGCCGTTTCATACCCCTAATCACTCTTTTTGCCATTTTCTGAACCTTTTCCAATTCTAATATATCGTTTTTGAGATGGGGCGACCACATCTGCACACAATATTTAAGATGTGGGCATACCAGGGATTTATACAGAGGCAATATGATACATTCTGTCTTATTATCTATCCCTTTCTTAATGATTCCCAATATTCTGTTTGCTTTTTTGACTGCTTCTGCACATTGAGTGGATGTTTTTAGAGAACTATCCGCTATTACTCCAAGATCTCTTTCTTCAGTTGTAACAGCTAATTTAGACCCAATCATTTTATATGTATAGTTGGGATGATGTTTTCCAGTGTGCCTTTCTTTGCATTAATCAGCACTGAATTTCATCTGCCATTTTGTTGCCCAGTCATCCAGTTTTGTGAGATCCTTTTGTAGCTCTTTGCAGTCTGCTTGGGACTTAACTATCTTGAGTAGTTTTGTATCATCTGCAAATTTTACCACCTCACTGTTTACCTCCTTTTTCCAGATCATTTAGGAATATGTTGAATAGGACTGGTCCCAGTATAGACCCCTGGGGGACAGCACTATTTACCTCTCTCCATTCTGAAAATGACCATTTATTCCTACCCTTTGTTTCCTAGCTTTTACCCAGTTACCAGTCCATGAGAGGACCTTCCTACTTATCCCATGACAGTTTACAAATTCTGTTTGTCTATGTGTCTGACAATTTTGTTCTTTACTATAGTTTCAACCAGTTTTCCTGGTACTGAAGTCAGGCTTACCAGCATGTAATTGCCAGGATCACCTCGGGAGCCCTTTTTAAAAATTGGCATCACATTAGCTATTCTCCAGTCATTTGGTACAGAAGCTTATTTAAATGATAGGTTACAAACTACAGTTAATAGCGCTGCAATTTCACATTTGAGTTCCTTCAGAACTCTTGGGTGAATGCCATCTGGTCCTGGTGACTCATTGCTGTTTAGTGTAGCAATTTGTTTCAAAACCTCCTCTAATGTCTCAATCTAGGACAGTTCCTCAGATTTGTCACCTAAAAAGAATGGCTCAGGTTTGGGAATCTCCCTCACATCCTCCATCATGAAGACCAATGCAAAGAATTTATTTAGTTTCTCCGCAATGGCCTTATCATCCTTGAGTGGTCCATTTCGATCGTCCAGTGGCCCCACTTCCTGCAGGCTTCCTGCATCTGATGTACTTAAAAAAAAGTTTGCTATTACTTTGTGAGTCTTTAGCTAGCTGTTCTTCAAATTCTTTTTTGGCCTCCTAATTATATTTTTACATGTCATTTGCCAGAGTTTGTGCTCCTTTCTATTTTCCTCACTAGGATTTAACTTCCTCTTTTTAAAGAATGCCTTTTTGCCTCTCACTGCTTCTTTTACTTTTTTGTTTAGCCACGGTAGCACTTTTTTGGTTCTCTTACTATTTTTTTTTAATTTGGCGTAAACATTTAAGTTGAGCCTCTATTATGAGGTCTTCAAAAAAAGTTTCCATGCAGCTTGCAGGGATTTCACTTTTGGTGCTGTACCTTTTAATTTCTGTTTAACCAACCTCTTCATTTTTGTGTAGTCCCCTTTTCTGAAATTAAATGCTACAGTGTTGGACTGCTGTGGTGTTTTCCCCACCACAGGGATGTTAAATTTAATTATATAATGCTCACTATTATCAAGCAGTCCAGCTATATTCACTTCTTGGACCAGATAATGTACTCCACTTAGGACTAAATCAAGAATTGCCTCTCCTCTTGTGGGTTCCAGGACTAGCTGCTCCAAGAAGCAGTCTTTTAAGGTGTCAAGAAACTTTATCTCTACATCCCGTCCTTAAGTGACATACACCAAGTGAATATGGGGATAGTTGAAATCCCCCATTATTATTGACTTTTTTATTTGTATAGCCTCTCTAATCTCCCTGAGCATTTCACAGTCACTATCACCATCCTGCCCACGTGGTCGGGAATATATCCCTACTACTATATTCTTATTATTAGCGCATGGAATTACTATCCATAGAGATTCTATGGTACAGTTTGGTTCATTTAAGATTTTTACTTTATTTGATTCTATACTTTCTTTCACATATAGTGCCTGTCCCCCACCAGCACGACCTGTTCTGTCCTTCCAATATATTTTGTACTGTGTCCCATTGATTATCCTCATTCCATAAACTTTCTGTGATGCCTATTATATCAATATCCTCATTTAATACGAGGCACTCTAGTTCACCTATCTTATTATTTAGACTTCTAGTATATAAGCACTTTTTAGCTGCCTGCTATTACAGTAGGGAAGTCATGGTAGTTCAGAAGAGAGTGAAAATTAATGTTAAGAAGGAAAGACAAAGCTGGACAGAAAAGGTGTTGGGAAAGAAAATAATTGGACTTTAAAAAGATAAATTTGGAGGTGGGAAATGTAAAGGAAAAACAAAGTACACAAAGTGCTGGCATTAGTAGATTTTATTTTTTTCTTATTTATGTTCCTATGATCTGTGACAAATGCTAAGATGTTATAAATTGGTGAAGTTCTATTTACTTCCAGATGGGGAACTACAGGACTCCATTCACTGAATCTGGCCCTATGTATTTTAGAATGATTCTCAAGGATGTGATGTGTAGTTATTTTTGTGTTTTTTACATATTGATCACCTTTCTTTATCTTAACTTCAGGAGAAGTATCATAAAAAGTCATTTACCTAGAGTATCAGAGTACTTTTCTTTCTGTCCCAACTGCAAAATGGCAAAAGATACAGAAAATGATGGTATTAAAACAGATTAATATAATATAATTAAAGTAATTCTTAGTTCAAGTACTGTAGGAGAAACACAAAACCTATCCTTGCTGAAACCTGAATATTTGAGGTCCGGCTGAGAAAAGAATTAAACACTTTCACCTTCAGAAATAATAGTCTTTTTCCTTGATTCATAGAAAATAACTGTTATGAGGGAAAGAAACAAAGCTTGTAAGATCTTGGTATTTCACCTTAAACAGAAAGCTAAACTATTTCCAGGGAGAGCATGAATGGGGAAAGACTGATTTACAAAACATAAACATTAGATCTCAATTAAAATGTGTAATCAATTTTTCTCTACTCTGCTTAAAGGTGTGGAGCTCTATATATATTACTGTCATCTCTTTCCAAACAAAGCCTGACTCCCTGATAACTCTAGTGAGATCATTTGGACTATAGAAATATCAAAGGCAAACAGAACCCTAGGCTAAATTTTACAAGATTCTTAAAAAGACCTCATGTAATGTTTCATAACATTCAAAAATCATGAAGCTTTTCTTTCCTGAACACTGATATAAAAATCATACCAAAAATTCCTTTTTTTGTACTGTCAAGGATACTTTCATGATAACTGAAACCTCAATTTGGATTAAATAATACATAGAACCTGTCTTCACCATACTTTACAGACTGACAGCACCACTGAGAGGTAAGTAAAGATTTTTATCACTCCAGTTTTACAGAGGAGAAACTGAGATAGAGGGGGAAATGAAATCAGAGTGCCACAGCGTGAGTATCAGAACTGGCATTATGCTTCAGTAATTCCTGATACCAAATCCTGTTCTCAAACCAATAGATTATATGGGCCAGTACATAGGTGCTGACTCTGTGAGTGCTCCAGAGCTGGAGCACCCACAGAAAAAAAAATGGTGGGTGCTTAGCACTCACCAGCAGCCCCATCAATCACTGCCTCCCCTTTCCCCCAGCGCCTCCCGCCCACCAGCGGCCCCGCTGATCAGCACCTCCTCCTCCCCCCCAGCACCTCCAGCCCACCGCATGTCAGCTATTCTGTGGTGTGGCGGAGGTGCTGGGGGGTAGGGGGTGGAGCGAGGGTGGTGCGCTCAGGGGAAGAGGTATGGTGAGGGCAGGGGCGCAAAGAGGTGGGGTGGGAGGTGGGAAGAGACAGGGCAGGGGTGGAGTCTTTGGGGAAGGAATGGAGTGGGGGCAGGGCCTGGTGCACCCCCTGGCACATTAGAAAGTCGTTGCCTATGGGCCAGTATATAAAACAGTATCCGCCTGATTTATATGTCTAATAGCATTTATAGGTCATTTAGGTGGCTCAATGGCCATATGCATACTCCATATGCATACTGTTGAATGCATATACACACACCCCACCCTCTCTCTCTCTCTCTCAGGCACACACACACACACACACACACACACACACACACACACACACACAGACAGTACACATCATTTTTACATAGAACTTTTAGAAAAGCTGGTATTTCAGTTAGATACATATATGTAGATTATGTGTGTGTCTGTGTATCTGTACACACACAGACAAACACACATCCCTTTTATAATATAACAGATGTGCAACACAACTCTTCTATATTTGATCAAATCTGTTAAAGCCAAGGAACAAACTCCACAGATCTCCTAGGAGCCATGTGACTTTCTTTTCTGCACGCATTTCTTCAGTTCTTTCTTTCCAGGAGTCTTAGATAAATGAAATAGAACTGGTGAGGGCTACTGTGTTCAGATAGCTATGTCTATATTGCTCATGATATTAAGAGGATCAAGGCTTGAATTCAAGACATTGCAAAAGTAAGGGCCAGATCATGCAACAGTTAGGGATGTGAATAAGGTAACTCACATGAATAGTCCCTTTGAAATCCGAAGGATACTTCCCAGTCAATAGCACTTACATAGAATAGTAGACAAATGGTAGGATGTTCTTATATCTTTTTCTCTCTCTATATATCTTAGTATATATTCTGGTTACAAAAAATGGTGGGTGGAAGGTATGCTTCCAAAGATGATAGAATCATAGAATCATAGAATATCAGGGTTGGAAGGAACCTCAGGAGGTCATCTAGTCCAACCTCCTGCTCAAAGCAGGACCAATCCCCAACAAAATCATCCCAGCCAGGACTTTGTCAAGCCTAATCTTAAAAACCTCTAACGAAGGAGATTCCACCATCTCCCTAGGTAACCCATTCCAGTGCTTCACCACCCTCCTAGGGAAAAAGTTTGTTCTAATATCCAACCTAAACCTCCCCCACTGCAACTTGAGACCATTACTCCTTGTTCTGTCAGAGAAAAAAGGAAAGGTCAAGGAGGGTCCTGAGGAAATGCCATCTGAAGTTGTAGGGGAATACCACAGGGGGAACAGTCCCTCCACCTGAGCAGGGACTTGAACCGTGGACCCTCAGATTAAAAGTTTGATGTTCTACCAACTGAGTTAGCCCACTATTAAACAAAGCTTTTTTGCAATTATCACTAGAGGCAACAAAAAGAATGACGATGATGGTGATGTTGGGCTATATTATTTTGTTTCTTTGTTTTTGTTTTGTTTTAATACAATAATATTAACATTTTTCTTCTCTGGAAGAGAACTCTTTTCCTATTTACAACAGACAACTTTGCTGTCAGCCTGCACAAAAAGAAAGAAAGATAGGTATGATATATTCAGTATTCAAACTGTGTCTATAGTTGACCAGGGAAGAGGGGTGACGGGTCAAGTTTCTGTGTACTAATGACTGCTTGTACTTCACAGACATGTCAGGGCCATTTGGATGATATATCTGGCCATTCTGAAGATGCAGCTCTGATAAACTAGCACTTGTGCTGATGACTGTTCCTAAGTTGTTTGTTTTGTAACAATTTAAGAAAATGGTAGTTTTAATATTCTGAGTATCTAATGAGGCTCAATGTCCTACAATGGGACTAGGGTTGCCAATTATGGTCGGACATATTCCTGAAGGTTTCATCACATAACATAATCTCGAATGAAAGCTTAATCTTTAATTCCTGGAGACTCCCTGGCAATCCTGGAGGGTTGGCAACCCTCAATGGAATTGGGAAAAGAACAGATTTTCCTACACCTATTGTCATGGAGATGGACACCTGGCTTCAAGAAAGTTTTACTTTTCTAACTGAAAAACATGAGGAAAGTTAGAGCTCCAAAATAACTGTTATCTCTGTTGAGTGCTAAAATCCACCTCGCAGTTCCCAGATCATACTAAAAACTACAGTTCTCGTACCCAAACACAGAAGTGGTTTCAGTTGGTGGGATGCCAGCATAAAATAAATATGAGTTTAATTGACAAAAATCATTTAAAAAACTGTTATGTTTCTATGCTGAGATAAGCTATTCCTGCTTTTTAAATTAATTACATGGACTTAAATGGAGAAAGTGGCAACCACACGAAAACAAAACAACGCTAAAAATAAATCAAGCTAGCACAGTGAATTGATCCTCATTTTCAAGTTACATCGAGCCACACTTCATTCCTGGGTTCAGCCGCCAACTACTACCAAGATACATATGTTTTTATATTCTGTCTCAAAAGGTTCCATTTCTTAAAGGTAGCAGAACCACAACTAATCACCACAGATCTTAAAGCAAAAATCTATTTAATTTATGCTGTTGGATAGCCACCATTCTGGTTTGTCACTAAAGGGGATTGCTGGGATCGACAACAGCATACAGTTGCTTGTGTGGCTAATACATAATTACATAATAACTCAAGATTGCAGATCCCCACAGGATGGCAGCGAGCAGAGGAGCACAGATGCTGCCCACCTGCTTTGGGGAAATTCAGTCAATTTCTATCACTATATGAGGTAAGGGCGCACTAAGTGCTAACTGAGAGGCTCTGACTACTACTGAGATGTGAGCACCACGTGATCCTCTTTCCCCTGCAGATCATGCTCCAGGGAGAAGGAGAAGGGGAATGTTTGTTCAAAATAGACTCATGCCAATGGATGCCCCAAAAAGCTTCCCAGCTGGCACAGCTGTAAGTGCCCCACAAATGCCTTGGCTCCAAAAGACAAATAAGGGTGGGCTCTTTGATTTTAACAGAGCCATGGCCATCTGCTGCCTCTCTCTTCTCTCCTGCACTAAGCAATGTCTGAGAAATGTGTGCAGTCAGATATTTATTCTAGGTATGTTCCAATATGTTTGTCGGTGTGCACTTTTGGACCATGTCAGGGCCACGGAGACAGATGATGTGTGACAGGAATTACATGATAGTGCAGACTCTGTATTTACTATGATCAATTTAATTTCCATACAGCCAATCCTTTCATTTCCTTGTGGGAATTTCTTGTTCTGTGGAATGAATTAATTTAATAAAACTGATTTCCTATAAGGATATTTGGAGTTTTAAAACTTTAGGCCTGGTGTTTATTAGTCCTGGTATTTTTGGCACACATGTAAAGAAACAGGAAAGCCAATGGGATTATCCAAAACCAGAATTATGCCATAGTCAAACATGCAAATAGATTATGAATTGTGACTAAGAAAGTTTCTAAACGAATTTATTCAACTGAGCTTCAGCAAAGCAAGTGTTCAATGCATCACTGATGTAGTGATGTCCTATGTACTCCACTGTACACATGCAAAGAGTCAAATCCAGAAGTGCTTGCCCATCAAACTCCCATTGAAATAAATACTTTTTACCTGTGTAACCCACTGATGAATATGTATTATGTCTCCTCTTCTTTGCCCAATCCAAAAAGGGTGATAATCTGTTACAGACCGTACCTATAGAGCCTGGCTATTTAGCTCAAACTATGAAACTCATGCTTTAAACTAGAGAGTAATTTTGTGTATGTTGTGTGTAGTTTAGTATAATTTGGTAAATGAAAAAATAGATTATGATTTCAAAAATTATTTTGATGAAATATCAATATGTCACTACAATTTTGTGGGAAATTTTGTGAAAAACAGAAAATGTTAATGTTAACTTTTTTTTCTGAAAAGCTTTGTTTTTGAAAAAAGTCCAGGATTCTTCTTCTTTTTATCAAAATGTATTTTGTGCAAAATTCTTTTGACCAGCTTTAGTTTTGCATATTTGTCAGTGAATTTCTATGGATCACAATATGTTGGATTCTTTTGTAATATTTATTCTGTGTATTCACATACATATATGTTCTGCCTTTTCTTTGTCTCAAAGCTGGAAAAAATAGAATTTCTGTTAAAGAAAGTATTGGAATCAATTGGAGAAGATGTGAGTGCTCACAAATTAGAATATAGCAAAGGCTGCTCAAATCAGTTGTGCTCCCTACTGGAGCTTATCAGGTGAGTAATAGACTAGGGTATAAGGAGAAAAATATGTAATTTTGTAATGTTTGCAACTATTTTATCCGAATAGTACCACAGAAATTTCAATTACCCTCTGAATGGTAATTGTGGTAAATGTGGAAAGTAAATTCAATCATCAAACTGTAGAATACAGGGATTTCAATCCTGTTTTTACTTAAAAATTCAAAATAAGCCAAAGAGGAGTTTGAAGAACAGCTAGCCAAAAACTCGAAAGGTAATAACAAAATGTTTTTTAAATATATCAGAAGCAGGAAGCCTGCTAAACCACCAGTGGGGCCCCTTGATGATCGAAATACAAAAGGAGCGCTTAAAGACTGTCATAACTATAAAGGGAAGGGTAACAGCCCTCCTGTGTACAATACTATAAAATCTCTCCTGGCCAGAGACTCCAAAATCCTTTTACCTGTAAAGGGTTAAGAAGCTCAGGTAACCTGGCTGACACCTGACCCAAAGGACCAATAAGGGGACAAGATACTTTCAAATCTTGGTGGGGGGGCGGGGAGGCTTTTGTTTATGCTCTTTGTTTTGGTGGGAGTTCGCCCTTGGGACTAAGAGGGGCCAGACATCAATCCAGGCTCTCCAAATCTTTCTGAACAAGTCTCTCATATTTCAAACTTGTAAGTAAACAGCCAGGCAAGGCGTGTTAGTTTTATCTTTGTTTTCTCAACTTGTAAATGTACCTTTTACTAGGGTGTTTACCTCTGTTTGCTGTACTTTGAACCTAAGGCTAGAGGGGGATTCCTCTGGGCTCTTTAAGTTTGATTACCCTGTAAAGTTATTTTCCATCCGGATTTTACAGAGATGTTTTTGATCTTTTTCTTTAATTAAAAGCCTTCTTTTTAAGAACCTGATTGATTTTTCCTTGTTTTAGATCCAAGGGGGTTGGATCCTGATCCACCAGGAATTGGTGGGAGAAAGGAGGGGGGATGGTTAATTTCTCCGTGTTTTAAGATCCAAGGGGTTTGGATCTTGATCCACCAGGAGTTGGTGGGAGAAAGGAGGGGGATGGTTAATTTCTCCTTGTTTTAAGATCCAAGGGGTTTGGATCAGTATTCACCAGGGAATTGGTGAAGAGTCTCTCAAGGCTACCCAGGGAAGGGAATTAGCACATTGGGAGTGGTGGCCGCAGACCAAATCTAAGCTGGTAGTTAAGCTTAGAAGTTTTCATGCAGGCCCCCACATCTGTACCCTAAAGTTCAGAGTGGGGAAGCAGCCTTGACAAAGACGATAAAGTCATTGCGGAGAAACTAAATGGATTCTTTGCTTCAGTCTTCACGGCTGAGGATGTTAGGGAGATTCCTAAACATGAGCCGGCTTTTGTAGGTGACAAATCTGAGGAACTGTCACAGATTGAAGTGTCACTAGAGGAGGTTTTGGAATTAATTGATAAACTTAACATTAACAAGTCACCGGGACCAGATGGCATTCACCCAAGAGTTCTGAAAGAACTCAAATGTGAAGTTGCGGAACTATTAACTAAGGTTTGTAACCTGTCCTTTAAATCGGCTTCTGTACCCAATGACTGGAAGATAGCTAATGTAACACCAATATTTAAAAAGGGCTCTAGAGGTGATCCCAGCAATTACAGACCGGTAAGTCTAACGTCGGTACCGGGCCAATTAGTCGAAACAATAGTTAAGAATAAAATTGTCAGACACATAGAAAAACATAAACTGTTGAGGAATAGTCAACATGGTTTCTGTAAAGGGAAATTGTGTCTTACTAATCTATTAGAGTTCTTTGAAGGGGTCAACAAACATGTGGACAAGGGGGATCCAGTGGACATAGTGTACTTGGATTTCCAGAAAGCCTTTGACAAGGTCCCTCACCAAAGGCTCTTACGTAAATGAAGTTGTCATGGGATAAAAGGGAAGGTCCTTTCATGAATTGAGAACTGGTTAAAAGACCGGGAACAAAGGGTAGGAATTAATGGTAAATTCTCAGAATGGAGAAGGGTAACTAGTGGTGTTCCCCAAGGGTCAGTGCTCGGACCAATCCTATTCAACTTATTTATAAATGATCTGGAGAAAGGGGTAAACAGTGAGGTGGCAAAGTTTGCAGATGATACTAAACTGCTCAAGATAGTTAAGACCAAAGCACACTGTGATGAACTTCAAAAAGATCTCACAAAACTAAGTGACTGGGCAACAAAAGGGCAAATGAAATTTAATGTGGATAAATGTAAAGTAATGCACATTGGAAAAAATAACCCCAACTATACATACAATATGATGGGGGCTAATTTAGCTACAACAAGTCAGGAAAAAGATCTTGGAGTCATCGTGGATAGTTCTCTGAAGATGTCCGCGCAGTGTGCGGAGGCGGTCAAAAAAGCAAACAGGATGTTAGGGATCATTAAAAAGGGGATAGAGAATAAGACTGAGAATATATTATTGCCCTTATATAAATCGATGGTATGCTCACATCTCGAATACTGCGTACAGATGCGGTCTCCTCATCTAAAAAAAGATATACTGGCACTAGAAAAGGATCAGAAAAGGGCAACTAAAATGATTAGGGGTTTGGAACGGGTCCGATATGAGGAGAGATTAAAGAGGCTAGGACTCTTCAGCTTGGAAAAGAGGAGACTAAGAGGGGATATGATAGAGGTATATAAAATCATGAGTGATGTGGAGAAAGTGGATAAGGAAAAGTTATTTACTTATTCCCATAATACAAGAACTAGGGGTCACCAAATGAAATTAATAGGCAGCAGGTTTAAAACAAATACAAGGAAGTTCTTCTTCAGGCAGCGCACAGTCAACTTGTGGAACTCCTTACCCGAGGAGGTTGTGAAGACTAGGACTATAACAGCGTTTAAAGGAGAACTGGATAAATTCATGGTGGTTAAGTCCATTAATGGCTATTAGCCAGGATGGGTAAGGAATGGTGTCCCTAGCCTCTGTTTGTCAGAGGATGGAGATGGATGGCAGGAGAGAGATCACTTGACCATTGCCTGTTGGTCCACTCCCTCTGGGGCACCTGGCATTGGCCACTGTTGGTAGACAGGATACTGGGCTAGATGGACCTTTGGTCTGACCCGGTACAGCCGTTCTTATGTTCTTATGTAACCTTAACTATGCAGTTAATGTTGATACCTTCATAATATCTTTCTAAAACACACAATAAATGTTTCTTCTTGGAAATAATAGCCTTATACTCAACACATGCAATATTAAAGGGAAAGAACATGCTTTACAGATACATATTTACATATGTATATAATTTATGCATTGAGATGTCTCACTGTAACACTGTAGCGACATTCAGGTTATCTTGGCCCAGATTTGACTTTGGGATTACTGTTTTAGCCATTGACAGAGTTTAGAGCTGAGTCAGATTTTATATATATATCCTTGGCATTTCGACCATATGATTCAAATAGAGATGTGCAGAGCTTCATTTGAACCTTGAGTAAACTTTACACTGTTCGTAATCTTAAAACTGAAGCCTACATTTTGCAAATAACCAACAAAATACAACATAAACCTAACCCTAAAATCTAGTTCTCATAATAAAACCTAACTTTAAAATTAAATACAATCCCTAGAGGACACATATTTTTCTATAATATTTCTTCTACTCTATAAATAGCATTCTTGTTAGAAACAGGAAAGGAAATTGCCTCTTCTTAATTTCTACCCAAGTAATTAAGGATCCATTTATCTAACAACTTCTCCATAGTATTCTATCTTGGCAACTGCCCACCACTGTTGCATCCCAGCCCTCCATTTACTTCAATAAGCTTTAGTAGAAGGATCTGTCGAGACTCCAAGTACCAAATTCTGGCCTCACTTAAACAAATACAACCTTACTGAAGCCAAAATTGAAGTCAATGGGATTGCACAGTTACAAATCAAAGTAAAATTGAAATTCTACAAATGCACATACTCTCTCTTTCTCTCTCTCTCTCTCACACACACACGTGTGTGTGCAGAATGATACTACAATACAATATCTTATCCCATCAGAACAGAGTGCCACTACCCTGAATGTATGATTCTATGAATCCTGTCAGAAGAGAATCAGGATGGCGAGCCATGATGTGGTAGCAGCAGACTGTTTACTTTAAAATTGTTCCTGTATTTGCATATGACCCACAACCAGAAAATAAGGCAAAGGAACTGTCATACTGAATCAGGTCAATAGTCTTGTGATGGGATCCCCAGGGTGCATCCTGGGGCCATGAAACCACTGTGCCCTCTTATCTCTCCATCTTGGGCTGTCTCTCGCAATGCTTTGCTAGTGACAAGCAGCAAATCCCTCCAGGCACTGTTATCACTCAGCACAACCACATGTGGAGCTCCACACCCAGCTAGATTACATGAATGCTCCCAGATCCACTCATGAATCACAAAAAGTAAGAGTGGTTATCAAAAGAAACGAAAATATAAGCACGCAGTCTAAACTCCCAACCTTATTAGACTGGGCAACATCTAGATTAAGCAGTTTTTTCTCACCCCACTGGATATTGCACTTCGTAGTACACAGGTTTCACCCTTGAAACTGGGCCAGTCTCCTCTGTTGGAGTCTTCAGTCCTCTGAGTGTCCTTGTTGCTTGCAGCATAGGTGGGGGGAGGAGAAAAGGCCAAGCATGGGGCCACTGTGTTCTTTTTTATACCCTTAGTCCCTGTGCTTGGAGAACATGAGTCCAGACATGTCTGGTGGGCATTGCTGAGTCATCAGGCAAGGTTGAACAATTCCCTTGGTGTGGCCTTGTGTAAGTGAGTCATTGCTTTGTAGCTCCCTTGCTGGACAATGGCTGTTGATGGTTATTTGACACCCACCTGGACGTTGGTTATTATCTTAGGGGAGCTAGTATCTAGGCACTTCCCAAACCCACAGTTTGTTTTAGTGACAAAGAACACAATTCTCATAACTTCATATACGTTAATGATATACATATTTAAATAGAACATTGGTTTTCAGCAGATCATAACCTTTCCTATGATACCTTACAAGGCATGCTTTATTTGAAATATCACAATTATATACAAAGTATGGATATGGGGGTTACTGAGTGTTCCCCTGGGGTGTACAGTGTCACAGGTCCCTCTAAACTAATTCAGTATCATCTCTAACAATGACCAATGCCAGATGCTTCAGAGATAGATGCAAGAAACCCATAATGGACAATTATGGAATAACTTATCCATAAGTAAAGTTTCTTCAAACACTTAATGTTCGGATTATGCCATCTAGTATCACTTATTAATGCATTATTTAAAATAATGCACATTTTCCTCATCAATGAATTATTTAAAATAATATACCAATTTTAGTGTGTTGCCTTTTATCGTCATTGCTACCCAATACATTTCATTGAGTTTAATCAATAACCTAAATTGGACAGCCTATGTTTTTTGGTTGTTTTGCTTTCGTCTATGCAAAAGTATTATGAGAAATGGTTAATAGAGGCTTGCAGATGACTTTCTCTATCCTGTCCATTATTTTATATACCTCTATCTTATCCCCTGTCATTTTTCTCCTCTAAATTGTATAGTGCCATGGTAAAATCTGGCTCTATTGAAGTCAATGGGAACATTGTGTTCCTATTGATGTCAATCGGGCCAGATTTCACCTACCATCTCCTAATATATTTTGTTGCCTTTCTCTGCACAAATCTTTATTTCTATTATATACTTTTAAACTGGTAACCAAAAATGAGCACAGTATTCAGGGTGAGGGTCTAACATCCATGATTATGATAGCATGAGCTCAAGCTCTTTGAAACTTCCCCAAATCACACAGGAGCATAGAAATAAAATTATGTCTTGCAATGGTAGAATAATGTAATATTAATGTCAAGGCAGGTCACATAGATTGGCTCTGATTTATTTGATGGGACGAAAACAGAATCATTTATCTTACGAGGGCAGGGATGGTTCAGATAGAATGGGACCTAGGTCCTGGGTTTTGCATTTATGCCTTCTCTATTTAGAACAGATATTGGTCAAAATCAGAATTATGTAGAATCATAGAATATCAGGGTTGGAAGGGACCTCAGGAGGTCATCTAGTCCAACCCCCTGCTCAAAGCAGGACCAATTCCCAACTAAATCATCCCAGCCAGGGCTTTGTCAAGCCGGGCCTTAAAAACCTCCAAGGAAGGAGATTCCACCACCTCCCTAGGTAAAGCATTCCAGTGCTTCACCACCCTCCTAGTGAAATAGTGTTTCCTAATATCCAACCTAGACCGTCCCCACTGCAACTTGAGACCATTGCTCCTTGTTCTGTCATCTGCCACCACTGAGAACAGCCGAGCTCCATCCTCTTTGGAACCCCCCCCCTCAGGTAGTTGAAAGCAGCTATCAAATCCCCCCTCATTCTTCTCTTCTGGAGACTAAACAATCCCAGTTGAGAAGAATAATGTATAAGAATTCTTCCTTGGGAACATTTGTATAACTACCCTGGTTTTGGTTTTGCATATCCAACCAGTGTTGCAGACTACTGTGATTTAATTGCAAGTTTCATGATGTTTGGTCATTTTCTTAAAGCCCCAGTTCCTGGAGTCATGTGATTATGTAAGACTCAGTATTAATTTCCACTTAAAAGTGGTCTCTTAGCTTGATGGTTGGCGAGAAAAGCTTGAAGACATGAACATTAAAGCTCCAGGTTCTAGAAGGCAAATATAAAAAAAATGTATATTTTTTTAAAATCTCATGATTTCTAAACCAATCTCCTGATTTTGGACCCTGACTGATATTCTTGAGTGCTTAGGGTTGACAATACTGCAACTCCAATCTATTTATCATCTAACTGATATTCCAACAAGAAGTAATAGTATACAGATGTCAAATGACACTCTGGAAAGTGTGAAGTTGCTTCTCTCTTTTTAAAAACATGAAAAGAAATTAAAGCAATTACTTCCAGTCTGATTCTCACTCTCAGATGCCAGCAGAGCAAATCAAATATAAGCAAAAGGCACAAACATCAGCACCGACAGAAAATGGCTTTGGAAATGCCATTTTGATCAACATACCTGAATGGTCACTAGAAACAATGATCAGCAATGGGCATAATTCTTCCTTCTTCATGTTAGTGAGCACAGCTTGTTGTGACTAGACTCATTGACTTCAGTGAGACTACTCGTGAGTGAATTCTTACCAACCTCAGTAAGAGCTGTGCAATCCAGCCCATTGTTTCTCCTTGAAATATCCTTGCAAAAGTGTTAGATTATTTTTCTAATCATTCTTGGTTAGCATCAACCCCTCCCCACCCCAAATCCTTATATTATGCTAACTGAATTATATTTGAGTGATATGAAGACTGTTAGACTATAGTGGGTAGTGAAGAGAAGGCTAAATGAGCAACAAGGGGGAAATCCTGGTCCCACTGAAGTCAGTAGCAAAACTCCCATTGACTTTGATGGAATCAGAATTTTCCCTAAACCATTCCCCTCCCCCCCCCCGAAAATAACATGTTAATGATGATCAATAAATGAAAACTTGATTTAATAGACTGGTTATATCAGCATCAGTATCAGACATATGATTATTTATATCGCTCTGTTCATTTATTGTGCTCAGTATAATGTGTGGATTCCTATTGGGAGATAAATGTTCCTGAGTCTGTTCCAAATATTCTTTAACAAATTGTTCAGGACATCTGTTAGTAATGCAAAGTTAATAGGGCTCAAGAGACTGCTGCTGCAAAGTTCTTCTTATTTTAACTTAAAATGATCAGTAGTCACACATTCATTCTGTTTACAAGAACCTGACATATAGACTTTGCAGCGGTTGTGCCTTCTGATGTGAGCTAAGGTTTTTCATACCATTTGATCAAACATCTGTATGATTACAATCTTTTCTCTGTCACTTTAAAGAGAAAATGTAACATGTCAGTAGAACTGTAGCTAAGTGTTTGATGTGCTCCCAGCAACACAGGCAAATAAATCTGAGCACAATGCTATTTATCTGATGGACCCATGCTCTGGGCCTAACCACATACAGTAAAGAATGAGCATAAAAGGATTTCAGTCATGCTGCCAAATTGTGTAATAATTTAAACTTCATCATACTTAAATTATTTAAACCATCGAAGAGTCTGAAAGTAGGGCTGGCTGGCAAACAAAAAAATCAGTTTTGTGTAAAATTTTGAGGTATAAAAATTTGTTTTCATTCTGCATTGGAATGAAAATGACACCCTCCGAAATTTTTCATGAAAAAACCCAAGACAGTGCAGGCAACACTAGCCAATAGCTTGGTGCTTAGGGTACTTTCCTGGAAGGTGGGTAAGTCAGGTTCAAGACTATACTCTGCTGGATTTAGACCAGGCACTTGAACCTCCACCTCATCCCACTGAGTTATAGAGTCAGTCTCCCTCTCCTGTTGGTTCTGTTCCACTTTGTAAAAATAATGAAAAATTCATTAGGCTAGAGAGAGATTGACTCTATAGCACAGTGGTTAGAGCACTTACACTAGACCAGGGAGTTGAACCTGGGTCTCCAGTATCCCAACTGACTGCTCTAACAACTGGGCTTTCAGCTATACTAGGCCAGGGTCTTGCTTGCTAGAAATTCCATCCTATATGTGAGAAACCTTCCAGGTAAAAGTTTTGTTAAAATCAATATGTTTCCATGAACAGTTTCAGTTCTGACAAGTCCGTATTTTCTGACAAAATTGTTTTGTTGAAAAATTCACAACCAGCTCTAACTGATAGAGAGAGAAATGAAGATAGGTAGAGATACAGACCACAGTGTTTCAGTCTAGTAGGTAGCCTTAAGAAAATGCCATATGTGAGACTGAGAAACAGTGATATTTAGCATAGGCTGTAATATGGTAGATCAGGGAGAACAGAAACAAACAATGCAAAGATAAAATATTAGGGCTGTCAATCACAGTTAACTAGATTTTTAAAAAAAGTTGATATTAATCGCAATTTTAATCGCACTGTTAAGCAATAATATAATACCAATTTACATTTATTATAAATATTTATTAACGTTTTTTCTACATTTTCAAATATATTGATTTCAATTACAACATAGAATACAAAGTATACAATGCTCCCTTTATATTATTTTTATTATAAATATTTGCACTGTAAAAATGATAAACAAAAGAAATAGTATTTTTCAATTCACCTCATACAAGTACTGAGGTACAATCTTTTTATCGTAAAAGTGCAACTTACAAAGATAGAATTATTAGGTTTTTTACATAACTGAACTCAAAAACAAAACAATGTAAAACTTTAGATCCTACAAGTCCACTGAGTCCTACTTCTTCTTCAGCTAATTGTTAAGACAAACAAGTTACTTTACATTCACAGGAGATAATGCTGCTCGCTTCTTATTTACAATGTCATCTGAAAGTGAGAACAGGCATTCACATGGCACTGTTGTAGCTGACTTTGCAAGGTATTTACTTGCCAGATATACTAAACATTTGTATGCCCCTTCATTCTTCAACCACCATTCCAGAGGATGTGCTTTCATGCTGATGACGCTCATTAAAAAAATTAATGTATTAATTCAATTTGTGACTGAACTCCTTGGGGGAGAATTGTATGTCTATTGCTCTGTGGTTTTACTCGCATTCTGCTATATATTTTGTGTTATGGCAGTCTCAGATGATGACCCAGCATAAATTGTTTGATTTAAGAAAGCTTCCACTGCAGATTTGACAAAACGCAAAGAAGGTACCAATGTGAGATTTCTAAAGATAGCTACAGCACACGACTGAAGGCTTAAAACTCTAAACAGCCTTCCAAAATCTGAGAGTGACAATGTTTGGAACATGCTGTCAGAAGTCTTAAAAGAGCAACATTCCAATGAGGAAACTACAGAATCTGAACCACCAAGAAAAGAAAATCAGCCTTCTGTTGGTAGCATCTGACTAAGATGATGAAAATGATGATGCGTCAGTTCACAGTGTTTTGGATTGTTATCACATAGGACCCGTCTGTTCTCACTTTCAGGTGACGTAAATGAGAAGTGGGCAGCATTATCTCCCGTAAATGTAAACAAACTTGTTTGTCTTAGTGATTGGCTGAGCAAGAAGTAGGACTGAGTGGACAGTGTGACAAGAATGGAAGATTTTACCAGTTCATCTCTGTGAGATTTTTATTCTCTTTCTTCCCCTTCTCTCTCTCTCTCTCTCTCCCCTTCATTTTGCAATAGGACCTGACATAAAAGTGGAATGGGGGGGAAACTTAGCCTCTAGGGTCTCTGTTTAGTGTTCAACTGCAGACCCATTGTCAGAAGATCCATGTGGGTTGCATACATATCTGCTTTGCCATGACAAACTCTTATTCCACCTGGTTGAGGAAGTCAGCGAGGCAGGTTGAGCTGTAGGGGGATGCAAAGTAGGGGGCATTGCATGATGAAGAAGGGCTCCTCTGTGCAGCCATTTGTCATAGGCATTGGGTGAAAAAAATTATTATGAGGCTTAAGTACTATACACTCAGTTAATGGGAGACTCAGCTAACAAGCTGTTTGTGCTCCTCCTCTGATATCATCTTGAACTGCAAGGAGGACACCCAAAGACAGCGAAATAACAAGGTTTTATTCCTTAGTTTGTAAGCTGAAATTATGCTGGTTCCTCTGCTTGGTTTAGACAAAACCTTTACAACATCTTATATCTCCCCATCCAAGCACAAACTGATCTCTGTTGAATGACATATATTCACTAACTTGCTGTCTCTACTCCCAGTGAGCAGCAATTGGCTGAGTTCCTTGTTGCAGACCCTCTAGAAGAGTCCATCCAGGAACATAACACAACAGGAACAGGAACAGAATGGTTTTCTTCAGCACTTTTCAAACTCTGTTAAAAGACAGACTCCAGCAAATATAAATATGAAAATGCAACCAGTGGCTTTGCAATTATTATTAGGGACCATCCTGCTATACTTATTTCATTATCTCAACTGACATTTTATTCACTCAGTCACAATTACACTACAGGAAAATTGCAACTGTGCTAACATTAGAGTGGAAAACATGGAACATCACACACTTCCACCTATTAGCAATCAAGAGTTTTGTTCACAAATGTTAAATGTGAAGTCTTCTAATTTCTAAATTGTATAATATGCTTAACCTTTGCAACCTTGAATATTTGCATATTGAAAAGAATGAAAAATAAGAATAATGAACCATGCCTGGAATTAAGAAGAAAATTTTATTTACACATCTATTTTCTCTCTCTTTATTCTTTCAGGATTTAATTTATGGGCCAAATCTTCAGCCAGTATAAATTTGTATAAATACCTTGGCTTCACTGGAGACTTCCCTGGAGCTCCCTCTCCCCCACATCACAATGAAACTCCAGCCCATCATTTACCCTCACAGGATATGAGTAACTCTTTTACACTCTCTGGTTGTGTTATATTATGATTTTTACCTTTGAATTTAGCCTAGACCTTTTCTGGCTGTTTCAGGGCTCCAGCTCTGGGTAGGCTCCTGAATCAGTTCTAGCTCTTATTTCCTTCCTGCATCCAGTTTCTTCTGCATTACACTGCCCACCTTACTTCCACAATTCTGTGTAGCATCAACCACAACGTTCCTCCTGACCTAAAGCTGAACGGCCTAGACTCTATTTAGGCTTTCAGACACTCTATGACCATGTCAGTGTGTTTTCCATTGGTGTGCTTCTTTTCATGTGCAGACCGTTAGGTGACCCATTCACAATGCATACAATTCATTATAATTACTTTTGAGAACAAAGACTTTTTTTTTCAAATTGGATGATTACTTTTTAGCACCAAATCCCTATTTCTGACATTGAAATACATGGCTTGATATTCAGAAGAGCTGCCAATAGCTCTCAATGAAGTCAAGATTAGTTACATTTTACATTGTCTCAGTCCCTTCTCTAATATATGTACATCACAAAGTTACATCTTTATGATCATCAACAACATTTACAACTATACAAGCTAAGATAATGATAATAAAATCTTATGGCTCGGGGCATAAAATGATCAGTGGGAGTCAGGAAAAAACTCCCCCCCCCCTTTGTTATAACATTAAACATTTGAGCAAGTGCATTATTGTGGATTCTGATTTTATTTGAAGCATCAAGTATAGGCAACTGCTAATGGAAGCAGAATGCCAGACTAGGTGGAATAATGGCCTTTATCTGATATTATATCTTTTATGTTCCCATAAAATCTCACCAATTACATCCTTTATTGTGGCACATAATATTGTTATTCTCATGGCTACTAAGTCCATTTTTGTTTCATTGTTCCCTCACTGGAAAACATCACTCTGCTCTTTCCAGCACATACTTTCAGTAAGCTAAATCTTTCAGTATTTACAAAATAAGATCTTCAAATTAATACTGCCAATTTGTCTTAAAATGGAGGGTGAGAAATTGCAGGGAAGATGGATAAAAGTAAGAGTATATTGGCTCATTGTACATCATTTCAAACCCATGAAAAAACAGTGTGCTCTAACGTTAAATTCAAAAGCTATTACATTAATATTCTTCTTATCACAGACTGAAGAAACGATGAGAGAAAGGACAAGGGGGGAGGAATGCAATTTAAAACAATATGAAATGGACTACAGACATTGTGATGGAATGAGAAAACAATAAATATACCATGTATACCATGGCTGAGATTTCCAGTGCCACCTAGAAAATCTCAGCCCATTATGTGGAGCTGGGTGAATAAACAATAAATACATAAATAAATAAAAATCAGTGAGTGTTTGAATTTAGAAACAAATTTGTTTGGGCTGTGCTTGTGCTCCTTCTACTTCACTTTCCACAAATATTTGTGTAACCCTTTTCTCAGGTAGTATCTGCAGCAACAGGGCCAGGTTCAAATACATAGGGGTTCCTCTTAAAACTAACAAACACCACCAGTTTGAAACCTCACCCAGAATTTCTGGGATTACTAAATACCTTCCCTGGGCACCCTTAACAGGCAATACTTTCCCATTCTCTGAACTTCCCCTGTTTAGGAAACAAGGAAAACATTATCAAGCTGAAAATGAGATACAGCAACAAAATATCTATATGAATCATAAATAAAATATTCCCCCACAGTAACCTAGCAGCAGTCCATTAATTCGGTTCCCCACCCTCTGGCGTGAATGTCCCATATCAGATGTACCTTTATCACATCACTTTTCCCATCTTCTAAACCCCACTAATGGTTGGTATCAGTAGGTAACATAGTTCTAGCTGGACTCAGACTGGCCTATCTAGTCCCTTGGGTCTTGCAGCCAGTTCTTTCTTCTCCTGAGATTTCACTACCCAACCCAGCTATAGTGATTTCAGATTTATTTGGTGGCTGGGAGCAGAGTTCACTGAGCCCTACTGCTCCTATAAAAGACCCCTGTGAGCCACACAGGATATTCATTGAAGGGGAACCACTAGAGTTCAGACCCTTGTGCTGAGTCCTTTTCATCAAGGGTCCACTCCTTGCCACTAAGTAGGACTCCATTTCAGTTCTCTTAGTTCAGTTCCATACTTTACCAATTCGCAGTTTATAAAGAGTGACTCTCAAAGTGTCACAGAGGGAAATCTGGATAGAAAGCTTATGCAAATTAAGCTATCTTCGTATCCATATTCACCCCTATTCACCTATAAATGGAGGAAGAAGGCTCCTCCCCTCTGGAGCATCTGTCTATCTGAACTTCTGTGTAAATACTTTAAGCAAATGCATCAGTTCTGTGGCCATTCTTCCCTCTATTGACCCACAGATGGTAGCAGAAACCTCCTTACCCTCTAGAGTGGGGTGGCCAAACTGTGGCTCATGAGCCACATGAAGCTTTTTTACCATTAAAGTGTGGCTCGCGGAGCCTCCCACGCCCCTCCTCCCCCATTCTCCATCTACCAGACTGGGAGGAGAGCTCAGGACCTTTGCCTTGCAGCAGGGTGGTGGGGAAGGGGCTTCTGTCCCGTGGGGCTCAGGGCTTCAGCAGGAGTGGGGCTGAAGCCCCACGCCCCCTCAGGCACCTCCTACAGGGCTGAAGCCCCAGCAGGCGCACCCCAGCTCTCAAACTTCTGAAGATTGTTGTATGTGGTTCGGAGGGTCAGTAAGTTTGTCCACCCCTGCTCTAGAGCTTCAAACCATTGATTGACTGAGTTTTACTCACAGAAAGCACATACTAAACATGATTGGGGGAGTTATGCTCATCCAGTCAGGAAACAAATAATGCCATGTGAAATCTGCAACCAGCCATAACTAATCCACAGAACTTGAGTATGGAGTATTGCATACTCATAGTTCACTGTTTGTAATCACTCCAAGGAGGGGGGGAAAGTTGTCAAGTAGTTTCAAATAATGGAAAAAAAATAAGACAATTACAATTTGCTCGTGGACATTCAGCAAACAGAAAGAAAGGCTAAATTTATGAAGTAAGTTAAATTACTGAGCTCTGACCATAATTAGAGATTCACTTTTGCCTGCTTACCATTAGAGATGTGGATGTTCTATCCTTATTACAAAACACAGGCTTTCCTTTAGCTAGAAAGCATGTGTGTATATGTACATAAAAGAATGAATCACAATGGGATTAACCCATGGTTTTATATTATAAATGGATGTGAATTAGAACCCTGGATCTGAACCTACCTGTTTGGATTTGGAACCAGATCCTGCTTCCAGCCTTAAGTTTTATAACCTGAACTGAAAACATAAATAGAAAGTCTATAAATCTGGATCTGGAAGTTGTGGCTCAGACACACCACTAGTGTAAAATACAGCAGAGAAAAATATCACAGACTCAATGCATAAAATACAATCCATGATGTCCATTAGATTTCCTCATTCCTAAGAGAAAGATCTTTATGAAGACAGCTCCCTTTGAAACAAGGAACCAGAAGAGTGAATCTTCTTCTTCATATGGCTGATGTAAATGCAGATCAACAACTATAATTTTACATTCAGATCGTTAAGCCAGATAATTGCGTCTGGAGTAGCAGAGTGTATTGCTATGAGGCCTCCTTCATATTTGTGAATTGGGCATTGAGTTGTTATATGTTCCATGGTCTGTTCTGAGTGACCACAGTTGCACACTGGAGAGACTTTAATTTTCCATTTGTGAAACAAATATCCGCATCTGCCATGGTTTGTGCAGATGCGGATTAAGGTTGCCCATGAGCTTCATGGGAGATCAAAGCCAGGGAACTTCTGCATCGGATCTTTCATGAGTTTTTTATTTGTGACTTCTTGTGAACTCCATTTGGCTTTCCAACCTCCTTCAGGGATGAAATTGCATTGTTGAAGGTTAAGCGCATGGGTTCAGAAGGTTTACACAACTTCAAATGGTGGTGAGGGATATTTTCCATGATCCTCTGGAGTTCTTGAAGGGTTGCAGCATTGCAGCGAATGGATGGGAGAGCAATGTGTGACAACAGTAGCAGCCAAGGTGTTACGGTTGACTTGAGAGTTTCAGTGATGCACCACATTGCAGTGTTCAGTTGGACATCCACAAGTTGAGTATAGCTACTTCTGGTCCATACCAGTGCACGGTACTTGACTACGGAGTACCCAAGGTCCATTGGTGATGTCCATAACACTGATGCTGATACTCCCCAGCTTGTACTTGCCAGTTTCTGGACCAGGTTAACCCTTGTCTTCATCTTGGCAGTTATCTTCTTCAGATGGTCATGGAAGATTAGTGTGCAATCCAGCTGCACGATGAAATAGGTCAGAGTGGGGTTATGTCCCACAGTGTTGCCGCAGAAGGTCACTGTCAGGGTGCCCTTAGTGTTGCTGTTATAAAGATGGAATGCAGTGACTGTTGTTTTGTGAGGATTTGGCTGGAGCCTCCATTTCCAGAAATATTCCTCCATGGTGTTTAGGTCCCCATTAGGTGGACTTGATGTCACTGAAGGTGGCTGCTTGTGTTGCCAGGGCAAGATCATCCGCATATGCAAATGTTTGTGACTTCGTTGGAGGCACGTTGCTCATGTAAACATTGAAAAGGGTCAGCATGAGTTCTGAGCCTTGTGGCAGTCCATTATTGAGGAACCAGGGCAAACTGATTTCCTTGCCCAAGTAGACACATAGCCCCCTATTGCTCAGCATCGTCCATAGCAGGGATAGGGTTTTGCAGAAGGGGATGATCCTTGCAAGCTTCAGCAGCAGGCCTTACTGTAGGCCAATGACAGGTCTACAAAGGCTGAGCCGGTCTTTAGATTTCCTCTGGGTATCCTGGATGTGTTGTACTAGAAATTATCAACTTCTTTCTTTTCTTTTGAAGAATACAGTATGGACTCAGGTGATCATGTGGCAACTTCTAAACGGTTTTCTGATTAAACCAATGGTGTGAGCATCAGCTTTGCTATGCAGTCCTTGTAAGTTACTGGGATGTGAAACACTCAAGTCAGTCATTGATTTTCCATTGCAGGAGGAGAATTACTTACCAGATGATGAAAGAAACATTTTTCTCCTGGGTTTGTACTGTGCCCAGGATAATGGGGTCCAGATCCATGATTAGAGCTCCTAGGCACTATCACTATATATATATATATATATATAGTTATTGAATAAACTAATGGAATTCTTCCAAAAAAACAGATTTTTTTTTAAAAAGTAGCCTTTATGGGAATGAAAAATAATTAAAAAACACATTTTTTGGAGGCTCAGTATTAACTATTTTTTCTTCAGTGAGGATTGTTATACTTAAAAAGTAATAGTTAGTTTTTATTATGTAAATCTTGCTGAATGAAAGCCAACAATTAGCCATAACAGTATATTTTATATTCTATGGGAATGATAAACAATGAAGCAGTTTTTGAGTCTTTATTCTAACATCCCTATTTTTTCTGCAGGAGAGGCTGCTGCTGTGTTCAGTATGAACATTTCAGAGTTTTTTACTATGGAGATCAGTCTTGTGGAAAGCTCTCTAATGTCCAAAAGAGCATATTTTTATTTTATGTTCTTGGGAATGAAAAACACTAAAAATGCTTTTGATGTCATATACTGAAATTTATATTTTTTTTCTCTCAAAGAAGCCCATAAAAAATGTCCATGCCAACAGGAACCACACTGTATCCAGCAAGTATCAAAAGTACATTTTTAAATAAAAACTTCCACAGAGTGCAGTACCATTGAAATATCACCTTATAATCACTGTCTTTAACAGACACATAGAATAACTCCGATTGACTCAGTGGACTTTGGTGCAGTCCCATACAGAGGATGTAACAGCTTTGTTTCCAATTTGGCTCTACAGATCAAAACAAAGATTTCCCCCCTCCCTATATATTTCCCCCCCATTATTTCATATATCCACATTTTGTCTCCATATCTATTTTTATAAGTTCTGTATAAAAACTAGAAATTAAACCTTTGGAACTCCCAAATCCTGGATTTTAGATCGATGGATTCCATAGTGGTAACAAGCCTCTGGAAATCCTTCATGTTTCAAGTGTTAAGATCCTGAATGGCAGGAGCAAGGAGGAGCAGAAGTTGGTACAAAGGTGGATGATTACAATGGAACCACTAACGGAGTAAACTCCGAATGCAGAGGAAGGGTCTTGTAGTTCAGATGCTGGATGAGGACTCAGGAGATTCAGGTTACAGCCACAGCCTTACGCCAGTAGCAGTTCCCCAGTACAGGGAGAATTCTCCACTGGCCTCCTGCCTTTAACACTCATGTCAAAACAAGCAATTTCTTAGGAATAATTGGCATGAGGAGCCTCTAAGGCCAATTTGTGCTGCTTACACATCACAAAGTGGCCTTAATAGACTATAAATCTGTCACAACCTAGTTTAACCCTTATATTCCCCAGTCCTGCCAAGAGCTCTGTATGGTTCAGTGTAGAGCTGCTTGAAAATTCATGTCCTTATTTTTTTTTAATCACACAGATTTGTGAATATGAAAATTAGAACTAATCATACTCACTTTTACATGTTCATGCGTAGTTGTGTAAGCAGGTTTCTACATTCATTTTAATATACTACCAAGACAATAAAAATCTTTCACTTTGTTGTTGTTATATGAATTCAGATACAGGACTTCTTTGCTATTATCTGATTGGTTATTAAAATGCATGCCTAATACACCTAAGTTTCACAACAATATGTATCTTTTCTTGTGTTCTTTTTTTTTTTTTTTTTTTCCTTTTTTGGGGTTAGGGATGGATACCAATTTTGTGGAATCACTGCAGCAAACTGCAAATGATGTATGAAATGAAAAATCCCAGTCCAGTTCACAGACAGAATATGGACAGTGCTAGGCAATCTCAGTTATGCTATGCTTGTTGCTATAATATTCAGTTCAAATGAAGGCAAAAAAGCCACATCAGGCATAATAGACTATCGAGCCTAGACATCACAGAGAAAAAGAAAAAGAACAGAATGAATCTGAACACTCAGGGCTGATCCAAAGCTCATTGAAGCCAATAAAAAAACGCTCCTGTTAACTTCTGTGGACTTTGGATCAAATTCTACATTATTTTAGTGAGCTTTGTAAAAAGAATATTCACCTACTTCATTCTTCTCCCTTTGAATCTTTGAAGGGAGTTTCATAAAGCCCTAGCCCCACTGCCTCCAATATTCTCAGACAAAACCCTTCAAGGCCCCCTTCTTTTATTTTAAATATTTACAGCATGTTTACAAAGGAGTTGTTTTTCTGGTAGCCTGGGAATGGGGAAAGGAGGATGGAATCTGTTTCTAAGGAATAAAAGCACAATTCAAAGTCCATTTTGTCAATAGAGAGTTCCATTGAATTCAATGTACTTTGGAACAGCATTTAAGATATAGGATTGTCTTGTGATTAAAACATGTGAGTGTGACTCAGGAAATCTTGGCTCTAGCCCAGGATTTGTGAAATTGAAATGGTAATACCTCACCTCAACTGGGCTGGTCTACACTAAAGCTATAAGTCGACCTAAGACATAATTTAGGTTGACTTACAGCAGTGTCTACATCGCACTATGTCAACGGGAAACACTCTCCCGCCAACTTACCTTCTGCCTCTCAGGGAGATGGAGTAAAGATGTCAACGAGATGGTGCTCTGCCATAGACTTAGCTTGTCTTCACCAGACCCGCTAAATTGACACTGCTGCATCCATTGCAGCAGTGCCGATTTAGCCGGCAGTATAGGCAAGGGGTGAAAGGGGTTCAGTGCAGAAGCTGCGTTAATCTAAATTCATCAACAGGTATAAACCAGTTGCTGTACAGCTGAATGGATTCCTTTTATTTTGCTGTATTAAGCTGTGGATGTAATATTGTTGTGATGTCAGGTATTATAAGAAGAAACTGATCACTTGTCAGAAGAAATGTTTTCTGCGGTTATAAAGGCACTTTCCTCCCTTACAGCTTCACAATGGTGGATTGAGACTGGAATTGTAGACTATTCCATATTTTCTATCTATTCTATTCTGCATAGATTCTTATATCACACTCATTACCATAGTATCTGAGCACCTTCCAGTAGCACATTATGCAACGTTACTAACATCTGTCACATGTTGTTTGTTCTCTCATTCTCTCCCCAGGAAATGTTTGTGGTGTGCTTGCTGCTTGATTGAAATATACCGTGTGGTCTGTTTGCTTTGGGGACTGTGTGCGCTGAGCCAGGTGGCCTGCTAGGCAAGGCTGAGAGCATGGGTGACACGTATAATAGGCCAGGGGAGGCAGTTGCGGGGTTTGGGGGAGGGGGAGTTTTTGCTTTATTAGGCCACATGCAGGTTCTGGGGAGGCTGAGGAGGCGGAATGGGCTATTCAACTTCCTGGGTTCACCAGTAGTCTCTCTGGACTCCAGGGAAATTACAGATGGACCCAGGAAGCTGAATAGCAATTACGGCCTCCTCAGCGGCCCCAGAACCTACATGGGGCATATCAAAAGCTTCTTTGGATGAGAGTGAGAGGCAAGTGCATGCGAGGAGGGGCAGGCTGCAGCAAAAGCCTCTAGGAAGGAGAAGAAAGCAAGGGGTGTTGTTGCCCGGTGGGGCCTGTGGTGTGGTGTAAGCTGTCCATAGCTGCTATCTAGGAGCTCCATGCAGTGCAAGGCCCTGTCCCTTTCTTCATAAGCATAGTGGTGTGTATCCCCACCTGTCATGTGGGAGCCTTTTGAATGGGGAGAAAGAAATGCCTTGCCTGGGCAGCAAATTCCTCACCTACTCCTTCTATGGTGACTTCCATTCACACCCCACAGTGTTGATTTTCACTTCCAGAGAGCCAATAGCCCGCAAGGCCACCCCTGCCTGCTTGCCCTAGCAAAAGCCTCTACACTGCCTTCCACTACTGGGCCCACCTCCAAGACCTGCACGTCGGGGCAAGTTTCAGAGTCGCAAAGGGAAATACTATGGCCAAAGGAATGAGGACAATCGCCCAGCCAAACAGGGTGGCAGCTGGTCAAGGGGCGAGGAAGAGAGAAAAGCGGACAGGCAGCAGACTGACCACCTGTCTTTTTTTCCTTTTGTTATGATTTTAACTATGACAATAATGAGGAGACTTGAGAAATACCTGTGGCCATAGGGGAGGTAGGTGGCTGCCCCAAGAATGCAGAACTGAGCATTTTCCGCTCAGCTGCTGTGTCACCCAGCGGCTGGCTGTGATCGTATAGTGGTTAGCACTCTGAGCCATGGCGGCAGCAACCTTGGCTCGAATCTGCGTCACAACATTGCTTTTTGGTGTGGGAATCTCCTGACATGTGCCTAGTGGCTCAGCCTGACTGTGTCCATTTGCAAAGAGAGCCAGCAGCTGGTCACTATTTTCCGCATGGTAAAGGAAAGTCAATCAGGTAAATCCATCAGAAAAAGAATAACAGGAATTTTTCCTGGGCACCAATGTCCGGAAGCAGTGTATTCCATCCATCCTGTGTTTCAAATGTCCGGCCACTGCACTTTGAAAGGAAGGATCTATGGGCCGGAAAAGCTGCGGCCCTCAAGAGGCGCTTCTAAAGCCAAAAGAGCACCTCCGGGTTTGGGGTGGGAGGCTTGGGGCTTCAGCTGGGGTGAGACTCCTCCAGCTGAGGGGAGAGTGCTCGGGACTCCTCCAGGCAGGGGGAGACTCATGGCCCCAGCCACGGGGGCAGAGTAGGGGATCTTGGGGCTCCGGCTGTGGGGTGTGGACAGAAGAGGCAGAGCCAGAGGCTAGCCTTCCCTAAGGGGGGCTCCATCTGCCAGCCATGGCTGAGAGCTTCTTAACAAAGCTTTGATTCCTAATCCCTCTAGCACCCATCAACCCTTTACCAGGAAGACCAAGACTTTAAAAAGCCAGCTCCTAAGCGACCAGTGGAGCTAACAAACAGGAGTGGCTAACAGGGGAGTTTTGCAAGGGACGTTAGAGGGAGAGAGTGGTGGGGATGGTGATGGAGGATGGAGCTTGATACACTCAACATTCTTTAAACTTAAAGCCAAAAACACCCACTGATAAAAACAAAACATCAACAAAGTAATGAGCTGCAGGAGTAAAAAGAGAATGCAGGCAGAAGTCCAGCAACAGAGTGGGGACTATCTAGTTTATTGCACCCTATGCAACATGTACGATTACCTGCCCTATGAGCAGGTGGCATATGTGTGCATTTGGTGCAAGGAGCTCCTGGCCCTCAGAGACCATGTACAGGCTTTGGAGACCAGAGTGGCTGAACTACTGGAGGAGCTAAGGGAGATAGAGAGGTACATAGATGAGACTTTCCCGGACATAGTAGAACAGTCCCGTCCCCGGTCCAACGGCCTCTGTGCTGCTGAGGAGGATGAAAGTCTCAGGGAAGGAGAACATCCAACTGGAGCAGAAAGAAACAATCCCATAGTTGGAACCCTCCTTCCAGATGATGTAGTGATATACTCTTGCACTGAGGATACCTCCCTGGGGGAGAGAACTCCAGTTACTAGGAAGAAACAGGTAATAGTTATGGGGGATTCAATCATTAGAAACATAGATAGCTGGGTTTTCAATGGCTGGGAGAACTGCATGGTGACTTGCCTGCCTGGTGCGAAGGTTGCGGATCTCTCGAGACATCTAGATAGACTTATGTGTACTGCTGGGGAAGAACCGGTGGTCGTGGTATATGTAGGTACCAATGACATAGAGAAGGATAGAAGAGAGGTGCTGGAAGCCATATTTAGGCTTCTCGGTAAGAGATTGAAGTCCAGAATCTCCATGTCATGGGCGGTGGGTCGCATAGGCTGGGGGAGGCTGTGGCCCCTGCTTACCACCGCTGAGGCTCCCTGTGGCTCCAGTCTTCTAGCCCCAGTGCTCAGGCTGGGGCTGCGCATCACGCACCTTCCCTTTCCGGTGCGCCCAAGATGGGGAGGCTGCAGCTGCGCACTGCCCGCCCTCCCATACTCGGCGGGGAGACGCTGCGGCCTCATGCCCTCCTGCACTCAGGAGCTGGGGAGGCTGCAGCCGTGTGCCTTCCTGGCTCTTCAGGGGTTGGAAGGCTGGGGCCGCGCGCCACCCACCCTTCCTGCACTCCGGGGTTGGGCAGGCTGGGTCCGCGTGCCGCCCGTCTTCCCGGCGCTCTGGAGCTGGGAGGACTGTGGCTGCCCGCCTTCCCGGCGCTCTGGAGCTGGGAGGACTGGGGCCGTGTGCCTTCCCGGTGCTCTGGAGCTGGGAGGACTGGGGCCGGGTGCCTTCCCAGCGCTCTGGAACTGGGGAGGCTATGGCCATGCACCTTCCCAGTGCTCGGGGTCTGGGAGGCTGCGGCCATGCGCCGTCCACCCTCTCAGTGCTCCTTTGGGGCTTGGGGACTAGCTTGGGCCAGGACTGGGCCAGTGGCCATGGTTGGGGGAGACTCTGGGCTCTGTCGGGGGCGTGGAAGGGGCCTTGGGCAGAAGGGGCAGGGCTGGGGGCTAGCCTCCCCCAGCTGGCGGTTCACGCACTGCCCATGCTCCATGGTAGCATTCTATGAAATGCTTCCAGTTCCACATGCACGGACAATTAAACAGGCAGAACTTCAGAGTCTCAATTTGTAGATGAGACGATGGTGCAGGGAGGAGAGGTTTAGATTTGTTAGTAACTGGGGAAGCTTTTGGGAAAGGGAGTGCCAATAAAGGAAGGATGGGCTCCATTTAACCAAAATGGAAGCAGACTGCTGGCATGTAAAACTAAAAAGACTGTAGGGTAGTTTTTAAACTAAGGCCTGTGGGAAAGCTGACAGGTGCAGAGGAGCACATGGTTCGGACAGAGACATCCCTTAGGGGAGGATCTATTAATGGAGTTTCTCTATGTCCTAGTAAGGAGGAGAGGATGGAAGATGATAAAATACGGATGGAATCTGATGAGAAACAGTTAAATGAAAAAGAGTACCATTCAATTACATCATGTAATGGGAGACAACTAAAAAGTGACAAGTTTTTAAAGTGCTTTTACACAAATGCTAGAAGTCTAAATAATAAGATGGGTGAACTAGAGTGCCTCATATTAAATGAGGATGTTGATATAATAGGTATCAAAGAAACTTGGTGGAATGAGGATAATCAATGGGACACAGTAATAGCAAGGTACAAAATATATCAGAAGGACAGAACAGGTCGTGCTGGTGGGGCACATAGAGGCACTATATGTGAAAGAAAGCATAGAATCAAATGAAGTAAAAATCTTAAATGAACAAAACTGTACCACAGAATCTCTATGGACCATAATTCCATACTCTAATAATACAAATATAGCAATAGGGATATATTACTGACCACCTGACTAGGATGGTGACAGTGACTGTGAAATGCTCAATGAGATTAAAGAGACTATAAAAATAAAAACCTCAATAATAATGGGGGATTTCAACTATCCCCACATTCACCTCAGGACGGGATGCAGAGATAAAGTTTCTTGACATCTTAAATGACTGCTTTTTGGAGCAGCTAGTCCTGGAACCCACAGGAAGAGAGGCAATTCTTGATTTATTCCTAAGTGAAGCACAGGATCTGGTCCAACAGGTGACTATAGCTGGACCGCTTGGTATTAGTGACAATAATATAATTAAATTTAACATCCCCGTGGTGAGGAAAACACCACAGCAGCCCAACACTGTAGCATTTAATTTCAGTAAGGGGAACTACACAAAAATGAGGAAGTTAGTTAAAATAGAAATTAAAAGATACAGTGCCAAAAGTGAAATCCCTGCAAGCTGCATGGAAACATATTAAAGACACCATAAAAGTGGCACAACTTAAATGTATACCCCAAATTAAAAAACATAGTAAGAGAACCAGAAAAGTGCCACCATGGCTAAACAACAAAGTAAAAGAAGCAGTGAGAGGGAAAAAAAGTGGACGTTAAATCCTAGTGAGGAAAATAGAAAGGAGCATAAACACTGGCAAATGATGTGTAAAAATATAATTAGGAAAGCCAAAAAAGAATTTGAAGAACAGCTAGCCAAAGACTCAAAAAGTAATAGCAAAATTTTATTTAAGATCATCAGAAGCAGGAAGCCTGCAGGAAGTGGGGCCACTGGACGACTGAGATGCTAAAGGAGCGCTCAAGGATGATAAGGCCATCGCGGTGAAACTAAATGAATTCTTTGCATCGGTCTTCATGGCGGAGGACATGAGGGAGATTCTTAAACCTGAGCCATTCTTTTTAGGTGACAAATTTGAGGATGTGTCCCAGATTGTGGTGTCATTAGAGGAGGTGTCCCTAGCCTCTGTTTGCCAGAAGCTGGGAATGGGTGACAGGATCACTTGAAGATTACCTGGTTTGTTCATTCCCTCTGAAGCATCTGGCATTGGCCATTGTTGGAAGACAGGATACTGGGCTAGATGAACCTTTGGTATGACCCAGTATAGCCGTTCTTATGGACTGTCTTATTTTGGTAGGGTTTTTTTTTCCCCAGGGGAAGAATGAGATAAACATCCTCCTTCCTCACAGATATAAGGGTTCTAATTCATTTGAAGTAGAGGTGATCAAAAAAGGTAACTATAGTTTAAAAAAAATGAAAAATTTTCATTTCATTCAAAATATTTTGTGACATTTTTTGTTTTTTTTCCAATGAAGAAAATTAAAAGCTTTCCAAAATGTTTGTGTTCTTTCAGTGGGTAAAAAACACTTCCTCTCACTTTTTTTTCCCCCAATGGAAAAGGTGAATTAAAAAATTGAGACAGTGGGGTGTTTTGAAAAATAATTGATTTTTTCTCAAACACACAAAGTATTTTTGGTCAAAATTGCAATTTCTGTTAAAAAACAAACAGTGTTTATGGAAAATTTTCTATCTGTTTTAGTTGGAAGATGTATTATCATACAGGATTTTTTCTGCACATATACAATCCATCTATAAGTCACACTTAACTTCTATTATCACTAAAACTTATTAACTCATTTAAAACCAAATTCTATTTTCCTTACTCACACAAATGAGTCTATTATGTAAGTAAGATGAATATTTGACCTTACCTGGATACATGTTTCAAGGTACCTAATTATTTTACAATAATTCAGAAACAAATCCTTTCCCCAGCACACATCCTGACTATTTGGGCTATGCACTGGGATGACCTGTGGAAGCTTGAAGAGATCCTACACTCTGGCTCACAACTGCCTTCAGATAACTTTCTGACGTTGGAGGCCCTCCAGTGCCCCTCTGCTGACAAAAGTGGAGTAATCACAAATCCCATTGATATGTGGAATTGAGTCCTGGCTGGCAGTGGGCTAGAACCAAATGGATCTATCTTGGGAACCCTGACACTGGAAGAGATTGGAGCCATAAGAGATTCAGAGATACTGGCCCAGCTGTCCTCTATTGCTAGTGTTTGAATTTAGCACTGTACCATATTGTGCATCATGAAGCATGATATGAGACATCCATAATGCACTGCACAGTACGGTGCAATTCAAACACAAGCAACAGTATACAGTAAGAGGGCAGTATATCTGGCAGACCAAGATTTGTTTCTTTAGAATTTTTCTAAAGAATTTTTTTATTGTTTTTTGTTACCCTGAGTCTCACCAAAAACACTTTCCTTTTTCCTTTAACGTATTTTTTGGTTTGAAAATAATTTCTCAACCTGTATATGGCTGTAATTGATTCAGACTTTTCATCTGATGTTCCTCCATGCTCTCCTCTGAAGTTTGCAATATTTCCCCATTCCTTACTTAGTTTCTTGATTAAATCTTTTTTTTTACTAAAACTTTGACGTTTGCATTTTTATCAGTTTCAATGGGAAATGAGAAACATAAACTGTCTCCTAGAAATACACTGTGGGACACATACATACACATGCATATATATGTCTGGGTAATTATTTGGGAAATCTGTCTGTACAACTTGCAAATTCTGCTTGATGTTCTGAAGTTATTATGAAATTGTTACTATGAAAATTGCTGCAAATGAGATCCCTCAGTATGTGTATTCTGCATAAGCTGCAGGTTTGACCATATCTCTACCAAACCAGGGACAATGGTGGATTGTTAGAACTTAAAAACAACAAGGAATAACCGAAATGTGGTGGAACGGTAGTCATGACTGGAGTACAGGTATGGAAGGGTATGTGCTGTTTAGGAAAGACCGGAACAAAGGTAAAGGTGGGGGAGTAGCATTGTATGTCAATAATGAGGTAAACTGTAAAGAAATAATAAGTGACGGAATGGATAAGACGGAGTCTGTCTGGGCAATACTCACATTGGGTAAAAGAACTACTAGAGCCTCCCCTGAGATAGTGCTTGGGGTGTGCTATAGACCGCCGGGATCTAGCCTGGATATGGACAGAGAACTCTTTAATGTTTTTAGGGAAGTAAATACTAATAGGAACTGTGTAATCATGGGAGACTTTAACTTCCCGGATATAGATTGGGGAACAAATGCTAGTAACAATAATAGGGCTCAGATTTTCCTAGATGTGCTAGCTGATGAATTCCTTCATCAAGTAGTTGCTGAACCGACGAGGGGGGATGCCATTTTAGATTTGGTTTTGGTGAGTAGTGAGGACCTCGTTGAGGAAATGGTTGTAGGGGACAACCTTGGCTCGAGTAATCATGAGCTAATTCGGTTTAAACTAAATGGAAGGATTAACAGAATTAAATCGGAGACTAAGGTTTATGATTTCAAAAGGGCTAACTTTAATAAATTAAGGCGACTAGTTAGGGAAGTGGATTGGACTAACATATTTATGGATCTAAAGGCAGAAGGCGCCTGGGATTATTTCAAGTTGAAGTTGCAGGATCTGTCGAAGGCCTGTATCCCGAGAAAGGGAAAACAGTTCGTAGACAGGAGATTTAGATCGAGCTGGATGAGCAAGCATCTCAGAGGGGTGATTAAGAAAAAACAGAAAGCGTACAAGGAGTGGAAGATGGGAGGGATCAGCAAAGAAACCTACCTTATTGAGGTCAGAGCATGTAGAGATGGAGTGAGAAAGGCCAAAAGCCGTGTAGAGTTGGACCTTGCGAGGGGAATTAAAACCAATAGTAAGAGGTTTTATAGCCATATAAATAGGAAGAAAACAAAGAAAGAAGAAGTGGGACCGCCGAAGACTGTAGATGGAGTGGAGATTAAGGATAATCTAGGCATGGCACAATATCTAAACGAATATTTGGCATCGGTCTTTAATGAGGCTAATGAAGGGTTTAGGAATAGTGGCAGCGTGACGGATGGGAATAAAGGAGGGGGGGTTGACATTACCGTATCCGAGGTAGAAGCCAAACTCAAACAGCTTAACGGGACTAAATCGGGCGGACCGGATGATCTTCATCCGAGAATATTAAAGGAACTGGCGCGAGAAATTGCAAGCCCGTTAGTGATAATTTTTAATGAATCTGTAAACTCGGGGGTGGTACCGTTGGACTGGAGAATAGCTAATGTGGTTCCTATTTTCAAGAAGGGGAAAAAAAGTGACCTGGGTAACTACAGGCCTGTTAGTTTAAGATCTGTAATATGCAAGGTCTTGGAAAAAAAATTTGAAGGAGAAAGTAGTTAAGGACCTTGAAGTCAATGGCAATTGGGACAAATTACAACATGGTTTTACGAAAGGTAGATCGTGCCAAACCAACCTGATCTCCTTCTTTGAGAAAGTAACAGATTTTTTAGATAAAGGAAATGCGGTGGATCTAATATACCTCGATTTCAGTAAAGCGTTTGATACGGTACCGCATGAGGAATTATTGGTTAAATTGGAAAAGATTGGGATTGATATGAAAATCCAGAGGTGGATAAAGAACTGGTTAAAGGGGAGACTGCAGCGGGTCATACTGAAAGGTGAACTGTCAGGTTGGAGGGAGGTTACCAGTGGAGTTCCTCAAGGTTCGGTTTTGGGTCCAATTTTATTTAATCTATTTATTACTGACCTCGGAACCAAATGTAGGAGTGGGCTGATAAAGTTTGCGGATGACACAAAGTTGGGAGGTATTGCCAATTCAGAAAAGGATCGGGATATCCTGCAGGGAGATTTGGATGACCTTGTAAACTGGAGTAATAGGATGAAATTTAATAGTGAGAAGTGTAAGGTGATGCATTTAGGGATGACTAACAAGAATTTTAGTTATAAGCTGGGGACGCATCGGTTGGAAGTAACGGAAGAGGAGAAGGACCTCGAAGTCCTGGTTGATCACAGGATGACTATGAGTGGGCAATGTGATGTGGCCGTGAAAAAAGCTAATGCGGTCTTCGGATGCATTAGGCGAGGTATTTCTAGTAGGGATAAGGAGGTGCTGGTTCCGTTATACAAGGCACTGGTGAGACCTCATTTGGAGTACTGTGTGCAGTTCTGGTCTCCCATGATTAAAAAGGATGAACTCAAACTGGAACGGGTACAGAGAAGGGCCACTAGGATGATCCGAGGAATGGAAAACCTGTCGTATGAAAGGAGACTCGAGGAGCTCGGTTTGTTTACACTAACCAAAAGGAGGCTGACGGGGGATATGATTGCTCTCTTTAAATATATCAGAGGGATAAATACCAGGGAGGGAGAGGAATTATTTCAGCTCAGTACTAATGTGGACACGAGAACAAATGGATATAAACTGGCCATCGGGAAGTTTAGGCTTGAAATTAGACGAAGGTTTCTAACCATCAGAGGGGTGAAGTTCTGGAACAGCCTTCCGAGGGAAACAGTGGGGGCGAAAGACCTCTCTGGCTTTAAGATTAAACTTGATAAGTTTATGGAGGGGATGGTTTGATGGGATAACGTGATTTTAGTCAATAGGTCAATAAAGTGCCATCGCTGGTAATTAGTAACAATGGTCAATGATGGGATATTAAAAGTTACTACAGAGAACATTTTCCGGAGGGTCTGGCTGGAGAATTTTGCCCGCGTGCTCGGGGTTCAGCTGATCGCCATATTTGGGGTCGGGAAGGAATTTTCCTCCAGGGTAGATTGGCAGAGGCCCTGGAGGTTTTTCGCCTTCCTCCGCAGCATGGGGCAGGGGTCAATTGCTGGAGGATTCTCTGCGACTTGAGGTCTTTAAATCATGATTTGGGGACTTCAACAGCTGACTCAAGGGAGAGAATTATTCAAGGAGTGGGTGGGTCAGCTTTTGTGGCCTGCATCATGCGGGAGGTCAGACTAGATGATCATAATGGTCCCTTCTGACCTTAAAGTCTATGAGTCTGGTGGCACCTTAAAGACTAACAGATTTATTTGGGCATAAGCTTTTGTGGGTAAAAAACCCACTTCTTCAGATGCATGGAGTGAAAATTAGAGATACAGGCATAAGTATATATTGGCACATGAAGAGAAGGGAGTTACCTTACAAGTGGAGAGCCAATGTTGAAGGCCAATTCAGTCAGGGTGGATGTGACTGGACTCTGTTCAGACTCTGGAAGCTTAAAATCCCAGACAGCAATCTGGTGAGTTACCAGCAGCGAGAACTCAACCGTGTCTGTGACACCCTGGTGTAAACTACTTTGATTTCAATCAGCTCTAATGATTTGTATCAAATGGTAATCCCTGAATATAGAATGACTTCCTCTTAGATTGATTTGAATATATTGTGTACATTCTCAGCTTTTACCTAAAAGTATGGCCAGATGAAATAATTACCAAAAATCCCTTCTGTTAATACAACATCAGTCAAATTAAGCTTTGTTTTGACATCTTAATCAGTTGTCTCTGCACTATATTATGTTATGGTTTTGGTGCAGATGCATAGGTTTGTATAAACAACCATGTGAAACTAAAAAGAGCAGACTGGAACAATGTTTAGCTTTAAAGAACTGAAGAAAAGAGTCTCCTTTTTTTAAATTTCATTTTCAGTTTAAGAAAGGTAAGACTGCTTACTGGAAAGTTCCAGATAATTTTGAAAACTGCAGTGGCAAATTGATGTTGCTTTCAATGTATAGTGTTTATACTATTATAATGCTCTGGTGGCTTGCTAAAAAGATTAAGTAACAAGCTTTAGGTTGCAGGGCCGCCCAGAGGGGGGGCAAGTGGGGCAATTTGCCCCAGACCCCGGGCCCCACAGGGGCTCCTATGAGAGTTTTTCGGGGCCCCTGGAGCGGGGTCCTTCACTCGCTCCGGGGGCCTCGGAAAACTCTCGCGAGGCCCTGGCCCCCGGAGCTTCTTCCGCTCCAGGTCTTCAGCAGCAATTTGACGGCGGAGGGTCCTTCCGCCCCGGGACCCGCCGCCAAAGTGCTGGGTCTTCAGCGGCAATTTGGCGGCGGGGGCCCCCTGCCGCCAAAGACCCCAGGCCCCCTGAATCCTCTGGGCGGCCCTGAGGTTGTGCCCAAATCCCATTTACATAGCATCTGATCCTGGCATCTGTGCCATTGGTTACTTGTAAAATTTTAAGTTCTTGCTGTTTTCCCATTAGGAACATCATAACCCATGTATTTCAGGCTTATAGTTAAATTACACTTCTTTCAGGCTTATGCATTCCATGGATACCTTCTGTGTGAATGATCCAATTACAAGAGGCAAACACTGAGTGGATGGAGTGGTTTGTTTCCAACATGCTCTACAATTCTGAAACTAACTAGCTCTTGACATTTAATAAGCTAGCACTCAAATGAAGAACTTCTTGTTTATCACAAAACATATTGTCTGATTCCTCTAAAATAATAATTTGGGTATTTTAAAAAGTGCAATGTCACCTTAAAATTTTTTCAGCACATACAGAAGCATATGATATATGATAAAAATGTGGGTCTGCTTTAGATCACAAACTACCCATTTCATCATAATGACCATCCTTAAGTGTGGTTTAGCATCTTTTCATCTCATTTGAACTCATTTGATTTGGAAGTCACAGAGACACAAAAAATGCCATTTTTCAGAGTAGAACTGCGCTCTCAAGTTTAAAAATGATTCAAATTACTGAGAGAGGTAATCTGAGGTAAGGTAAGGTAATAGCTGTTATTGGACCAACTCTGTCAGTGGAAGGTACAAGCTTTCAAGCTACACAGAACTCTTCTTCAGATCTGAAAGTGTAGCTCGAAAGTTTGTACTTTCCACCAACAGTAGTTGGTCCAGTAAAAGATCTTACCTCACATACCTTGTCTCTCTCACATCCTGGGACTAACATGGTTACAACACTACAATCAATTCACTGATACATAAAACAGTTTAAAAGCTGTTGAATGTTGTGATATACAGCTGTACTATTCATTGTGCTTCTATTATTTACTTTGTGTACTACAAGGGCCCATGGTGTGCTAGGTCCTGCCTTCACACTACAGAAGATACAGTACCTGCCCTGGGGTTTATAGTCTAAGAGGACAAGTAACATGCAAAGGTTAGGGGGGAGGAATACAATCAAAATTCTAGAGTTACATACACATAGGCCAACATTTTCATAAAGGTGTCTCTAAAGCAAGGATTGGCAACCTTTGGCACGCGGCCCGTCAGGGAAATCCGCTAGTGGGCTGGGACGGTTTGTTTACCTGCGGCATCCGCAGGTTCAGTCGATCGCAGCTCCCACTGGCCGCAGTTCGCCCTTCCAGGGCAATAGAGGCTGCGAGAAGCAGCGGCCAGCACATCCCTCGGCCCGCGCCACTTCCCGCAGCCCCCATTGCCCCGGAAGGGCGAACCACGGCCAGTGGGAGCTGCGATCGGCCGAACCTGCAGACGCTGCAGGTAAACAAACCGTCCCGGCCCACTAGTGGATTTCCCTGACAGGCCGCGTGCCAAAGGTTGCCAATCCCTGCTCTAAAGTCAAGCTTCCAAATCCATATTTATGCCCCCTGAAGTTAACGGGAGCCGCTTGGTGTTCAGCACTTCTGAAAAACAAGACACATATTGAGATGCAAAATAAGGACTTAGGGACCTAATTTTAGCCTTAGTCTTAGACAGTATGTAAATATATATATATATATATATTGGTTTGATCCCACTTGTTTCAGGAAGCTAACATACACTATGCCTTCTAAAACAGTTCAAAGTATTTCACACTTAAAGCTAGTCAGTTAATCTGGATCACTGAGGCGTGCATCATTTTTTCACTGTCTACTATTCTTTTTAATCTTATACACGCTCATAATGTCATCTAGCCTTGTCTCTTCTATCTAGACTATACCCTTCAAGTTCCTCTAATTGTGACAGGTTCATCCCTCTGAGGCTGCCATCAATTAATTACTCATTTCCTTTGAAATTTCAGTTTCAAACAGAAGGCTTAATACTACAACCATTACTCAACCCTTACTCAAGTTAAGTAGTGATTGTGAATTTGAGTATTCACACTTAAGTGCCATTGAAGTCAGTGGAATACTTGTGTGACTAACTGCTACCCAGCCTGAATGTGAGAGGTATAGAACTGAGTCCAGAATGAGCATTCTATTTGTTCTTCAGATGGTCAGCCAAGTGGCAGTTCTGGCACAAAGATCTCAATCACCAGATCTATGTAAGAGCATTGGTTTCTCAGCATTATGTATTATGAATATAGCCCTCCCAAATTCATGGTCCATTTTGGTCAATTTCATGGTCATAGGATTTTTAAAATCATAAACTTCATGATAGCAGCTATTTAAATCTGAAATGTCACAGTGTTGTTATTGTAGGGGCCCTAACCCAAAAGGGAGTAGTGGGGGTGGAAGGGTCGCAAGGTTATCCTCGGGGAGTTGCAGTACTGCTACCCTTACTTCTGCTCTGCTACCAGCAGTGACACTGCCTTCAGAGCTGGGTAGCTGGAGAGTGGTGGCTGCTGGCCACGATGCCGCCAGCAGCAGCACAGAAATAAGGGTGGCAATACCATACCATGCCATCCTTACTTCTGCATTGCTGCCTGCAGAGCTGGGCCCTCAGTCAACAGCTGCCACTCTCCGGCTTCCCAGCTCAGAAGGCAGATCAGAAGTAAGGGTGGCAATATCACGACCCCCCATAAAATAACCTTGCAACCCCTCTGCAATTCCCTTTTGGGTCAGGGCCCCCAATTTGAGAAACGCTGGTCTTCCTTGTGAAATATGTATAGTATAGGGTAAAAGCACACAAAAGACCAGTTTTCACGGGCCATGATGTGTTTTTCATGGCCATGAATTTGGTAGGGCCCTAATTATGAAACACACTCATAAGCAAACAAATAATGAAGTCTGGGGGAGAAAGAAAGACAGAAAGTCAACAAATCTCCTCACACAGCACTAGAAATAACAAGCAGCCATAATAAAAGAAGCAAAAGGAGAACTCACTAAGGGCCATAACATGTCACCCTTACTCACTTTGAATAGTACATTACACTTTAAGTGCCTTCATTGAAATGAATGGGACCACCCCAGGAGTGGGAGGTTGAGTCAGGATGGCACAATCTGGCTCGTAATAAAATCAAAGCCACAAGCAGATGTAAAGCATAGACACACAGACTGTTTTCCTTTTTTCTTAACATTTTGGTTAATTGCCTCCTTGATCAGGACATGCAGGTAAATGAAAGACAAAAACACAGGGATGGGTTTAAAAGGCAAGCTGCAACTTTATAACCATAACAATGTGGAAGGGCACTATCTGCCCATCCGCTCTTCACATACCAGGCATTTAATTAGGTCCAGTGCAGGGTTACAGGGCTCCCACCATTCTAACCAATAACTTAGGATAGATCCTCATAATCCTAACCCCTAGGACTCAGCTCACTTCTGAACCCTCTCATCCTCTCCCATGCAAAGGGGGTAGAAGGTACCAAGGGGAACCTCAGTCTGCAAAGACTTCAGGTTTCCCCTTCTCCTTACAGGCAAAAGTCCACCAGTCATATTCTGAGTCTCATTTACATCTGGCAGTTTGCCCTTTAGCTTTTATCCACACAGGACACCAGCCACAAGTAGTGATGAACTAACATTCCTATATGACCTCCTAATGTTAAAATTCTTATTCTTACTTCTTTTAACCTGAAATGGGCCTCCACAGTGCTGTGAGGAAGGTGAAAAACTCTCCAGATCTGTGACAATGTGCCCTGATGGGGGGGAGGAGGGGAATAATCCTTCCTGATCCCCAAAATAGGCAATTGGTCAGACTCACTGCATCCTGTAAAAACAGCTTGCTATATACCACAATTACAGGGAGGGAGGGTGGGGCAGTAATGATGGTAAGATGGCTCCTAGGCACCTGGGGAGGCTTTAAATTGGGGGCAGGCACAAGAGCCAATCAGATCCTGTAATCCCCTCCTGGCTGGCAAATGGAAGACAGAGAAGCCCCTCCCACAGGCCCGCTCCCTTGTGCACTTTGAGGATAGGATCCAGCATATGTGACCATGACCTCTCCCCTCCTTTACTCTTCCTCCTCTCAGGAGTTAGTCATCCCCCTAATGGTCCAACAGGGTAGTTACACACATGCATGTCCCAACCTAACAAGTAGATTTTCCTTTAAATTTGTGTAATAAGGACTTTGAATAAACACAAAAGAAAAGAAAATATGAGGTGGGTCCACCCAGAATGATTACTTGAATCTTCACATATGAAATGGCTGGATTCAGATATCATTATTCATGATGAATGATGTTTTACTCCACAGCCAGATTCATTTTGATCTGTTCCTCAGTGTTTAGACAAACACGTGAAAACAATTGTTTAACCAAAATATAAAAAAGAAGATCAAGATCACGTCACTTTTTAACCTTGGTACAAATTAACAGCAAAACTAATTAAACTGCAATTAAGGTAACAACTGAAGAGAAGATGTGCCATTAAAGACTGAAAATTTCAAACAGCATGGAAATCACAAGCTATTTCAGAAGATTATTGGAAAATGGAGATTCTTATGGGAGTTTCCACAGTCTAATGGCAGTTTTCTAGAAAGACATCATTGCCTTTCTCATGTAAGTGCAAGCGCTATGGATCGAAGCCCTGGAAACTAGGAAGCTCATTGTTGATACTTCTTGGTAAATAAAGAGAAGAGTGACCTGAAGCTCCTTGAGAACTGCAGATGGGCAGGGACTCCATTGTAGTGATAGCTTTCTGCAAGCATCTATTGGTGAGCAAAGGGAAATGACTGGATGGGCTAGGTCTCATTTTTATTTCAGTAATGTGACAGTTTGGGGCATTTTGGTTAAAATACAGTGACGTTTTGCGTTTGGGACAATAAAATACTATTGATCCTGTTGGGAATGAAGGGACAAGAGATCTACACCAAATGCTACTGGCTGTGACCACCCAGTCTCATCCTCAGTGTTATTCCAGCCAAACTCTGAATGAAACAATAAAATATTTGCCAGAGTAAAGAGTGGACTAAAAACAGAGAAAGGAATTCAGGTTCCAGGCCATTTATAGGGAAGTAAAAAAAAAATCAACTATCGGATGGATTAAGACAATGGTTCTCAACCAGAAGTATGCATACCCCTGGGGGTATGCAGAAGTCTTCCAGTGGGTACATCAACTCATCTAAATATTTGCCTAGTTTAAAAACAGGCTACATTAAAAGCACTAGCGAAGTCACTACAAACTAAAATTTCATACAATGACTTTATACTACTCTATATGCTATACACTAAGTATGTACAATATTTATATTCCAATTGATTTAATTTACAATTATATGGCAAAAATAAAAAAAATAAGCATTTTTTCAGTAATAGTGTGCTGTGACACTTTTGTATTTTTATATCTGATTTTGCAAGCGTCTTTTTTAAGTGAGGTGAAACTTGGGGTTACACAACACAAATCAAACTCCTGGAAGGGGTACAATAGTCTGGAAAGGTTGAAAACCACTGGATTAAGGGACTGAATATGAAAACAATTAAAGATTATTGACATACATTAATGGGAAGACATCACCAGGGGAGGTCATTAGACCACTAAATAACAATAGAGGAAATCTAATGACACAGGAACTTGACACCTGAAATTAACCAAGATCTCATCAGTAACCACAAGGGAAATCAGAGGCAAGATGCCAGAAATGGAAGCAATATGTTTCTAATAAACACAGTTAAAAAAACTTCCCTTAGAAAGTCACTGAAGCAAATTGCATAGATGAATTTAAGAGACACTTAGGTTTGCTTATGGAGAATGAGCAGTCAAGGACTGAGAGGCAGGTGATAAATTAACAAATTGGGATTATATACATTTAAAAGGAAAATCATGGTGAGTTGAATAGCCTTTTCCTAACTTTAAAGTATCTTCTGTTTGAATACTTTGGATGGAGATAAAGGGTATTATAACAACAAACTGGCATTATTAACCAGTCATACAATTCATTCTTTTAAAGTTGAACATTTACAAGTGTAACGAGGTTGGTACGCACCTCTCGCAAGAACCCCCTCTGTTTGGGTGTGTCAGCAGACTTTAAACCAGTCCCGCCCCGCCATCAGGCCATCCCCACAGGGCTTCCTCCCTGGAGACAATGGTTTTGCCCACATAGTCTATTTTGCCCTCAGTCTTCAGCTGGGCCTTCTGATAGTAGGCCCTTCCCAAGTGGCCTGTGGGGGGACCTGGGCCCACCCACTACTCTGAATCCCAGCACAGGAACCCTTAGAATAGCAGCCATGTGCCACCATGTCCCTTTAGTAAAACTGTCATCAGTTCTCTGGGCCACTTCCCTGCAGCCCAAGTCTTCACTGATGCCTTACCCTTAGCTCAGGGCTCTTCTAAGATCAGGACCAGTAGCCAGTCAGGAGCTTTTCCTTATTCCCCTGGTCCCTACAGTCAGCCACACCATCCATGCTCCTCCAGCTCTAGTGAGGAACTGCACTGTCTCTAGCTCTATAGCTCCTTTTTATAGGGCCTCCTGGTCCCTGATTGGCTTCTTCCCTGCAGACACTCTAGCATGCTTGGAGGACCTCTGCACTGCATTTTACCTGTGACAATTGTGGCAGGACCCTGAGGCCTCCAGGGGGCCTCTGGGCTTAGTCCACCCCATCACAACAAGTTAGAAATATGCCTTGTTAGTCTGAGCTTTATATATTTGATACAGAATCATCCAGTACTTAATTCAGGCAGTCCACATTTCAATGCTGGGAACATGAGATATAGATAGGGCCCTTTGTATTCAGTTTTTATTGTATTTAATTTTCCCGGGAATTTATCTGTGTTTATTACCACAACAACAAAAACAAGTGAAAATCAGTGCAAAATAGCGAGGTTTATTTTGGTGGATGGAAAGACGGGGGGAAAGTATTCAGTAGATTAATGCTCTGAATTCCGTTCATCAGTGTGGTTTGCTGCAGAACTAAAACAGAACTCAAAACACAATGCCACTTCTGAGTTTAAGAAAACAATATATCTTTAATCCCCAAATAAAACTTCATTTGAATAAATAGTTTCTGTTGTAGACTTAGAACTATTAACCTATAAATATTTACATTTAATAATTGGGCCACACCATTTGCAGCACATACATTCAACTTCATCCTTTTCTCCTGTTATTGTTTTTTAAAAAAAAATTTTTTTTAAACTTCCTCACGTTCTGAAATGTTTCTTTATTGTGTGTATCTTCTAGACCGGGGGTTGGCAACTTATGGCACACAAGCCGATTTTGAGTGGCACGCTGCTGCCTGCTGTGGTCCCAGCCCCCACCCCCACTCAGCCCCCCCGCCCACCGCTCTCCCCTGCGGGGGCAGGAGGCAGAAGCTTGGCCCTGCGGCAGCCAAGCTTCCCCCCTTCCCCACTTCTTCCCCCAGCGTGGTGCTTTCCTACCCCTCCTCCTCTCCTTCCCTGCGCCGATCAGCTGATGGCCCTTGCGAGGGGGAGGGAGA
>NW_020664409.1:87425368-87467717 GCF_002925995.2 Terrapene triunguis | reverse complement strand
GAATAAGGCTGCACTGCCCAGAAACCTTGTGGAAAGGCTTTTGGAGTACCTCCAGGAGAGCTTCATGGAGATGTCCCTGGAGGATTTCCGCTCCATCCCCAGACACGTTAACAGACTTTTCCAGTAGCTGTACTGGCCGCGAATGCATCCCAAGTCCTCAGGGCAAAGTAATCATTAAAAAATGCTTGCTTTTAAAACAAGTTTTATATTTTAAAAGGTAAACTCACCTGAGGTCCCTTCCATTGGGTCATGGTCTTGGATACTGGCTTGGGAGGGTACTTCAGTCAGGCTGAGAAAAAGATCCTGGCTGTTGGGGAGAACGGAGTGCTGGGTGCTTTCCGCAAGCTCCTCCTCCTCTTCCCCGTCCGCAGAATCATCAGGTGTGGCTGATGAGATTACCCCCGCTTCGGAATCCATGGTCAGAGGTGGGGTAGTGATGGCGGCCCCCCCTAGAATTGCATGCAGCTCGGTGTAGAAGCAGCATGTCCACGGCTCTGACCTGGAGCGACCGTTTGCCTCCTTTGTTTTTTGATAGGCTTGTCTGAGCTCCTTGACTTTCACATGGCACTGATCTGAGTCCCTATTGTGGCCTCTCTCCATCATGCCCTTGGAGATTTTTTCAAAAGTTTTGGCATTTCGTCTTTTCGAACTAAGTTCTGCTAGCACTGAATTCTCTCCCCATATAGCGATCAGATCCAGTACCTCGTGTACGGTCCATGCTGGTGCTCTTTTTCGATTATCGGCCTGCATGGTTACCTGTGCTGATGAGCTCTCTGTGGTCACCTGTGCTGTCCACGCTGGGCAAACAGGAAATAAAATTCAAATGTTTGCGGGGCTTTTCCTGTCTACCTGGCCAGTGCATCCGAGTTCAGATTGCTGTCCAGAATGGTCACAATGGTGCACCGTGGGATAGCTCACGGAGGCCAATACCATCGAATTACGGCCACACTAACCCTAATTCGAAATGACAATATCGATTTTGGCGCTACTCTTCTCGTCGGGGAGGAGTACAGAAATCGATTTTAAGAGCCCTTTATTTCGAAATAAATGGCTTCGTTGTGTGGACGGGTGCAGGGTTAATTCGATTTAACGCTGCTAAATTCGAATTAAACTCATAGTGTAGACCAGGCCAAAGTCATAACAAGTGTGTAGCAGTCTCTTAAGTCCTTGTCTCTAACCACTAGACCATCTTTCTTTGCTAAACATAGGACAAAACTTTCATTCTAATTTCCTATCATGATATATTTATATTGCAGTAGTGCTTAGGATTCCCAGACATGGACCAGGACCCTATTATGCTAGGTGCTATACAAACAAAACAGATCTAGAATCTACTTTTAAATCAAAAGGAAGGATTTTATCTCTCTCTCTCTCTTTTTTATTTTTTAACAATAGGAATTTTAACAGAAACACCACAACTAACAACTGAAGGGTTTTGACAGGATGCCTGAGATATTTGTCCTCGTGAATACATATAACATGGAAAGTGTCCTTGGAGCTAATAAATTAGAATTACAATTACAATATGAAAAATGAAAAGAAATGTTGTTGGATGGAGTGAAGTGAAATGTCGAGAAGACAGACTTCTTAAATTACAGACAAGCCTCCTATCACATATCAGACAAAAGAAGAACATATCAACAATGTTATAGCTGAGAATGTCAATGATTTAGAAGTACTACACTTGGTGAAATTTGCCAAGTCATCATGAAAATCAATACAAGATACAAACTGAGGATCATTCTGGTTCATTTACCACTGAACAGCCATAAAAAAAAGGATGTGAAAGAACAGTGTGAAAACCAAGACAACTGCTAAATGTCAAATAATCTGCCCTGGCATCGTCATGGGGAATTATAACAGCTTTGCAGGCAATACGAAAAGAGACAAAGAAACTATATGATGAACAGTTAGGAATGAGACAGAATAAGGTTTTGATAATAATCAGAGATTTAAGAACCTGGGAGGAAAACCACATTCCAACACAAAGAATCCAAGAAAAAAGAGGAGCACTTCAAATGCTGAAATAAGAAAAGTTTGTATTTGTCATATGTCACGGAGTTAACTTGGCTTACTTAAAAGAATGGCCTTACTCATAAATTACAATAATGGCAGTGACTAGAAATGGTCCCCTGCAACAAAATTTGTCTTCAGTTCCAGATTTTGAAATATTCTAAATTTCAAAAGTATTCAGATTCAAGGTTTCAGAGTTAGTCCATTATACAGAAAGGGCCCAGCTAGAAAATTCAGATCTTGGTACAGAATCTAAATTCCATCAAAGTTCATAGACTGAATTCATTTGCATCCAGAAATATTGGTGAGGCTTTCACAGCTGCTCAACTGTTGAGTAGATAAACAAAAGACTGCTTTCCAGAACTGTCAATCTGGCACATATCATGAAAGCTAAAATTCATTAAAGAAAACACAACCCAGATAATTAAACCCTAAACAAGCATTACTCCAACGTATATTGTTTCACTAAAATAGTTCACTGGTCATGTGTGTGAAATCATTACCATTGTGCTTTAGCAAGCAGACAACCTTACCATAATATTCATGATATTTCCAGATCACGATATGTCTTACACCTTATGAACCAGGTAGTAAAACATTTAGTATATACTAAGTAGTAGTAGTATTTATAATCATGTTTATTGTGGTAGTGCCTAAGCATTAATCAAAAATTGGGTCCCAGTTGAGCTAGACATTAGAGAAACACAGAATAGCAGATAGTCCCTGTTCCAAAGAGTTTATAATCTAAATAGACAAGATAGACACAGGGCAAAGAAAAGGGCTAGAACACACAAGTTAAAGCAATAAAATAAATGCTCTGGTAATATTAATTACTTGCAATGACATTTTAAAACAATAGTCACTCTGAAAAGCTCACATTTTTGTTATATTTGTAACACATTAATTTTGTTACTGACTTCCAACTCCATTGGCATCAACCTGGGGGCTGTGTGTAGGGGTACTCCAGGTGCTTAATTTGTTGTTCTCACTAGAATTCTGTTTTTATTTTCACATTATTAGCTGTAGTCACTTCATATCCAAATTTGCCTTTTCCTGATTCTTGCATTTTCTGTTTGTAATATCTATATCTATGGGAAGGTAGACTACATGCAATTTAATGTCTTGGTACTGTCACTTGGTCTCTTATCAGCTTTTGCACCAGGGTCACAGGTGTTTACATTTATCCTCCCTTGCTACACTACACAGCCCTCTAAGGCCTGGTATACACTACGAGTTTAGGTCGAATTTAGCAGCATTAAATCAAATTAACTCTGCACCCGTCCACACAACAAAGCCATTTTTGTCGACATAAAATGCTCTTAAAATCGGTTTCTGTATTCCTCCCCGACGAGGGGAGTAGCACCGAAATCGACATTGCCATTTCGAATTAGGGTTAGTGTGGACGCAATTCGACAGTATTTGCCTCCATGAGCTATCCCACAGTGCACCATTGTGACCGCTCTGGACAGCAATCTGAACTCGGATGCACTGGCCAGGTAGACAGGAAAAGCCTTGCGAACTTTTGAATTTCATTTCCTGTTTGCCCAGCGTGGAGAGCTGATCAGCACAAGTAACCATGCAGAGCTCATCAGCACAGGTGACCATGCAGTCCCAGAATCGAAAAAGAGCTCCAGCATGGACCGTACGGGAGGTACTGGATCTGATTGCTGTATGGGGAGATGAATCCATGCTATCAGAACTCCGTTCCAAAAGACGGAATGCCAAAACATTTGAAAAAAATCTCCAAGGACAGGATGGACAGACTATAGGCTGAGCAAGTGCAGAATTGTGGTTCACTCTACTTCCCTGTAAGCCAACCGCCCTCCCCTCCCCCCTTTGATCTCTACTTGCAGAGGCTATAAAGTCAATGTTGTTTCAAATTCATGCATTCTTTATTACTTCATCACACAAATGGGGGGATAACTGCCAAGGTAGCCCGGGAGGGGTGGGGGAGGAGGGAAGCAATGGGTGGGGTTGTTGTACGGGCACCCCCTAGAATGGCATGCAGCTCATCATTTCTGCGGGATGTCTGGGGCTCTGATCCATAGCGGCTGCTTGCATCTGTGGTTCTTTAGTAGGCTTGCCTGATATTCTAGGCAGCACTGAATGTCCGTTAGACAAAACTTAAAGAAGAGAATGACCTGGGGAGTCATTCCCATTTTTGTCTAGGCACCCCCGACCGACCTCAAGGAGGCCGGCCAGGAGCACCCATGACAGCAGCAGACGGTACAGTATGACTGGTAACCGTCTTTGCCAACTTGCAAAGCAGCAGACAGTACAGTATGACTGGTAAACATCTTTGCTAACTTACAAAGGCAAGGAGCTGCAACTGCTGCTGTGTAGCACTGTAGTACCGCGTCTGTCAGCAGCATCCAGTAGACATACAGTGACAGTGAAAAAAGGCTGAATGGGCTCCATACTTGCCATGCTATGACGTCTGCTCGGGCAATCCAGGGAAAAGGGCATGATATGATTGTCTGCCGTTGCTTTCATGGAAGGGGGGTTGACTGACGACATTTACCCATAACCACCTGCGACAAATTTTTGGCCCCATCAGGCATTGGGAGCTCAACCCAGAATTCCAATAGGCACCGGGGACTGCGGTAACTGTGGGATAGCTACCACAGTGTACCGCTCCGAAAGTCGACGCTTGCCACGGTTCTATGGACGCACACCGTCGAATTAATGTGCTTAGTGTGGACGCGTGCACTCGACTTTATACAATCTGTTCCCAAAAATCGACTTCTGTAAAATCGGAGTAATTTTGTAGTGTAGACATAGCCTAAGATACAGCCACTGGCTCCTTCACTGCTAAAAAAAATGAAAAAAATTATTCTTTTGGACTTCAAACTACTTTTCTGACAATGTTTTGCAATATGATGGTAAATGACAAAACCAACTGAGAATGCCTTCAAAAAGAAGCCATTCTGCAATTGGTTGCATATAGTTCAATACAAAAAACAAACAGTGAATGTAACGGGGTGTATTCAGCCATTGTAGCTCACGGCTGAGGCCCTGTGGTCCTACTACATCCTGTCCTAAGAAGCAGTGAGCTAGAGGACTCTCTGGAATAGACATTTTGGAAACCATAGAGATCTAGTCCTCCAAAAAGTTGAGAGGCTAGCAACATCCAATCAGGGCCCTACTGGTGCAAATAAAAGTAACTGCCTGGGTATAGCTATTCAGTTGCTGGCTGGGACCAGAGGAGCGGAGAAGTGGGCTCCTCTCTGTGTACAGGGGCTTGACAGTAAATCAGTGTTCATGGCTGGCTGAACTGACATAGCTGGGAGTGCAGAAAGAAGGACCTGAGGATGCTGGGCTTGAGATAGGCTGGAGATAAAAGGGCCTGGCAGGAAGAGGCCCAGGGAAATAGCAGTGAAGGATTGGTGTTGAGCAGTATCCAGCTGCTGTGTGCAATGTACCTGGGCTGGAACCTGGAGTAGTGTTTGGGCTAGGTTCCCCTATAGCCACAAGTAAAGTGGCATAAACCCCAAGAAGGGGATAGGGCTTATTTGGGGGCCTCAACAAAGAGCTGAATTTAAAGGGACCAGAGCCAGGCTGAAGCCCCTAGCAAGTGCAAAGAGACTGTTTATTTACTGGACTCTTTAATACCCCAGAAGGGGTTCATTCAGACTTTGTGACTTGGTCAAACGGCCAAGCTACCTAAGACCCACCATGGTTGGCTGGCAGCCCACAGGGATGAGAAAAAACTGCAGTACCACTCCCAGTCACTTGGAGGCACTCAAGAGGTAAGTGTCCCTTTACAGTGCAGCTTTAGTTTAGAGATAGGCCTGAGCCAGAACTCCAGATCCAACACTCCCCCCTGCAACGCTGGAGGTGTTTGAACCCACAGTGCCACATGCCAGGATCCAACAGGTGGAAAAGACCAATATCTGCACGAGGAAGTATTATTAATAATGATAATCATGTTTTTATGATAGTATCTCGGAACCAGCTGAGAACAGGTCCCCATTGTTCTAGACTATCTAGAAACATAGAGTGGATAGGCCTAGCCCTAAAGAATTTACAATCTAATAGACAAGAAAGATACCCCTTCCTGTACCTTGTATAAGAAGCAAGCAGAGCAAACAAAGGCTGCAAACATCATAGTAGATAATTTTTTTTGGTGGGGCATGGTTAGTTAGTAGGTGATAAGCTAAATGGAAAGAGAAGAAGAAAGAGGGTTAAGCGGGACAGAGCAGGTGAGAAGAGAAAGGAGAAGGGAAGGTATAATGTGAGCCTGAAGTGAACAGCCAAAGAAGACCAGGGAAGAGTATGCCTATAAGTAGAAATTAGACCAGTTCTACAACCATACTCCAGTATCCTGACCCTCTCCCTCTTACAGAATTCTGTGAGGAAGGGAAGCATAATTCTCTCCTCCAGCAGTTCTCAAACTTTAGCAACCCAAAGACCCCCATTTTGATTTTAAAAATTTTGTGGACCCCAAGTCATCCCACTGAGCCCCAGGCCCGCCCCCACTCCACCCCTTCCCTGAAGGCCCCACCCCACCTCTTCCCACCCTTGCTCCACCCTTTTCCCTCCTCTTCCCCGCCTCTTTCCACCCCCTCCCCCGAGCATGCTCTGCCCCCGCTTCCCCCCCTCCCTCCCAGTGCCTTCTGCACGCCTCTGAACAGCTGTTCCCCAGCATGCAGGAGGCACTGGGAGAGAGGAGGAGGAGGTGATAAGTGGGGTCCGCAGACACCTAGAGTACCCTTGTGGATTCCCAGGGGGTTCCCGCACCCCAGTTTGAGAAACACTGCTCTACTCTGATCTTGGTCCTTCACAAGGGTGCCAGCTAGCAGCTCCCTCATATAATCACCACCTCAACAACCATTTAAGGGGAACCACTAGATCATCTGACCCAGCCAGCATTATTTTGTATGGAAACCCCTTGTGCATGTTGAATCCTACCTCTTTCCTCACCATTTTCCCCCTCCAGGTCTGACTCCATGCTTTCACCCACAAGAATATCATCTCTAATTGGAGTCCAGATTTCCCTGGCCACTCAGAATCCATAACACAATTAGAACTAAATGTCCCCCATGAAAAACATTTTTTTCTAAATAATTAAAGAGGTGCTTTAGCCCCAACATTCAGACCTAGAATCTAGATTTTAATCCCCAAAAAATTATGTTGTTGTGTATGTGGGGGTTTTGGCTTAGCCCATTTTTGGGATAAGAGCCAGCCACAACATTTGGATCCAGACTGGGGGTTGAATTCTCCAGCCTCTACAATATTTAGGGGATTTTGGATCCTGGGTTTTGGTTCAGCTCAATCTTTCTGCATTTCTTGAAGGCAGTGGAGAAGAATTTCAAGATGATTGAGCTCAATAACTATGTGACTAGATGCCAAATCAATGTTTAGGCATGTAAACACTTGAGGCTACATTTGCAAAGGTACTTGCAATGCTCAGAGTTGTTGGATGCCCTGCCACCTATAGGAATCCTCAGCCCTGATTTATGCATAAAGTGCATGGGAAGCGGTAGATGTCTAAGAAAGAGATTCACAGATCCATGCTCAGGGATTTGCCTAAAATAGTGATGAGTTAAATGAAGAGGAAAGGGCAGGGATTATGCCCATATTCCCAAAGGTACTTAAGTGCCTAACTCCCATTGCCCTTGGCCTCTGTCACCTAAGTGACAGGCCAGAGGAAGGCACCTATCTCAGGTTGGGATTCTTGGCTTTGAACCATCTCTTGAATTTAGGAGCTAAGCCAGATCAGCTGGTGCCCTAGCAGATGAAACCCAGACCTCTCTGAAAAAAACCACAGAGACAAGAGAAAGAGATGACACAGAGAAAGAGCATACCCAAAAGTCTGGTGGTTAGGACGCTGACCTGGGCTGTGGAAAACCTGTTTTCAAAACTCTGGTATGCTTGATATGGAGCAGGGATTTCAAGTGAAGTGTCCTACATTCTAGGTGACTCCCCAAGCCACCAGCCTATTAGGTATTTTGAGGTCTGTCTCTCAATGTCTCCTCTTGAAGCTTTTCCACTTTGTTTAACTAATTAAATATTATTTGGAGTAAGGACTTGAACTTGGGTGTCCCATATCCCCGTTGAGTGCACGAAACACTGGGCTGTGGAGTCAGTTGCTCTTTTGTTCTCGCTGGCTCAATCAATATTTAATTCAAAGTGGAACAGCTGCACCAGCAGCAAGTGAGGGTACCCCAGCTCATTATAATCAATAGCCTTGTGGTTAGGGAACTTATGTGGGTTGTAGGACACCCAACGTCAAGTCTCTCCTTCAAATCAAGCAGAGCAGGGATTTGGAGTTGGGTTTCCCACGGGCTACGTGAGTGCCCTAATCACTACATACACACAAGACTTACTTGCCCCGGCTGTTTTCTGTGTGGGACCCAATATGGGATAGACTGGCGAACACCTAGCTTGAGAACCTTGCTTCAGGGCCTCTGGGGCTTTGGCTTCAGTGGGGGCTCTGATCAGCTCATTAGCTATGGGGTAGTGTCAACGGTTAGGCCTTTGGCAGGGCAGGGAGTTAGACACCTATGGGATTAGACAATTGCTGAACAGTGCTTTTGAGGTCAGTGGCACAAAGGTGTCTTTGTGGATCTGGCCCCTTGTTCTTCCAAACTGGGAGGAATCAACCCATTTCACTGTACAAATTACTGGGATATGTACGTCACAGCACACATCTTCAGAGGAGAGTACAAGCTGTGTCAAACTTTCTGAGATAACATCAAGGTGCAGTAGAATAAAAGCTGTTGATATAGCCAGTATTGGAAGCAGAGCCTGGAAATCTGTTTTTCTATGCAACTGAAGAGACATACAGTTCTCTTTTATGATAAATCATCCTGTATCTACTCATGACCTTTTTCTATATTGATTTTTAAAATTAAGCTAGAGAGCCAACCATATGCCCAAATATTTAAATTGATCAATCCTTTCAAGTGAAAGTTAATCAAGCAGAGATACCATTAAAAGCTTACCCAGTGTTACCATTGAAAATTAAAGGCTCAGGATTGACTTCAGTGGAGCTATGCCAGCTGACATTCTGGCCTTGTATTGTAATGTGTATAGTCAATGGGGTAGAGTTTTAGGACTATATGAGCAATTTTAACATTGCCATTTCCTGACTTCGAGTCACTCTGCTAACTTAATATTCTTTAAAAATAAGTTGATTGTTTGGGGTACAATATACATATTTTCTGTGATATAACTTTATTTCTCAAAGTTCAAGCATGTGCTGAGGTAAAAGATCTTGCTCTGATATACTTGTCATTACAGTATTAGGACACTGTTATGTCCTAATACATTTAAATACTCTTCCATGTAAACATAAATATCCCATTCAGCTTGCACATCCTAACCCTTAACTACTCAGTGGGAAAAATATACACCGATGCAGAGAGACCATGTAAAGCGCTACAAGCCACTTAATCACCATTACAGCTTTTAACATAGGCTTCAGTGGTGCAAGGTGGTATACAGGACTGTATGCTGGCCCTATGCATTGGGATGAATTTCACACTGCATGCCAAACACTCACTGAAGTCAATGGGAGTTTTGTACACAACTTCAAGAACAAAACATGTGTATATTGAAACAGGTAGAACGCTAACTCCCACAGAAGAATATATAAAAATACCAGCTGTCTCTAAACTAGCCCACTGCCATAGTACTTTTATTCAGCCAGAAGACTTCGTCCATATTGACATGTTCAAATCTGATGGTTCTTATAATCAGATTTTTTAATCTTTTTTCCCCATTGTCTCTTGTCTAGACTGACTGCCCTACACGCTTGCAACCCTCAACTCTTAAACTACCACTGATGCCAATATAAGAGAGTGAGATTCAGTTTTAGAGAATTGGAATTACAAATATTAGTCTCCAGGGCCTTTAAAAACATCTTGCTTAAAAATAGAAATAACCTTGTATACAGTCCAAAGAATCCATATAAATGTACTTCCACTGGCAGTAGTTTATTAAGAGTTAAGTGTAATTTAACTGCTAAGTACAAATGACTTTTATACTTTTAAAAAAAAAAGAATGTCATAAAATCCACTAGTTTATTACTAGCATTTGCTTGCTTCAGTTTTTGACAATCATCCATATCAGTCATATATGTATATAGCCAGCTCTATGTGTGTGTATATGTGCATAAATTTATACCATGTACTGAGTGCATACAGAGATATAGACATATCATCTTTAAAATGTTAAAGTCCACATATATACTATGTATAATCATCCTTTCCCCTTGGGAGCTATTTAGTGCATTACTACTTGAATTTATTTTTCTTGCATTGCACCTATGGTTATTATGCCAGGCATGTCATAGCCCACAGGATGTAGTATTTTTTCTTATAATCACCAAGAAATTACCAGGTCCTCCTGTTTGTATTGATTAGCCCACTGAATAAGCACTATATTAATGACATTCAAAGTAACTGATCATTTTAATAACTACATATTGAAATATCTATTGTAGTCACACACAAATTCAGAGAAGCAAAGAAATGCACTTCAGGTAAAGTATGTACCATATGTCTTCCAATGCATTCACACAATGAGGCACAGAAAAAAATCATTACAGTGGTGCCTAATTGTGCCTTGATACTGAAGGCCATATGGTGCTTTTTGCCTTATCACTTCCCTTGATTCTGGAAGTTAAAATCACAACCTTAATGGCATCTCAATGCAGTTATGTCATTTGTTTTTACTTGTTTGTGTTTAATTTAATTTTGTTTTTAAATAATGAACATGTGGACTAAATAGTTTCAGAGGACTTGATAATGGACTATGGAACCTCTTACCTCCAGATCCCCAGTCATATCCAGAATAGGTCCATAGTGAACAAAAGTGAATGGGCAAACAGTATGTATTTCCCACTCACTCCTACATGTGGTGTCTCTGGAATGAGGTTGCTCTAACAATGTGTTCCAGTGTATGAAGTTTTAATTGCTGTTTCCTGTTCTGTGGATAAACAGTGGACTTCAGTCTTCAGTGTTGTTAATGCAGGATCTTTGTCAAGCACTGTGTTAATTTAAACATACAGGGCAAGATCCTCACCTGCTGAGGAGATAGGTGTATGGGGGCAGGGGGGAAAGGGTCTGAACGACTTCTTTACACTCTTCCAACAATTTGGGATGCCAAGGGCTGATTCAGACACTTATATCATTTAGATCAGCCTCAAGCCTTCTCTTAATTGTCAGCTAGTAACAGTGTGGGTATTAGATTGGCCAGGGATCACTAGAGCACAGACATTCCAGCCATACTTCTCCCAGTATGTATTTGTCACACCCAATACATCAGAAAGTTATGAGGTGTTATAACTATAAAGGGAAGGGTAACAGCTCTCCTGTGTACAGTATTATAAAATCCCTCCTGGCCAGAGACTCCAAAATCCTTTTACCTGTAAAGGGTTAAGAAGCTCGGGTAACCTGGCTGACACCTGACCCAAAGGACCAATAAGGGGACAAGATACTTTCAAATCTTGGGGGGGGGGGAAAGGCTTTTGTTTGTGCTCTTTGTTTAAGGGGTTGTTCGCTCTTGGAACTGAGAGGGACCAGACATCAATCCAGGTTCTCCCCATCTTTCTAAACAAGTCTCTCATATTTCAAACTTGTAAGTAAAAAGCCAGGCAAGGCGTCTTAGTTTTACTTTGTTTTCTCAACTTGTAAATGTACCTTTTACTAGAGTGTTTATCTTTGTTTGCTATACTTTGAACCTGGGCTAGAGGGGGTTCTTCTGAGCTCTTTAAGTTTGATTACCCTGTAAAGTTATTTTCCATACTGATTTTACAGAGATGATTTTTACCTTTTTCTTTAATTAAAAGCCTTCTTTTTAAGAACCTGATTGATTTCTCCTTGTTTTTAGATCCAAGGGAGTTGGATCTGTATTCACCAGGAGTTGGTGGAAGGAAGGAGGGGGGAAGGGTCAATTTCTCCTTGTTTTAAGATCCAAGGGGTTTGGATCTGTTTTCACCAGGGAATTGGTGAAAGGTTTCTCAAAGCTTCCCAGGGAAGGGAATGGTGGCAGCGGACCAGAACTAAGCTGGTAGTTAAGCTTAGAAGTCCTCATGCAGGCCCCCACACTTGTACCCTAAAGTTCAAAGTGGGGATACAGCCTTGACAGAGGGGCTGGTGAAGGAGTGGAGTAAACCATGATACCTACTCTTTCAGAGCAAGAATGTAAACACACAAATGTCAGGACGTACCAGAGCAGTGTTAACTCAGCCTATCTGAGACACATTTACATAAGAACAGCCATACTGGATCAGACCAATGGTCCGTCTAGCCCAGTATCCTGCTTTCGGACAGTGGCCAATGCCAGATGCTTCAAAAGGAATGAACGGAACAGGCCAATTATCAAGCGACCCATCCCCTGTCATCCAATTCCATCATCTGGCAGTAAGAAGCTTAGGGACATCCAGACCATGGGATTGCATTCCTGACCATGTTAGCTAATAGCCATTGATGGACCTATCCTCCATGAACTTTTCTAATTCTTTTTTGAACCCAGTTATAGTTTTGGCCTTCACAACATCCCCTGGCAAAGAGTTCCACAGGTTGACTGGGTGTTGTGTGAAGAAGTTGTAGCCTGATTTAGAGTGTACTAATAATATTAATTTGATTTTTATTTTTAATTTAATTTAATAATAATTATTAATATTAATTAGTATGGGTTTTAGGCTCGCAAATCTGTTTGATCAGAAGATAAAAGTTCTTGTCCCAAATCAGGCTCCACAGAATTTATAAAGAACTCTCGGGGGTATGACAGGAAGCTCACACTGAGGCAGATGTAGCCTTGAAGACTTTTTATTAAAATCAATGAAATAGTAAGTAAATGGTAAAATAATCAGAGTTACAAAGTTACAATTGCATTACTGCTATTCAAAAGATGCATATGGTAATACAGTATTATATGCTACAAAGCTTTGGTTAATATACTCACACCCTTCCTTGATTACCTGGTGGTAAGAGACACAGGACCAGCCTTGCAGTTCAGGTTTCAGTTCAGGGATGCACTGCTTAGAAAAAGCTAATGCTGCTTAGGGTTTACTTTACTAATTTAAACTTAAAAGCAAAACCTAATAAAAAAAACTAAGAATAAAACTGAGAGAAACCAAGCTTAGCCTAGTTCCCTTGAAACTTAAAGTTTAAGAAGAACAAATACAGCCTACTAATAGTAGCAGTCATCGTAGATAGATAGAATAGACAGAGAGAGATAGAGTAGAAATAGAATGTAAGTGAGAATACTCTAGAGAGGTGGGTAACCTCTTTTATAGGGCACAAGTGCCGGAAATCCTTCCTCCTACGCCCAAATTTCATTCCTCACCCACAAAATGTTAGGGTACACTTACTCCATAGGCTAGTATGTATGTGTGTGTTGATGACATGTACATACACACATAAGTTTTCTTGTGGTGTATCTGTTAAGTCTGTGGGTACAACTGTGGGTTTAAAAACAATTGCATTTTGATTTAATGTATTTATTAATGAAACCTTCAGTCTTCCCTCATACACTGTTATCAAGCACATTGCATGGAAATGTGACTTTTATTTCTTTAACAGCTCAGTTTTCATTCATAATCTTCCATTTGAGGTATCATAAAAGGTTTCTACAATCTGTAGACTTGAACTCATGTTCAGTAAAACATATTTTCCATCAGGGAGTGTATTCTCAGTGGGATGGCCATTGAATCTGGAATTTGCTCATCCTTTGGTATAAATAAACCTGAATTTGTTGATATCTTGATCATGTTACAAGGCTTATCCATTTTCTCTGATGACCTCAGAAGAGGTAGAAGTTTGGGAGTAAGGGAACTGAGTAGGAGGAAGGTCTTGTTTTGGAGACTGGAAAGAGTCTTTCATGCTGACAGTTGATATATCCCAACTGGGTATTTTTAAGTAGCAATTTATATGTACCTTGAGCGTCTCACAGGCAGAACCTATAAACTAAATGCAGATGGAAGCTCTATTTCCTTGTTCATTTAGGGCCTAATTCTAGAAGGTTCTGACTTCAGTGGCAGTTATGGGCACCCCGCCTCTCAAGAGGTTCTTAAGCCCTTGTAGGATTAAGATCTAAAGGAACAAATAGTTTCCAGAGAAAATAGGATAAACCAACTTCTGTTCATCTGTATTTTTCATAGATTTTAAGATCAGAAGAAACCATATCTTCTCTAGTCCAAGCTTTATAACAGAGCTTATAGAATTTCACCCATATTACCCTTGTTATCTATCTAAAGTGTAACTTCCAGAAAGGCATCCAGACTTGATGTGAAGACTTCAAGAGATGGAGAATCCACACCACTTCCCTTGGTAATTCATTCTGATGGTTAATCACCCTCACTTAAAAATTTGGGTCTCCTCTGTAATTTGAATCTGCTTGGTTTTAACTTCCAGCTATTTGATTTTGTTATGACTTTCTACACTAGATTAAAGGGCTCTGTAATACTTGGTATTTTCCTCCCATTAAGGTATTTGTACACCACAATTTTTAGTGTCTTCAGGGACAGATTCTGATGTGTACAACCGTTACACTGATGCTAATATTAAGAGTATATCTAGATTGAGGAAAAACCTTCTTGGAAACTTTTTCCACATCGTCCCTCAGATCTGCATTCTAGGTAAGTGTCCTCAGTTCTCTCTGTCAGTACTAGATATCCTTGATTTCATACAAAATATTGGTCATAAAGCATCAGCCAGCTTCAACATCAGTTTAAGATGGGTAGTTGGTGCAGCAGTCAGGACAGCTGATATTTATTTGTTTGTTTGTTTTAGCAACAGCTTTCAATCATTTGTAACCATCAAGTCCAATAACTAACCTATGTAACCACATGCTCTCATTTTTGTATTGTCTTCCTTCCTAATTCTTTCCTCTTCTCTCCTATTGTCTGTCAAACTCACTAATTACATATTGGTTCAAGTCAGATATAAACTCTTGGAGGCAGGAACTGCATCTACTTGTGCTTTCGCTTGGCACATAGTGCAATGAGATCTGTTCAATGGGTCCTGTACTAACTCCTGACAGGCTTTTGGGTGTCACAGCAATACAGATGATTATTAATCAGTGTATTAGAGTCCAATGACTTTTACAGGTTTCTATTCAGATTCTGCTATTTAAAACACAATCAGAATTATCCACTCTAGTTCTAATTTGGTGCCACATTCTGACACTCTTACTCATACTGAGTAGAGCTTTACTCAACTATTTATCCTTTGAATAAGAATGTCAGCATCTGGCCCTCTAATTTATATTGGTATTCTCTATGTATACAGTGGCATGCCATTGTCTTCTGACTTGAGCAAGGAAAGGAACAACAAAAGGGAGCCATGACAGCCTTATTTCTTCATGAGATCCCAATGCCTGCTGCAACACTGGGTTTCTGAAGCAGACTGCACAGTCTGCAGCTGCTGAGTACACAGATTAAGAGGCAGTCAATTTGGTTACTCTGACTGATCTTAGTCTGCCGAAAACCAGGTAGAACAATCACCATACCTTCTGCCATTACTGCTGTGATAGACCAGGCAGCACAGTTTTTGCTGAGCCCTCGGACACTGAATTTCTAGAATTTGTTATGATGTCTGTGTCTTGTGGCATCGGGACAATAGCAGACTAAGCAGTGTGTGTATAAATATAATTCTGCTGGCTATAGTTCAGTTCTAAATTAAAGATAACATATTATCAATGGACTAGGTTCAAGTAATGTTTGAATACTTTAAATTCAGCAAGGGATGCACCAACACCACTGTGGGGTTGACAGTTTGCTGAGTAATAACCCCAGCAGCACTGAACCCTCAAAAACAAGAAACCCTCTCACAAACAAGTATGCCTCTAGTCATTTAGTTCCATATGTGTATCTTCCTTTTGCACAGGGTCAATGCTCTGAGCTCTCTGACCTTCCCTAATTTACCAAAGTCTCATATACCAAAACTTTTACATTTCCCCTTATTCCTTTTTCATTACAGAAGAACCACTCAATGGAATTTTGTCTAGAAATCCTTCAACCTCCCCAGTAATTTAATTTAAACAGGCACAAAGCCTTGCAAGAAAATTTGATTTTTATGTAGGATCACTAAGTTTCTCAAAAATTAACAGCTTGCAACTTTAGGCATTCTCCCCTTCCATCCCCCAAATATCAGCAAAGATTTTTACATATTGTGGGCTAACTCTGCTCTGATATGTTGATGTAAATCTGGAATAATTCCACTCAAGCTAAAGAAGTTATCGCAGATTTACACCAGGAGAATTTGTCCTGGCATATTTCCAGTAATGTAGCATGTTAGCATCTTTGTACTAGCAGACTTGTTTACAATGGGGACACACGCAGATGTTTCACTGACCTTTCCAAATAGCCCTACCAATCAGTTCAAAATAGGGACAGTGGCAGATTTCTCATATCCCATTTAAATTTCAGTAACAGCCATGATTACACAGTCTGATCATAGCTTATTATTTAACCAAAGTACAAATATAAAATCTGCAAGATGAAAGTCATTAAATGTCATTTTATACTTCCATGGCAAAATGAAAACACCTTTAAAACGTTCAACATGTAATATTACACTTGATGAATCTAGACACTCTAATAACCAAAGGTGATACAAACAACCTTTCCTACTGAATGCCAGAAAAAGTTCAGCTTTCAATTCTCTGTGAACCCAAACTTAGTGTTTCTGCAGTGGCAGAAAGTAGATAGCATTAAAAGAGGATTTATTTCTTCCTTTAGCTGGGCTAATTTTCAGTGTAAGAGTATGTAATTATTAATTTTTACTATAGTTTGAATGAGTTAAATAAGATTTTTGTTTGTTTGTTGCTGGTTTAATGACCAATAAATCAGTGTTGGTTACAGAAGTACTGTTTTTTTATTGATATGTGACTACTACATAGTTTTGATGGCTCTTCAGCAATTGAAAATGTAGAATTTTCTCACTTTGGAGACAAGGTATATATGAATTGCATTGTATTAATTAAAATAAACTACTTAGCACACTATCTATGGTTTTGAAAAATTGCATTTTTGAGAACAACCATCTCTTCCAGTGCCAAGAGAGTTACATAATAAGTGCCAGTGGACAAAGAGTCCCTTAAGCAGTAGTTCTGTTAATTGTAGTGCTGGTTTGGCATCAGAATGAACAAATGAACCAAAAATTTCAGGAGCTGCTTTTCCCACACCAAATCCTGAAGTAATCCCAAGAATGAAGAGAAAATAGATGTCTGTGTATATGTAAAGCAGGCAGATTTCACCATATATTGGTGGATTAAGTACAGAGATGATATGCACCTAAAGATACTATAGACCGGTGAAAATAGACAGTTAGACAGAAGCTGTATAATGCAACAGCTTTCTCCAGAACCTTAAAAAGAAACAGAAGGTTGGAGACTGAACATGTTCCAGGACTTGATTTTTGCAGTGTGTTCAGCAGGGCCGGCTCTAGGTTTTTTGCTGCCCCAAGCAAAAAAAATTTTGGCTGCCCGCCCCCCCCCCCCCCCGCCCTGGGCTCTCTCTCTCCCCTCAACCCCCCCAACTGCACCCTCCTGCCACCCCAGCCCTGGGTCACTGGTAACTCACTCCCAGGGTGGGTCATTCAGCAGGAATTTTGGATGTGCACAGAACACAGACAGGATTGGTTCCCATATGGTTACAGAACTGCAGTAAAGTGGAACAATTTTCAACTTGTGTGATTGAAGGATATCTGGATGCATATTATAAGACTGTCCTACATAAATGAGGAAAAGTTGAGGTGCCTTTATTATTCTTTTGTTCCACTCTTTCTTTCTATGGGGAATTTGCCAATGCAATATCACTGTCTTCCTTTTAAACAAACAAACAAACAAAAAAAAGGCAATGGCTGTTGAAAATAGTAATTCCAGTCCTAATAACCACTGGGAAGCATTTCTTGCTCAATTTATTCTACTTTTTCTACAGCAAGTTACAGTGGATCAGTATATTTGATTTGGGAGAAATGAAGTAACAGCTGCCCAAATTGAGCTTGAGCACTCCTGAATTTTGAGGGTGTTCAATTCCCTTTCTGAATATTAGCTAAATCTGGAAAAGAAAAGGCAATTTCTGCTTCCATGGCTCAGAAGTGTAAATCCTCCTACGTGCCTGGTACTGTATCTAAAGCTGCCCAGGTCCTAGTAGAGCCTCCCCTCCCTTACTTTTCATTTTAAATTCTAGTGGGATCTCCCTTGCTAGGCTTCAGATGGAGAGGTGCACTGTCCATTTAGTCCACCCAATTCTTTCTTTGGGGGAGAGCCCAGGGCTGGGGCGGCAGGGGGTGCGGGTGGGGGGGGGGGGAAGGGCCCAGGGCTGGGGCAGCAGGAGGTGCGGATGGGGGGAGAGCCCAGGGCTGGGACGGCAGGGGGTGTGGGTGGGGGAGAGTCCAGGGCTGGGGCAACACGGGGGGGGGAGCCCAGAGCCGGGGTGGAGGGCAGCAAAAAACCTAGAGCTGGCTCTGTTCCTACCATTCACAGCAAGCTGCAGCATAAGGTTTCAGTTCCACACTCCTTCCCCCTCCCTTTCCTGTTAATTGCGGCCAAGGGAATGCTGGGAAATGTAGTTCTTTCCCTGCTCCACGGCCAGCTCTGTAAGCAGGGAGCTAACCAAGGAACTACAGCTCCCAGGGCCCCCTGTTGGTTCTCAGCTCCCAGGCTGGATTCTTGCGCCCCTGCAAATTTGCCGCCCCAAGCAACTGCTTGCTTTGCTGGTGCCTAGAGCCGGCCCTGGTGTTCAGTACCACCTGCAAGGTGCTGAGCACTCTCAAATCCTAATGCCCGTGACTCTAATTGATCAAAGCACTTAAGGCCATACCTAACTTTAAGCATGAGTAGTCCCATTGGCTTCAACTTAAAGTTAGGCACAAATACCTTGCTGAATTGTGGCCTATACTAAGAGCAAAGGATATTCAGTACAGTACAAGAGGTATTCAGCACCTTGCAGGATCGGGCTTTTTGTAAAACAGTAGACAATTTTAACAGAGTGGCACCAGCCAATATAACTGAAAGAAGACCATGACCTGAAGCTTATAAGACATTAATTATGGAAGTAAAGTAGGTACCATGCATTAGGCACCTTTACAAACTACATGTCACAATGACAAAGAAGTGGATATGCAAACTAAGCAGAACCTCCTGTAGACTCAATGAGAGTAACAGATGATTTTGAAATTAAAGGTAAATGGAATGTCAAAGACTATATTTCCTAATTAAAAGAAAAAATGGATGATGCTTTTCTGGCTTGGTATATTTTAGTTTGTTTAGCATTTCTGTTATGCTCTTATATTCCAAAGTTTTTACCAGCAGAGTGATTGATTGAATAATACAAAAAAGCAATTCACAAATAAAAACAATTTGGTTCATTGTTATTGAATATGTATACAAGATATGCATAAGTCATTTCCCCCCATTTGCATTTATTATTCTCCTCTCTTAAAAGTTTGTCCATTCAGACAGTGAAAATATTACCACATGACACAGATGACCAATCACACAACCCCCCAAATGAAATAATGAAAGGTGAATAGCTAAAGTGAACAGTCCACTAACAATATGTAGGTTAAAATTTATTTATACAAACTATTCAGCAGGCAGATAAGAATTACAGAGATATTCAAAGAAATTGAGTTCTTTTAGCAAACAATTCATAAGCTCCCATGAGCAAGGCTTTGCAAATCTTCCCATAGTATTCAATACAAGGAGAAGAATATTTATTTACAGAATATTACAGAAAGCTACTGAACTAAAGAGGTGTCAGCAATGAAGGAATAAAATAACACTTATGTTATTGGCTAAACAGAGATGACCATCTGACGACATTTTTTAGTTTTGTGCAAGGAAATCTTATTTTTTCCCCAATATCATCTAAAAAAGGGCCAGTTGCTACAACTTGCAATACAATCATTTATTTAAATGAGATGAAATCTATTCAAAAACACCTTTTCACATTAACATTTTTTGATTATCTATTCATATTTTCAGATGAACAGAAGCCACCACATTTGCAACAACAACAACACAATCTTTGAACTACAAACTGAAATCTTTCATCAAGTTAAATATTTTGCTCTTTCAAAAAGTTTGGAATGTTAGAGCAGTTTTCAGAGATGAAAATATGGGCTGTAAAATCTCAGTCCCTGCATGCAAGCACCTACTTATGTAAAAACTTGAAATGTGTTGAACCAAAGAAAATAAGTTGGTTGGCTGACAAAAAACTTCTATAACTCTTGCATTTGGCAACAGGTGTTACTGGAGATGAGACAACATTGTAAAGGACAAATCCAATAAGCAAGTCTTGGCTTAAAGCTGAAAATTTGGAAATATAATTGAACGCCTTTGTATCATTTATTTGATCATTACTGACAATGTGCTTAACAACATATATAACCTGAATTTGGTTCACTTCAGGCATCATGGAAGACAAGCATTTTAAGGAAGGCCATGAATATTGAGAAGATGATATCTTAGGGCCAAATCCACAAAGGGATTTAGGAGCTTCAATCTGGTCTTTACATGCCTAAATCCCCATTTTAGGCATCACTGCAGTCATTTTAAAAAGCCCATTTGGTTGCCACCACTCGGTGCCAAAATGTTGCTGTTAAAGTTCCCTAGGTGCCTAAGTCTCTGTCTCTGAGCATGTGCACTGCTAGCAAGGACAACTTAGATCCAGTGCAATCCTGCAACCTGAAAAAGATAGGTGTTCCCCCACCCATCTTGCCTGGGCAAGGGAGGCATGCTCAGAGCATGTGTATCTCTACAGGAATCAGGGGTGCGGAAGAGAAGGAGGAGGCAGAGGCTGCCCTTATAACTTTTAGCCCACCCTTACAGACTACTCACCCAGCTTCAATTCCCAGCTTTGCCTCCTGAGGAAATGGGATTTCAAGAGGGGTTCCCTATGTTTCAGGTGAGTGCCTTAACCCCTGGCATGTGGGAGATTCTGCTATGGGACACATGTTGAAGCCATTCCACTGTAATTAAGTGTTAATCCAGAGAGAGAAGGATAATCAGTCTGTAGTCTAGTGGTTAGGGCATTCACATGCAATATGGGAAATACTGGATCAAATTCCTTTTCCTTATCAAGCAGAGGGGGAACTGAACTGGGGTGAATTCCCACATCTTAGGTGAATATACTAACCACTGGGCTAAGGGTTATGAGGGAGACCCTCTCCCCTCAGCTGTTTTGTGCATGGTTAGGTAGGTGTCTAAGTAAGTCTCACAATTACTAAACTCACAGCCTAAGCTGCCTGACTCCTACATAGCAGTTCCTGACTGCAGATTGCAAGCAGAGATAGGTGCCTCCCTGCAGCCTGGACATAATCATTGAACTCTTTGAGAAGAGTGGGGTTTAGGGGACACACCTCTCTTATGAGTGTCTCCCATGGGCTAGCTTAGGCAGCTCCCCACCTAGCATACTGGCTTTGTGGAACCCATTCCTAGGCACCTATCTTTTCCCATTCATTGTATAAGGAACCTAGGTGTCTAGCTCAGGGTTTGTGGATTCCAGTGATTTTCAAGGCACCTACAATTTAGGCATTGCAATACCTAAGTCCCTATGTTGATCCAGTTCTTACTAAGCAACCTTCCTCTCTCCTGTCCTCATCACATGGTTCTCTCTCTTTTCAGTGTCCCATCTCACTTTCTATACCCCATTTCCCCCTTTCCCTTTGATCCTATTAACTAACCCCGTCCTGCCTCAACACATCCTAGCTTCCCTAATATATTTTAAAAGTGGAAGTAACAAGACATTTGCCAATCATTGCTCTGATTGCTTTGCTTGCAAGTTTGCTTGCTTTTCATCCAACCGTGGACACTTAGGTCCATTTTAACTGTTTGAAGCAGAGACAGTATTTTCTTATGTGTCTGTGTAGTGGCTAGCACAATGGGCATCTTCATCTTGACTAGGTTATTTGGGTACTACCACAATACACACAATAATTAATCCTAACAGTGTGATCTTATTATTGTCACCTTTACTTATAAAAAATTGCATGTGTCCCCCCTGCCCACAAACACACACACATTCTGTTTATAACTTTCACTTGTAGTGTTATGTAAAGTGTACAACCTCCAGAGCAAGGACCATCCATGTTTTTACTTACTGTTGTCAGGTGCTGGCACACTTCAGAGTACTTGAGAGAAGACAAAAGCACATAAGAAGTTGCTATGCATTTGTGAAATCAGTCGGTGTAGCTTTCAAAAACGCAGACATATGTTGTGTCTCACTGCCAAGTAACAGTGCTAGTATAATAAAAAGGAGTAGGTGCAGATTAAACATAACTGCAACCTTCAGACTGAAACATCAATTAATGATTGTGTAGGTCCCAAAGAAACCCATTCTCCAATGGAAAGTTGCACATGTATCACTGCATGTAATGGGCCTATCAGAAGGCCAAGAAGCCTCCCTGCAGCAGAGCTCCATGCTAGCCTGAATGATCCTGGATGTAGTCAGGGTGCTACAGTAGCAGCCACTCTGCAGTTTTGAACCTGAAAGCCTCAGAAGCACTGCTCCCTTAGAATTCCACTGATCCAGTTTCATTCATTCACCACCTATGGGGTTCTCTCTCCATCGAAGTTATAAGGGCACCTCTTAATAAGGAAAGTAGCATTGATGAGTGGATTTGGGCCATATATGGGACTCAAGAGACATGAGTGCTATTCCTAGCTCTGTCATGAGTTTGTTAGGTGATCTTAGGTGAGTTAATTTACCTCTGTTACAAAACTTAACTGTTCTGGAAAGGGATTTATTAACTACGGATGTAAAGGGCTATAAAACATCTAGGTATTATTATTACCATAATCATCATTTGTAGTATCATCAGAATCCATTCAGGTTGGTACTGAACAAAAGCTGTTATTTTCTGATGGTAGTTTGGTGACCTATATTAAAAGAGTTTTGTAATTTCCATCTATTTCCCAGTGGACAAAAGTCCACATCACAAAACCAAAATCACTACATCTTTCTATAAACCTCAGCGTGGCTTTTTAGCCACTTCCCATGGTAGGGCAAGCTGGGGAAATTCACCCAACAGAGGCCATTGCTTTGCCCTTTAACAGAGTGTGCCCTTTATCAGCAGAGAAGCCTGCTGAACTCTGCTTTGTTATATTTTCCCATCTGGGTAACTGAAGGCAGAATTTGGCCACACTTAGTTTATGGTGCTTACTTGTGCTGATCTTTGTGAGTTTGCAGAAGTCAGGTCAGAAGTGTTCAGGCTTTATGTTGCAGACACTGTACTTTTCCTAATTAGTCCTGTTTCTTTTTTCCATTTTCAACATTGTTGCAAACAACAGCAATACAAACATGGAAGAAAGAGAAATTATGCCTGCCTTGTAAATAAACATGACTGCATCAAAGAAAACACAGTCTCCATTGTCAATTTCTACTCCCAGTTGGGACATCCCCGGGGACCTGGAACTTGACTAGCTGCTCGGGTCAAAAAGGAGTAATTATACCCTTAAGATTTGTTGTCCTGACTGAATTTCCCAATCATTGATTTTACCAACTCAGATGGTTTTGAGGGAAAAAGAATATGTCTGGTTTCAAGTTCCACAAACATTAGAGGAAGATCCTCAAGATGTTCCATAATGAGTACAGTTAAAAAACTGTTGTTGAGCTAACTGTACCTTCTACGTGTAAGTTACACATTTCTAAAGCATCTTGCACATTTCTGGGTGCTGTATATACAATATGGTTCTCAGCAACTGGGACATGGGCAGTCATTCCCAGAGGTTACAGCAAGAGTCATGCCTAGTGGTTAGAGTAGGAGACAGTAGCCAGGAATTGAACCTAAAGGTCAGAGCCAAAGTCAGAAATCAGGGCTAAGGGTCAGGACCAGGTTATGTGGAGTGAGTCAAGGCAGGAGTAAAGCTAGGAACAAGCAAACATAGAAGCTCTCACGACCACAGGCAAATGCTTTGAACAGTCCCTGAACTTAAAAGCCTGTCTGCTGATTCTGCCAACCAATGTAGCCTAACAGGCAGCCTACTACAGGCCAGTTGCACTTGTTAGGTTGCCTGGAGACTGGCTTCCTGCTTCCTGACAACAATATTCTCTACTGTATCACCACTATCTCATTCTGCATCAACTGCAGCTATTGAATGGTCTGCATCAACTGCAGCTATGAAATGGTAGCTCCAAGTAATGTATTTTAGTAATCTAATGTGAAGGACACAAAGGAATTGATAATATGTCACAAAATATGCATTGCAGATAAAAGCTCAGCACCTGGTCCAATGAAGATAGAGAAAAAAGAGGTCACTGCTGTTTATTGCAAATTTAGGACATGTTGCAATTTTTGAAGGCACCACTGGATTGAAAATCTTATTGACAAACAACTGGTATACTGCCTTGATAAAGAAGGTGGAAACCACTTTTTCTATACCTTTTAATGAGAGCTGTCTATTAATTGCAGATAATTCATGCAATTAACTCAAAAAAATTAATTGTGATTTAAAAAATTAATCATGATTAATCACAGTTTTAACCGCACTGTTAAAAAATAGAATACCAATGGAAATTCATTAAATATTTTTGGAGGTTTTTCTACATTTTCAAATATATTGCTTTCAATTACAACACAGAATACAAAGTGTACAGTGCTCACTTTATATAATTATTTTGAGTATAAAAATTTGCACTGCAAAAATGATTTAAAAATAGTATTTTTCAATTCACCTCATACAAGTACTGTAGTACAATCTCTTTATCAAGAAAGTTGCACTTACAAATGTAAAATTATGTCCAAAAAATACTGCATTCAAAAATAAAACAATGTAAAGCTTTAGAGCAGGGGTTGGCAACCTTTGGCATGCGGCCAATCAGAGTAATCCATTTGTGGGCCGCGAGACATTGTGTTTATGTTGATCATCCGCAGGCACAGCCCCCTGCAGTTCCAGTGGCCGCAGTTCGCTGTTCCCAGCCAATGGGAGCTGCAGGAAGACGCAGGCCACAGGGAGCTTCAGGGGGCTGTGCCTGCGGACGGTCAACGTAAACAAAATGTCTCGCATCCCGCCAGCGGATTACCCTGATGGGCCGTGTGCCAAAGGTTGCTGACCCCTGCTTTACAGCCTACATAAATAAATGGTATTCTATTATTGTTTAACAACGCGATTAATATTTTTAATCATGCGATTAATCACAATTAATTTTTTAAATATTTAAAATTTCCCCCTACCTACCAACATTACTTCCATACTATCTAGATTGAGATTGAGCATACATACTCGCATCTAATTCCTTTTCTACTAACAGTATTTATAGTAAAAATCTCCATTACAGAGAAAAACAATATTTGTATTTGTGTTTTTCTTCTTACGTTTTTCAACATATTCTCAAACCATTGTAAATCATGTTGAAATTATGTTGTATGTGGCAAACTCTGAGGACAAATCTAGTGAGAAACAGACCCATCATCAAATCAACAAAGAAGCAGATGAAAATACAGCACTGGTGATGGGTTTAAGAAGCTGCCTTTGTGTTGTTATGGGGGGGGAGCCCAATCACCATTTCCTCTTAAGCATGACAAAAAGAAACTTAGTTATTCAGTAACACTTGCTCTTTTTTTTTTTTTTTTTTTTTTTTTTTTTTCTTTCCTTGTGCTGGATAGAGATTTAACCTGTTCCATGGCACAGGAGAGAAAATGTTTTTTCCGTAATGCCAGAAATGTCTATTATTCACTATACTTGTGTATCCATTTACCTGCTTCAGTATGCAATAAAAATAAATTCCACTCTGAAGTGTTGTATAAAGCAATTGACACTAATAGACTGTCATGATGAAGTCCAAACTAACCAATACATTGGACAAAGAAGTTTCAGTGAGGTGTTCCATCTTACTGATGTGTTAGGCGAGGCAGCTTGTAGTGTTTCAAATAACTATAACCTCTTTGGCAAAGTTTATGATTCATGCCTTCTCCTGTTAAATCAATTGCTGCATTAAAAGGTGTAATGTGTTTACAAACATCTTGCAGACAGGAGGATAAGGTTATGAGCAGAGCAATGTACATAAATCCCTCTACATTTTTCATTAGATATATAATTTAGTACTGCCCACTCATGCTAACTGCAATATTTAGACTTGTTCTGTTAGGCTCTGAAGTTATAATATAATAGAGCATCCTGCAACACTCTTATTTTTACAAAAAGTATAAAATCAAGATGGAAAAGCCTCATTCTATGTTTAAACTTCAAAACTGACTCACCTAGCCTATATGACATATCTGTATTGACTTACATTCATGGTTTCATCGCCTGTAATTATGAAGTATTGAGATTCCTTTTCAACTTCCTATTTGACATTTGAGATGTTAACAAATTAGGACTTGTAGTAGAACCAAAGTGATCTGACTGCCTTCTTAAAAGAAGAAAAATGGAGGATAATATACAAAACACACTTTGACAACAATCTTTGGGAAACACAACTTTATACAACACATAAAGGGACAGATCTTTAGCTAGTACGTATGGGCATAGCTTCCTTGACTTCAGTGTTGCTATGCTTATTTACACTAACTAGGGATTTAACCCAGGGTTTACCTTTTTTATATCTTTTTAATATTTTTAATCAAGTTACAACCAACATATGTAAGAAATGGGATGCAGAGGATTCAGGCTAGAATAACAAGGGGTTTAAGCACCTCACTGCCACTTTAAGTGCCGAAGTCTAATTTCTCAGCACCACTAGCATTCACAAAAGTGCTGCTCAGCTGCTGCCTAACCTTGCAGGCACCTAAACTCACTTGGCACCCACATTTTCAGTATAAAAGTCCCATAGGCAGCTAAGTTTCTGGGCCTTGCTCTATACATCCGAGTGCCTAGCCCCAGTGCAATCCACAAATCAGGAGGAAATCAGCATACTCGTACCTATCTCACCTGAGGGGCCTGATCTGATAGATGAGCGCAGAGCTCACCTACCAGAGTGGGGCCCATTCAAAATCCGGCCAGACAATATGGTGCCATCCACCTCCCAACTTTCAGACCACTGGTCAGAGCATTCACCCAGGACATGGGAGATCCATATTCAATTCCTCCCTCTGCTTGATGGGGAGAAAGGATTTGAACATTTTTTTTTTTCATCTCTCAGGCAAGTGCTTTAACCACTGAGCTATGGGATAGGCTGGCTCACAGGCCCTCAATCTTTTCTGTTGAAGCTGTTCCATTGTGTACAAATACTTAACTAGTCATTGAGCCATAAAGCAAATGAGAATGAATCTATGGCCTGTGGGTTACCGAGGATCCAGCCCCCTGCTCCAATGACTCTTCATTTATTTATACACACTGGAAAAGCTTCAAGATCTAAACACCTAAGCCGCCTGACTCCAAGACAGGACTCCTGGCTGTGAATCCCAGGTGGAAATAGTAAATTCCTCCCTGCAGCCCAGACATGGCGCCTAACTCGGTGAGAAGGATATACCTGTCTCCTTAGCATCTCCCATTGACTAGCCGAGGCAGCTCCGCACACAGCATGTTGGCTTTTTGGATGCCATTCTTAGGCACCTATCCATCTCCATTCATTGTATAAGGAGCCTTGAAGCCAAACACAGACTTTGTGGATCCCCATGATTTTTTGGGGACCTAAGAATTAGATATTGTGATGCTGAGTTCCTTTGTGAATTTAGCTTTTCATGTTTTATATACTCAATATGGGAGTGCTGTAAGAACCACTTCCATTGGACAAAAAAAGTATCTACATTAAAAGAAGTCTTTAAGGTATCTTTTCTTCAGCGTAGTAAGGTCTGCCAATTAAGGAAAAATGCCATAAAATAAGTGCAATAACACGTTCTATTAGGTATTGCAAAGTAATGTATTATTGAACAACTCAACAATGAAATCAGCCTCACATATAATATGTGGATCTCCTTAATTAAAGAATAGCTTACTACTTATGCAACAAATTTCATAACAAGTTTCTTTTTAGATAATAAGGAAAAGTTTGATGATAGCTCATCTTTGGTACTGAAATATTTTTAGAAACCAAATGTTGCCATCTACCCACTCTTTCCTATTAAAGGTGAGATCAATTTGAAATAATATTTTAGTCTAACAATTCCATGTAACAGAGATGAAAAAAAATAATATTGGAGCAGAGTTTCCATCACTGATAATACTTTACTTTTGATTGTATTTTCTTACTTGCTACTGAGAAAATAATATATATTTCTGATTATAATCTATCTATCCACTAACACTTTACACACACACACACACACACACACACACATATCTGTCGTATGAAAGGAGACTCGAGGAGCTTGGTTTGTTTACCCTAACCAAAAGAAGGCTGAGAGGGGATATGATTGCTCTCTTTAAATATATCAGAGGGATAAATACCAGGGAGGGAGAGGAATTATTTCAGCTCAGTACTAATGTGGACACGAGAACGAATGGATATAAACTGGCCGTCGGGAAGTTTAGGCTTGAAATTAGACGACGGTTTCTAACCGTCAGAGGGGTGAAATTCTGGAACAGCCTTCCGAGGGAAACAGTGGGGGCGAAAGATCTCTCTGGCTTTAGATTAAGCTTGATAAGTTTATGGAGGGGATGGTTTGATGGGATAACGTGATTTTAGTCAATAGGTCAATAACGTGCCATCGCAGGAAATTAGTATCAATGGTCAATGCGGGTCTGGCTGGAGAATCTTGCCCGCATGCTCGGGGTTCTGCTGATCGCCATATTTGGGGTCGGGAAGGAATTTTCCTCCAGGGTAGATTGGCAAAGGCCCTGGAGGTTTTTTGCCTTCCTCCGCAGCATGGGGCAGGGGTCGCTTGCCGGAGGATTCTCTGTGACTTGAAGTCTTCAAATCATGATTTGGGGACTTCAACAGCTGAGTCAAGGGAGAGAATTATTCCAGGAGTGGGTGGGTCAGCTTTTGTGGCCTGCATCATGTGGGAGGTCAGACTAGATGATCATAATGGTCCCTTCTGACCTTAAAGTCTATGAGCCTATATAATATGTGGAATTTTGATCTGAGTTTTGAGATCCCTGACAGTTTTAACTTGCCCAAAGAATAGCATATGTGCCATCTGATTTCTCAAAAAATGTCTACAGTATACTTGCTACTGGGATAGAAATAACTTGTTTATATAGTTTTTATTTCCTGCACATCACATATGCTGTAGTAAGCTACTTGGTAATGCCTTACCAAAATCCATACCTAGGAACTGCATCTACATGAAAATTTGATTTTCTAACATGAATAAATGTTTTTAGAGTGGTTTTATACTTTTAAAAGCTTTCCCTAATGAGCATCATGACCACATTTGGGGAAAGGAATACTTCAAGCTTTTCAGTTTTGTCATCAGGCAGTTAAAAAAAAAAAGACGTTTTCTTATGTCCCTTGTAGGGAGTTTTCTTTTTCTTTTTCCTTTACGTTTTTGTGTGTGAAAGGAGCTGTAATGACAGTTCTGGAAAATCCAGTCTCTACGTATCCCCAGAGCAGGTTTTGGCCCAGGCGCTAGCAGTGCTGTTAGTTTGCAAACCATACCCTGCAAATATTCCAAACAACTTCATTTCACAGTTGTGTAACCAATGGAAGGTTTCATGCCACTCATTTCAGAAGGTTTCCCCCTCTTTCTTGTTCATTGTTTGCTGCTGTTTGGGGAATAAAATGTTCCTGGTGACAACAGTCCTTGTCATTTCTGAATCCACTGACAGCCTTTTCATATCCACTGAGCAGTTCATGCTCCCTGGTGAATGTAGCATTTTTCTGCCACCTTGGAGTTTAACAACTATCACTCCCTTTAAATTCATACTGGTACAACCTTCAGAAACATTCATGCTATTTGCCACTGCATATTCAACGGGCTCATCAAACACACTGTGTGTCTGCTTCTCCTCTCACACCAGTGTAAATCAAAGCTAACACCATTGTTGTCAATGGAGATACACTGGTGTAAGTGAGAGGCAAATTATTTCCTTTTTTCCACCCTGCATTTTCTGTACTTCAGCAGTCCATCAATGTTTCTCTGAGCTTCAGAGTCAGACACCGTAAGCTCTGTAATGGATTCAGTAATGTTCAGTCAAATTTTATTCTCGTTCTAAACCTGAGTGCAGGGGTTTGGTGTGAGAAGGGATGAGTGATGAAAGACTCATTCCTCATGCCACAGTGTCAACAGAGCAAATCCATGGCCCTTACTTGCAGGGCTTCAGTACCACTGGGCGCATCACATTCCACCAGAAGAGGGTGAATCCACATAGTCCCCAATCCACTAGCTCCACCCCAACCCTGTCCTTCCGTTATCCTGTCTCAAACGCTCTCCTCATCAGTGTGGAAAGAGACAATTCAGAGCTGTGCTTTATGGTGCAGAGGAGACAAAACCCCTTACATGATCAGTTTTCTGCACCCTCTTGCATAGCAGAGCTATGTCACTTTGATCATTGGCTGGGCCCTCTATGACTTCAGTGTGAAGGGAGACAAGATTTTCCCTTACTGCAGACTTCAATTTCTTTATTTGATTTATTATCTGTAGATCCACATATCAGCCCAATTTAAGGAGTTAATATCTATAAATCCACATATCTGCACAATTTGTGGATTCATTCTGCCAAGAGACTTCACAAATTCTTGATGTACATTTTGTTCTTCAAAATTCATCATCAGTGGAAGCCATTTATGTGACCTGAGTTTGGCATCAAACACAGATCCACATGAAACATGCTTTTCTCTTAGACCATGAAATTAGTTGCTATTCTAGTGGTATTAACTATAGCTTAGTTTCAGTTTATGTATGCTATGTGCTACCGTGAATTATGTGAGATGTGTGACTGTGTATGATGCTCTGGCATTAAATCTAATCTTCAGAGTCTGTACTGGAAATGTGGAACAGGTGGCCAATAGTGTGTGTGCTGTTCAATGAGGATTTTGCCAATTTGTTCTAATTTTTATATGATGGAGATACCCCATTTACAGTAGGACAATTTAGGGGAAACAAGCAATTATCCTTGCCTTCTTGGTCTGCTGCCACAACATATTAGATTAGCAGTACATGCAAAAACCAAATTCTGAACACTTTATGCCAAATTCAGCATTCCTCACACTACCTTTATTCATACCTATTCCACTGGTGTGGAATGGAGTTTTAACTGAGAAAGGAATGCAGAATTTGGTCCTTTATTGCAATTAATTATTGTTTATATTTTACTATGCATATTTATTTTGATCTAATGTACCTATCCTATGCTCTTGTGATGCTCCCCAGGGGCCCTCCGGGCTGTAAGATACCTCATCACCACCTGCCCTTAGTGTGAAGCAGTTTTGCCTGATGCCTTCTGTAGCTCAGGTTCCTGAAACTAACAGCTTCTGGCCACAGACAAGCACTGATTTTCGGAACTCCAGAGGCCTTGCCCCTTGTGCAGGCTAGTGACAGACACACACCAACCCCCAAGCCCCTCTGCCAGTGGCCCCTCTGTAGTTTATAGCCCTGCTCACTGGACACTTACAGGAATAACCAGGTAAGCTGTCTCCAAAGAGACAGTGTACACACAGGCTGATTTGATTCAACTGAGGATCATCTCCAATATAACAGCACAGCACTGTAATCTACTTCTATTTAAAACAAATATAAGTTTCTTTACAAAGATTAAGATTTAAGAAATAGTGACCAAAGATCATAAGAACAGGTTACATGTAGAACAAAAGTTCTAACACACTTCTTTGAGTCTTAGAATATAAATTTAACTTTTAACTAAGGCTAAAATTCTTGCCTAAAGCAACTTCTAACCTAAGCCAACCTCCCCGTGTCACTAGCTCATATGGCAAGGGTACAACTTTCATGAATGCAAAAAGGGCTGTGCTTTCTGCTCCTTTGGGGATAAATAGAAAAGGGGTCCTTTTTCCTTCCTCTTATAGTTCAGTAAACCTTTGAAATGCCCCTTTTGAAGTGTAAGACTTTCCCACCCCATTGCTTGTTCTCTGGTGTGCTCTCCTGTGTTGGCTTCACATCTACCATCAACCTATTTTTCCTGTTGACTTTACATGCATATGCAGCTTCCATTGTGGTGCCTTACAATTCTTAATTTACATCAGAGACAGGAATAGGTGAATAACCATGCCTTTATCTGCCAAAATATCTGTTTGTGTATATATATACAATTTCCTATATAGTATCAGAACATACATTTTACAACAATATTAATGACCAGTGTGTCATCAGCTTTCATTTGATACCTTGCAAGACACGTTTTGGATAAGTAGTATGTTGGGTGTAGTGAGTTTATCAGGTCTGATAGGAGTTGCCGACACAGAGTAGTGAACCCTTTGCCAACTGACACCAATGGGCCTTTATGTCACAGCTCTAAAGGTAGAAGGTCCAGAGTCTCCTGTCCACCAAGCTCACTTGCATCAGCTGAAGTCTCTAAGTGGTCTTCCTTCTTTGGAATATATTGTAGTAATCTAATTTATTGGTCACAAAGACAAGACGGCTGGTGCAAGACATACCATGATGGACAACTTTGTAATAACCTGCTTATAGGGGAAGTTTTTTCCTAATCTTAGGTATTTTATGCTTTATTTATGCTCTGAAGCATAAATAAATGTCTGAATGTTTGGACCCTTTATAAACAGGGATGCTGGAATAATTTGTACGGTGGGGGGAGGGGAGTGCTGAGAGCCATTGAACCAAACTGTAACCCTGTATATAATGGAAACCACTTCAAACCAGTGGGTGCTGCAGCACCCCTCATACCCCTAGTTCCAGCACCTATGTTTATAAATGTTATTCTGTGTTACATAGCTGTGGATTCTTTATTCTCTATATAACATTGAAAATCCATCTTTGAATCCTATAAGCTCTTAGCCTCAATAATATTATTGAATGGTAGTGAGTTTGAAAGATTAATTATGTGTTGTGTAAGAAAGTATTTCATTTTACTTATTTATATTTTTGCCTTATGCTATCATTGAACAGCCCCTGGTTTTGGAAGAAATAGTAAACAGGAGTGACTAATTTACTTTATCTATGCCATTCATTATTTTGTATACCTCTATCACAATGGTTCTCAACCTGGGATACACATACCCCTGGGGATATGCAGAGGTCTTCCTGGGGGTACATCAACTCATCTAGATATTTGCCTAGTTTAACAACAGGCTACATAAAAGCACTAGCAAAGTCAATACAAACTAAAATTTCATAGACAATGAGTTGTTTATACTGCTCTATATACTATTCATGTAAGTACAATATTTATATTCCAATTGATTTATTTTATAATTATATGGTAAAATAAGAAAGTCGGCAATTTTCCGTAAAAGTATGCTGTGCCACTTTTGTTTTTTTATGTCCCATTTTGTAAGCAAGTAGTTTTTAAGTGAGGTAAATCTTGGGGGCACACAAGACAAATCAGACTCCTGAAAGGGGTACAGTAGTCTGGAAAGGTTGAAAGCCAGTGCTTTATCATGGCCCTTCATATTCACCTATATTATAACCAAGGAAGTTCCAACCTTTTCAGTCTCTCCTCACATGAAAGATTTTTCCTTTCCTCTAATCATTTTTTGCCATCTTTGGACCTGTTCTATTTCTGCTACCTCGTTTTTTGAAATTATTTGAGTGAAACTAAACATAATGGGCCAGCTCTTCAGCTTATGTAAATTGGCATCATTCAACTGAAGCCAATGGAGCAACATCAATTTACAACAACTGAGGATCTGGTCCAATTTTCCAAATGGTGGTACCTCTGTCTACATGTATTGTAATAATCCTTCAATATTATTATTCCATTATATAGTATTTCACTATTTATTGTCTATCTTAGCCTATATATATCCCAACATTTCATTGAAGATTAAATTGAATGAGAACAATGTTTCCGCTGAGTGCCCTGTAAAACAATCTATGGCATTTTACACATATATTTTTAAAATAACTGTAAAAATATTTTGGGTTAAATTGTGTTTGCTCCATATAATAACACTTTTTCTCTCTGCTAGGAATGATGACCTCTCTGTCTTTCACATTAATTTCATTCTTGATTCTCTCAGCATATTCAATATCTAAGTATCCTTTGTTATTTCTTTTGTTTTGCAGCATTGTGTACGCCATTTTAGTGTGAATCTTACCTCTTTTCTCACTTACTATAAAATGTTTTGATGCCTCTTATTGTCAGATACTTTTGCCAGAGGCAATTACAATTTAAGAGCAGAAACTGTGTGTTCACAAATGAAATGATCTTCTTAAAAAGACAAATAAAATGAGATACAAATAGCAAAGCATTCATCAATATAACAAGAAGACTACAGTCCATTTCTCTTAATTCTTATAATAGTGTCAAAAAAAGTGTAAGAACTGATACCATGCTCGATAGCAGGAATACAATTGGTTATAATTTTAGAGAGGTAGTTGACACTTACTTTAGGAAACTAGAAATCTTAAAACAATCAGCAAAAGCAGAGAAACTTTCTTCAGTAGAAAGATGATATATATTGTATATATATGTCAAATATACTGGCACATTAGGGTGAACAATCGGAGATATAGATATAGAGGCTATGTAAATGTTATTTTATCTATTTATTGTAGTTGTTCAAAACCTTTTTCTGGTGTTTTTTAGTGAATTGGTCCTCCCCGCGATGTCCCTTTCCACCATGCCCAGCACTATCTTTCCTTTATTCTGTTCATTTTCTCTTTTCTCTGTCTGCTGTTCTTTCTACTTGTTTTGTCTTTTCTGTATTCTCTCTTTTAAATTTATATTTGATAATATTTTGTCTCCTTTCCCCCTACTCATTCACCAGAAGTGTTGACATCACAGCAAAACCATATTAAATTATCATCAGACATTGATATGCAGTCTCAGTTCCATTCAAGATGGGCATTGAAGTTTACTCAGAAGAAGTAGTCTGGGAGATCCAAATACCAGACCCAATAAGAGCTCAGTAACCCAGGAAAAAGAATTCCAGTGAACCGTAAAGTGTCAGTAAACAAATTCCCCAGATAAATTTTATCCTAGGACTCATACATTAGGTAACACACACTCATAACTCCCGGGACATCTTCTATATCTGAGATCAGATGTAAATAGCACAGCCAATACAAACTCCATACCAGCTCTCTGTTGGTCCACATAGGATCAAATGGCAATGTGGACAAACTGAGTTAGCACAGAGCCAGCCGAGACATCCAAATAGGTCTCACTTGAACACGTACGGGTTGGACACTTCATCACCAATTATATCATAGATAGGGACAATCTGATTAACCATTTTATTAGAGAAAAATAAGTGTGTCTCAACATCTCAAGATGGTCTTAATTAGGGGAATGAAAAGTGTGTAGTAGATTTCATATACGTGAGAACAGTGTTATATTATATATGTTATATTAAACCATATTATAATTTTGCTTTTTTAAATAATAATGCACCCATCACTGCAGTATCTAGGTGAGAAGCAGTGTACCACTGAGTGTCCAATTAAGTCAAATATAGATTCATACTATTGCAAGAGACTGTTGTCCCTTAATGAATTATGAAAGACAAGACCAAAAGCTTTTGAAGAAATAAAAAGAATGAAAGCAGATGGTACCAGCAGTGCACCTAATTCTAGCTCAAACAATCTGCCAAAGAGTTATAGAGAAGCATTGGAAATCACTGAGTGCCTCAAACCTTGGAGAAAAACACATAGTGGTAGTTCTAGTTTAGGAAATAAACCATTATTTGAGATAAATTAATCCCAGGTTGTAGTTACTTTTGTTTTCAGCAGCATTATGCCAGGGATGAATACAACCCTTGGAGATGATTTATTATTATTATTATTATTATTATTATTTTATTATTATTATACTTAGTGTTAGTAAAGATTTAAAAAAATGATTTGCCCTTCCAATTCCCTGGACAATTTAACTCTGCCTACTTCACTGCTCAGAAACTTCCAAAACACTGAGTCAAAAGGAACATGGCAAGGCAATCTGTACACTAATTAGACTCCAGTCTTAATTTGATCAAAGACTCACATACACAATAGGTGCTGTAGTCAGTACATTTTTAGGGTGGGAGACCTCCTTCATTTCAAGTTGACTACAAAAAGTACAGTCCAATTACCACCTCACTGACTAGCCTTAGGTTCATGCTGTACCAAATATTCAGCCTCCAAACTAATCCAACAATGCCATCCAACTTGGTTTCAGTAAAATTGCAGGCTGCATCTCTGATCAAATCTACAGTTTACTAACCACCCTCTGTGCATTATACATTATGAACCAAAGGCTAGGAAACATGTTAAACCTGCAGCAATGTGGGAGCAAATTAATGGTGCAACCAGTGTAATCAAGCCTAATAATTTCATCTATGGTTTTGGTCTTATGGCAAAACTTTTTCTACCCTGTCTCTTCTTGCCCACAGCTACTAGGTTCAAGGAATGCAAATGCTTGCTACCAAACACCTTCCAAACCTATCTCAACCTCCATATTCTCAGTATATAACATTTCTGTTCAAGCCTCTAAGTCACCATGAGATGGCTATTAAAGGACTGCAGCTTTCAAAGCTGAGCACACAAATAAGGCTCTCCAGGGTATGTCATAATGTCCATTTATTCCCATCTCACAATTTTATACTAAAGAATATTGACCATAAAAACTTGATTGATAGATAGATGATAGATTAGATTAGATTCACCTACTGTATAGGTAGTATGTCATTTTCTTTACTAAAAGTGAGTATGTCAGGTGGTCAGGATATAATTTATCTGAAATATTCTGTCATACAAAAGTATCAGCATACTATGGGTGCAATTGTTCTGTGCACAAAACTCCCATTGAAGTCAGTGAGATTTTTGCATGTGGAATAATTGCAGATTAGTGATCCCATTTTCCCACTGATGAACAGGGGATTTATATATGTAACTCCAGTAAGTGTTATTAATTATAATTAATAATTAATTTTATTTTATGGTGCTATCTACCATAACATTTTAGAGCCAAGCAAACACATTAAAACCATAACACATTAAGCAATACAGCTGATAAGACAAATAAAGTCACATAAATAATTAAAATGAAATTTCTGGGGTGTGTTAAAAAAATTTTTTTATATGAAGTGATTTTTACACCTCTCTTCAAACAAGCTACAGTAAAAAAGAATTGTCTGAGAAAATCCACATTCATCAATGAGAGAACAGAATTCAAATCTGTGCAACGAATAATAGCATTAACTATCAACAGAGTTGGGGGAGGGATAGCTCAGTGGTTTGACCATTGGCCTGCTAACCCCAGGGTTGTGAATTCAATCCTTGAGGGGACCATTTAGGGATCAGGGGCAAAAATTGGGGATTGGTCCTGCTTTGAACAGGGGGTTGGACTAGATGACCTCCTGAGGTCCCTTCCAACCCTGATATTCTACATGTACCATACTATGTCAATCAATGGATTGCTGCTAAAACATAAATGTTTATTTATTTATTAATTATGCCTCAACCCAATGCAAATACACAAGTGGATTTTGGAAAGATGTTCTTATCTCCTTTTTAAAAAAAAATCCTGATAGATTATAATACCATCCACCTCTGATACCTCCCTAACCCATTTATGAAAAATCATTTTGTTCTTCCTGCACTCTTTTTGTCTCATCATTATGCTACTTTTCCCAGATATTTTGTCATCCTGCATGTTACTAGTAGTATTGAATGTCAATAAGACAATATTTGGTACAAACCCAGGCAATCATTTTTGCTTATTACTTCAGCTACAAAACATAACAATTCCCTGTTATATTTTATTTATCATTTTTCTCAATGGCTAGGACTGACCCTATGCCCTGGCATACACTCATATATTATCACTATTAGGACCATAACATTACCAAGATAGATAAATAGAAGAAACAAAACAACAATAAAACTATTATAAAATATGCCTATCCAGAGTGCTTGTGATAACCTATTTTTAAACACGCTTTAAAGAATTTAAATTGACGTAATGGGCCATATTAAAGATCTTTCCTAGCCCACCAAAATAAATTCTGCCTTGCATCCATCCTCCCCTGAATGTCAACAAATTCAAGCTCTCTTGAACCATGGAGCAAAAACATTCAAGAGTTGAGTACTCTCTGCTGAGAAAACCCTGCCTCCAGAGCCCAGGCAACTAGAGACTTTAAGATTAAGGCCTTGTCTACACTGGCAAGTTACTGTGCAGTAAAGCAGCTTTCTACGGTGTAGCTCCTGAGGTGTACACACTGCCAAGCCACTTAGTGCACAGAAACGCCTCAGTTGCAGCGTTGCAAAAAAACCCACCTTGATGAGAGTCGTAAACCTTACAGCGCAGAGGGTCCAGCGCTGTATGGCAGTGTAAACACATTACAGTGCAAAAAGCAATCAATTGGCCTCCGGAAGTGTCCCATAATCCTTCAAGTGGCCACTCTCTTCATTGTTTTGAGCTCGGGTGCCCTGGAGACATGCACCCTTCCCCTTTCAAAGCTCTGTTTCTGACAGCCGTTGCGTGCTGTGTTGATCTGCTGTGGGACACAAAGCAAACTATTAATGTGGAATGCTTGTGCTGTTGAACACGGATGCAGGCGTGTGTGTGTGTGAGAGAGAGATTGCTGTGCAGAGAGCTGGGGAGGGAGGCGGGGACTGATGTCGGGGTTTCCCCCTCCCCCTACTTCAAGACTGGTTGCTTCCTGACGCTGTCTGAACTTACAAGACAGCATGCTGACACACTCTCTGTCCCCCCAAAAACACTGTCTCTCCTCCCTCTGGTGGAAGGTGGAATCTCCTTCCTTGGAGGTTTTTAAGGCCCGACTTGACAAAGCCCTGGCTGGGATGATTTAGTTGGGAATTGGTCCTGCTTTGAGCAGGGGGTTGGACTAGATGACCTCCTGAGGTCCCTTCCAACCCTGATATTCTATGATTCTCCCCCCAGCCCCACACTTTCAGTTGAAAAGCAGCTGGCAATGTAACATGGAACAATGGGATTGGGAAAGTTGCATCATGTGAAGCTGTGCCTGCTCCATGAGGCATTGCAAACCCTTCCAGTTTGCACTGGCCAGTTGCACAGTGGGATAGCTATCACAATGCACTGCTCTCTTTGCCATTGCAAGAGCTGCTAATGGGGATTCGCTCCAGCGTCACAAGGAGCACAGTGTGGAAACGCAACAGCGGTTTAATTCCAGCACTTTAATAAAAGTGGTATAACTTGTTGCACAGAAACTTACCAGTGTAGACATACCCTATGTGTCTCAGATGACTGCAACTGTGAGGCTATAATACAATCTCAATCTCTAAGATATGCAGAACCTAAAGTATAATGAACTTTGCAAATCAAAACACATGTCTTGAATTGCATCTGGAAACCAGCTAGAAGCTAATGCAGTGTCTAGACCACAGGTGTAATATTTTCCTTACAGGAATCAAAGGTACTAGATAGCCACATTCTGCACCAGTTGAAGTCTCAATGTAGTGTCTGATGTGGCCCCAAGTAGAGTGCATTGCAATAATGTAATGTGGAGGTGACAAAGGCATGGATAATTGTGATAAAGAAACATTAAGATCTCATTGTTAGCAGTGCATCTGAAAGAAAAGGTTACACATTTTAGGCCAAGTGCAAAATGGCATTCTTTGTCATTGCTACTATGTAGACACCCAGAAACAGCTGAGAACTCAAGAGTTTGCAAACATGAGTAACAAAACACAAACCATGTCCCTCAGTCAAGGGAAGGTATATATATATATTACTTCCATAGTTTCCTCCAGTTGTTTCCAGTAAGGATCATTCTTATCTGGGTTCTAGTCCATCTAAGTTTTTATACCGTTTCCATCTCCCAGGGCCTCTGAACACATGGTAGTATCTACAGCACAATATTACATCTGAAAATCCTTGGACTGCGCCTCAGTCAGTTTACTCTCATCCAAGCCTCATTATCTACTAGACACTGGGAAAGCCATTTAACTTCACTGTTCGGGTGTCATCTGTCTAATGAGACACAGCAGCGTACATCACTTCATATCTTCCCTAATGGACTCGCATATGCATTGAAAGGGACAGGAGATAAAATACAACCCTGTTTCTCCCATCTGCATGAGAGAGCTTGGAAGGCAGACTAGCAACCATCTAACACAACCTTCCAGCTGATCTCAAAGAGAAGACAATAGAACTACTCAAGAAACTCCCTCTCTCCCTGTTATGATCCACAAGCATGTCAAACAATTCCTCATGGTCAACAGTATGAAAGACAGCTGAGTGGCTGACTACTGGAGATGCTGAGGGAAACAGAGAGGTACATAGATGAGACTTTCTGGGACACAGCAGAATGGTCCCATCCCAGGTTTGACAGCCTCTCTTGAGGAGGATGAAAGTCTCAGGGAAGGAGAACATCCAACTAGAGCAGAGGGAAATGATCCCATAGTTGGGACCCTCCTTCCAGATGATGTTGTGGTATCCTCTCGCACTGAGGATAACTCTCCAGGAGAGGGAATTCCAGTTATTGGGAAGAGACAGGTAATAGTTATGGGGGATTCAATCATTAGAAACATAGATAGCTGGTTTTGTGATGACCGGGAGAACTGCATGGTGACTTGCCTGTCTGGTGTGAAGGTTGCGGATCTCTCAAAATATCTAAATAGACTTATGTGTAGTGCTGGGGAGGAGCTGGTGGTCATGGTACATGTAGGTACCAATGACATAGGGAAGGATAAGAGAGAGGTACAGGAGGCCAAATTTAGACTGCTAAGTAAGAGATTGAAGTCCAGGACCTCCATGGTACCATTCTCTGAAATTCTTCCAGTTCCAAGTGTAGGGTCAGTTAGAGAGGCAGAACTGCAGGGTCTCAATGCGTGGATGAGACAATGGTGTAGGGAGGTGGGATTTAGATTTATTAGAAACTGGGGAAACTTTGGGGAAAGGGGGCTCCTATACAGGATCGGGCTCCACGTAAACCAAAATGGAACCAGATTATTGGCACTTAAAATTAAAAAGGTCGTAGAGCAGTTTTTAAACTATGGGCTTGGGGAAAGCCGACAAGTGCGGAGGAGCACATGGTTCAGACAGAAACATCTCTTAGGGGAGGATCTATTAATGGAGGTTCTCTATGTCCTAGTAAGGAGAAGAGGATGGAAGATGATAAAACACAGGTAGGATCTAATGAGAAAAAGTCAAATGAAAAAGAGGCCTATTCAATTACATCATGTAATGACAGAAAGCTAAAAAGTGACAAGTAAGTGCTTATATACAAATGTAGGAATAAATGGTCAGTTTTCAGAATGGAGAGAGGTAAATAGTGATGTCCCCCGTGGGTCTGTACTGGGACCAGTCCTATTCAACATATTCATAAATTATCTGGAAAACGGGGTAAATATCTGGAAAAGATGCCAAAATTTGAAGATGATACAAAACTACTTAAGATAGTTAAGTCCCAAGCACACTGCAAAGAACTACAAAAGGATCTCACAAAAATGGATTACTGGGCACCAAAATGGCAGATGAAATTCAATGTTGATAAATGCAAAGTAATGCACATGGGAAAACATCATCCCAATTATACATATAAAATGATGGGGTCTAAATTAGCTGTTACCACTCAAGAATGAGATCTTAGAGTCATTGTGGATAGTTCTCTGAAAACATCCACTCAATGTGCAGCAGCAGTCAAAAAAGCGAATACAATGTTGGGAATCATTAAGAAAAGGATAGATAATAATAAGAAAATATCATATTGCCTCTATATAAATCCATGGTGCACCCACATCTTGAATACTGCAAGCAGATGTGGTTACCCCATCTCTAAAAAAATATATTGGAACTGGAAAAGGTTCAGAAAAGGACAACAAAAATGATTAAGGGTATGGAATGGCTTCCATATGAGGAGAGATTAATAAGCCGGGGACTTTTCAGCTTGGAAAAGAGACGACTAAGGGGGGATATGATAGGGGTCTATAAAATCATGACTGGTGTGGAGAAAATAAATAAGGAAGTGTTATTTACTCCTTCTCATAACACAAGAACTAGATGTCACCAAATGAAATTAATAGGCAGCAGGTTTAAAACAAATAAAAGGAAATATTTTTTTCATACAACACACAGTCAACCTGTGGAACTCCTTGCCAGAGGATGTTGTGAAGGCCAAGAATATAACTCAATAAAGAGCTGGATAAGTTCATGGAGGATAGGTCCATCAGGGGCTATTAGCCAGGATGGGCAGGGATGATGTCCCTTGTCTCTGTTTGCCAGAGGCTGGGAATGAGCGACAGAGGATGGATCACTTGATGATGATCTGTTTTGTTCATTCCCTCTTGAGCACCTGGCATTGGCCATTGTCAGAAGACAGGATACTGGGCTAGATGGACCTTTGGTCTGACCCAGTATGTCCGTTCTTATGTTCTTATACTTTTCTAAGAAAAAACAAGGAGGAGCAGGTGATGTCACCCTCCCCCCTATAACCTGTAGCGCAGTAGTTGAAACACTC
>NW_020664409.1:87378411-87425358 GCF_002925995.2 Terrapene triunguis | reverse complement strand
ATGTCACCCTCCCCCCTATAACCTGTAGCGCAGTAGTTGAAACACTCACCTAGGATGTAGGAAAGCCATGTTCAAGCACATACACCCCACTGGACGTGGAGCTCAGATTTGAATGTGGGTGCTCTATCTCCCCTGGGCTATGGGGTATTCTAAAACCAGCTTCTCTTAAGCTCTCCTGCTGAAGCTGTTCCACTGTGTATAAATACTTAAATATTCATTAGACCAACAAGAGAGCTAGAATGGCTCTGTAGCCTGATGGTTAGGAAACACACAGAGGGGTTGAGCGGCCCAGGTTCCTATACCAATGAATATTGAAATATCTATATACAGACACAGCTTGAAAAGGACAAATGGTGGGTTTAGGTGACTTCAGTGTATGCCCTAGATTGGGCCCCAAAGGCAAGATAGGTGGTGGAATCCTACTGCTGGGCTGTGTCGGGACTTTAATAGCAGAAACATTTAATAGCAGCAGCTGAGCAGGGGATTGTGAATGCCAGTGGTGCCTAAATGTTGGCTGTTAAGTGCCTGTTCATTACATACAGATTCATAGAGAAGAGTGCCTGCTTATGAATCCATAAATGCTCCCATTCATGTACTGAGCCAGTCCAATTCTATTGAATTTATGGGACATCCGAGGAGCATAGTACAAAGCATCATGGTCACAGACAAGTCTCCAATCTACACTTTCCATTGGCACCCACTGATAATCATGTGCCTAATAGGTCAGAAATATAAGTAGCTGTCCATTTCTGATCTCAACACTGTTTAAAAACTCTTTTATCATAGGCATTGACTTAACTGTCTTTGCTAAGTCACTTTTATCCTTGATCTGTACCCAGAGGATCAATAGGCTCTGGCCATGCCAAAACAAAAAACAAAACAAAAAAACAAAAACATCACTTAGTATGCCAAGTACTAAAAGAGATAATAGAATCTCTATAGTTTGCATCTAGCCTCACCGAAAGAATACTGAGTAAGGGTTTATTGGAGACAGTATTAAAAACCATAACATGCACACCAAAAATGTAACACCAATGGTGTTTTTAAAATGTACGTAAATTGGCTTCTAGATACTAGGGGAAATAGTTTCAAAAGCACCTATGTGACTTAGGAGCTTAAGTCCTGTTTCCTGAATCAATGGGACCAAGGCTCCTAAATCACTCAGGCAAATATCTGTTCTCAGATTCCACCTGACTGGTAGTCTTCTCTCCCTCCTTTTGCTGAGATGTGTGGTCATGGAGAGCCCAATGGCACAGCAGAAAGGTGCTTTGTGAAACTAAGAGCAGAATTTTGTTCCAGGAACATAGAGAAATGCCCTTCTGAAAACAAAATTCTGTCCTCTGTTTTGAAATGCTTTCTTGAAAAATGGAATCCAATAAATAGAAAGCAATTTTTTTAAGAGTGACATATTAGAATTTTTTTTAAAGAATACAGTGAGGATGATGGACTTCATCCATCCACCACTGCCCAATAAAGGGGAATATTGAAACCCTGTCAGAAAGCTGAAGGACTTGTTTGATTCTAAGTTAGCACTCCCTTCAACAGCAGCACAAGGCTGATGTCTTTGGTGAAATCAATTTCTGATCCACGGCTGAGGAGGCTAACAGGCCCATGAAGTTTTCAGTTATGCTACTCTCCATCCCAGGGCTACTCCAGATTTATGGGTGTCGTTATAAGAGAAGATTACAGACAACAAACATAGACCTCCTCTCCAGCAAATATACTTGTATGTATTTAACAAGGCCAGTAAATGGCATGTAACAGCTGTAATTAAATTGATGTTTTCCTTGTCTGAGCTACATGCAGCTCTTGCAGCCAAGTGAATTAGTTCAGACACCCTCACAAAAGGTCCATTGCTATTGACTTCAATGGAATAGCACAGACATACATGAGGGCAGAATGGCAGGCACATACTGTATACACATACACACTCTCACCCATACCATAAATATTCACAGATAGAGAAGCACGAATACTTGCAAACATGCACACATATACATGTATATACATCAACACACATGCATATTTATACACCTGCACGTTGAAAACTTTCACACGTTCATAAACGTTTAACATACACCCATACACACAAACTTCAAACATATCGTGCACATTGCAGGCATACACACAAATACACACATAAACTTCACCCATAGACACACACATCACACATGCACATGTACACACACACAAGAGTCTCACACATATATACACATGCACACATTTGTGTACCCTTCACACACACACACACACACACACACACACACACACACACACACAATCCACTCCCATTACACACATGTATGCAGATAAAAGCTTCCCACATGCATAAGCACACATACCAACACACCTATTAGGTGCCCACTAACTCCCACACACAAACATTTTGCACACATACAAACACAATACATTGACACTAACGTGAAGTCTCATTTAGCAGCTCACACAAACACACACAAAGGCAGTGACTTGGGTTTAGCAGGCAGATTTAGCCAATGGCTGCCTTCTCTACAACGGGACAACTCCTTTCCGCCCCCTTCTCCCCCCCTCCCCTCGCCGCCAACATGGTTTGTTTCATCATTCATTCCAAGCCAAGTGTGAGGCAGATGCGAGGAGCTCTTCAAGGAGAAGGGAATGCGGCATTTTTCTGATCCATAATGGCAATTCCCTCCACCTGGCCCAGCCCCTTTCACCAATCCAGTCCGGAAAAAGAGCAAATTCTAAAAGACACGCTGCTTTTGTTTATGCCCGGATCTCTCTCCCTCCCCCTCCTGTGACTAGTAAAACGAAACAAAATTATCCCTTCTCACTGACGTTGTACTGCCCAGAAATAGGACCGTGCTACAAATGGTGGGAAGGAGGCAGAGGTCGCCTGGCGGCCGGTAGATGGCGCAAGTGCTCTTTCCTTGCCGAACATTAACCCTTTGGGCTGAGATACAACGTTGGTTTACATTTATTTGCAAGAATTCCCCCAATTTACATGTTTGTGGATACTTCAAAAAATTAAGACAAGTGTCTCTGTGATCTATGGACAAGGTGGCCACAAAGAGAGGAGATTAAACTGCAGCACCCATTAAAAGGGAAACGAGAGCAACATTTTGGAAAATGGAAAATTGTGCATTCTTCAAGGAGCAGATCTGCGTTTGTGTTTGCAAAAGCTCTGATCTTTGAAATATCTGCCTGCAGTTAATTCTGCCGTACAATGCAATACAATGGTTAGTTTTTTTTTAAAAAAAAATCTAGTGCAGCTCCAGGAGCAACACATGTTACTATGAAAGGTGTGTGCACCAATGTATTTTGTGTGTGTGTGTGATGTGTGAGTGGTGATGCTCACAGGCTTAAACATCACAGACGCATTTTTAATAATATGCTACGGATTATCCTGTCCAAGCGACAGCAGGATGGATGTATCTTGCTGCATTAGCTCCTAGATGTTCCTTCAGGCGACTATGAAAATCTCACTAGTGTATTATTTCTTGAGCTGCTTTCCTGGGCAGAATTGATCTTCTTGGAGGGGGGGGGGGGAGAAGAAGAACCTCAATAGCAAATACTGTTTGGAGTTGATTCGGGAGATTGTCTGGGCTTTTAAGATGCTCTCCCAGGGCTCCTGGGGGATGCTGTAACAAGCCAGAATTGTGGTGTTTTTTGATTGTGGAGGTGGGAGTAGCGGGGAGGGGTGGGAGAAGGAAAAAACACAATCGAGAGTAGCTGAGACTTTGTGCCCCTGTTGGAGAGATGGTTGAGTCCTCGTCAAGGTTGCTGTGGTATCCCAGAAACACCATTCACTCTGAGCTGTGACCGCGCACCATCAACAGCAACAACTCCACTGCGCCTGGCCAAGGAATAGGAATTAGGAGCTCTCCTGAATAATATGAAAGGGATCTGCAAAGGGGAAATCCGTGCAAAGGAGTCGAAAATAGCAGACTTTGGGGACAGGGGATGTACTAAATGTGGCCGGCTGGACTTCATGCTGCTGAAGACAATGGGGATTAAAAGTGGATTTACATTTTGGAACCTCGTCTTTTTATTGCTGGTTTCCTATGTGCAAGGTAGGGTGGTCTTTGGGGGGCATTTTGTAGCGGACCCTTTCCTTTCCGTCTGGGTGTTCGGAGTTCTCGCCCTTTACAAAGGTTTCACCGGGGGTACTTTACAATTTGAACAAATAAATGATAATTAAAGGGGGGGGGGGGAGAGAAGGAGCTGAATCAGAGCTCTCTTCTGAAATAGGAAATGCAATTGCTTGCCAGCCTTGGTGTTCAATGCAGTGACTGAGCTGAGGCTCAATAAATATTCTTGCAGTATGCTCAAACGGATACGTGAGTTGGTTCATATAGCCTCTAACTAGTGTATATTCAAACACAAGCCCACTGGATGACTTTTCTAGGGTGGTGGTGGGGGGATTACCTAAGATTATTTTTTCCCCCGGTCAAACAAACGGATTTTTGCGGGAATATCTGTAGCAATGCACTGATTAGTTTAACCATTCCATAAGGAAAGTTAGAGAGGTCCACGGTGTGTGTATGTGGGTGTGCGAGTGTATGTAATGTATCTCAAATACAGAAAGGCTTTTTCACACGCGTGTGTATGCAAACTGGATTCTTTGGCTGCAGAAGAGCTATGTTAAAAAAATCATCTTTGAAGGCATGATATGCCGTTGAGTCCAAAGATCGAGCCCCCTCCTCGTATCTTTGTCTCTCTCTCTGTGTCTTTTTTTTATTATTATTTTAATGCATGGCGGACAGGAAGAAAGTCTTTAGTTGAAGTATAAGGATCTGCGTTAAATCGTTGGGTGCAAACAGGTACAGGGAAATGGCATCACAAAAAGAAATGTGTCGTTTGAACAGTGTGCACCTCGAATATTAGGCAGACCTCACTACATGGGGAAGTGCTGACCTCCACCAAGTGTGCCTCCAGCAAAGGGATCTGCGCTGGGACTCTTCGCATCCTGCTGGCCATTCTCCGATCCCCAAATTAATCTCTTTGTTTGTGGATAATTCTTTAATTTCTGATTAATCCCCTGCTTACCCCCTGCGCCACACACACGCACCCAGAATGTCTAGTAGACAGTATCGATCCTCTCCGAGTTTGAAGACTGGGTTGTTGCCTATCGAGGTTGCGTCCATACCAACTGTATGGAGGTTTTTCTTGTTAAAACGGGTGCCTATTACCCTAAACGGCGATCTGGCTCTGGCTTTTATGAAACAGTTGATTGTAGAGCGTTGCAGCTGGTTGTTCCCACACAGAAAGCAGCTCCATTTGCATCCTATTGGAAATGATAATTCATGTTGTAGGGGTTTACCTCATCGCACGTTATCTCGACACTATATCTGATGCGCGGAAGCATGCCCGGAATTTTAATATACATTCTAATTACAGGAAGCTTTCCCTTATTTACGTACCTTGAAGCAAGCTGTTTCCAGATTGTTTGCCCATTTCTGAAACAGGTCTGCGCTTTGGCTCAGAGATCAGGACCAAACCATGTCATGTGGGACATTTTTTTAAAACAAGCTCATTAATAAATTCTCTGTGTGACGTGTTTCCATTTGAATGTCATCAGTTTGTACTCTACAAAACCGTATCACCCTGAAATACATAATGTGCCTGATAGAAGGCTATGCTGGTTAATGGATGACGCTGGCAGCTGCTATTGTGAAACAGTTGCTTTGTGAATTGGAGTCGCGTGGAGGCAGCATCCTACAAAATTAAAGACACAGACGATTTTTCCTGGCTGTGGGGTGCTGACCATGGCTTGAGTGTAAGTTTTCATAGCAGCTGTTGAATAACAGCTACAGTTGCCCTTGCGGGGAGGAAGGAAGAAGCACTAGAGATATTTAGTGCAAAGATTGTAGATCCTCGGGGCATCTGAGCATCAGAGAGATTTAAATTGGGTGCCTAAATATGGATTCCCTTGAGAGTGCCAGGCTGGAAAGTGTTGACCTGTGCTCAGAGCAGCATTGCACGTATTGTGAGCGCTGTACTTTTCCGTGAATGAATGTATTTTACCTTGATTTACATTTGGTGTCAGGAAGGTTCCCCTGCTCCCGGAAACCTTGGCAGGTGCACAGACTGAATATCTGCCTTTTGTAAGCGCTCCAGCTGTTGGAAAAAAGGAGACACCCAAACACCCAGCATTTTCCCACCCCACTGCTGCCAAGACCCCCTATCATGGTCCCTACTTCCCAGGCCCTTGTCCACACCACTGCCCTGCCAGGCCACTTCCTCCTTATCGCCCATTGACACCCAAGCCCACTGCTACAGTTGCCTAGGCCCCACCAGCCAGAACCTTTCAATTGCCTCTTCATCCCAAGCCTGCCTGTTTTATCAGTGTCTCGCAGGACGCTGTATTCCAGAAGTCTCTTTCTGCTCCTGTCTTTAGAGGTCCCGTGCCACTGCTGTCTGCCCTACTAACTACTGCCTCCTAAAGTATTGGTCCAAGGCTAATTCCATTATCTCTACATCTACTTTCCAAGCCCCAGCTTACTCGGGGAAACCTATACCCATGTCTGTGTCTATTTGTGGGTGTGGGTGTCCCCCAATTTTTTTGTATGTGCATTATGTGCACACATTCACAGTTTCTGGACATTTCAGATCTCGGCACCAATTTCCATCCCGCGCTTCTGTATTTCTACAGCAATAGCAGTGAAGGGTTAAATCTCCCAAATCCCTGTGCCTGCACGGTAAAAAAAAAAAAAAAAAAAAAAAAAAAAACAATAGTAATATGTATGTCAGAACTGCTACAGAGGGGCTGCAATGAGTGGAAATTGAGAGGAACTGTAGCTTGCACGGCTCACACAATCCCCTTTCAGGAGAAGGGGCATGCAGCTGGTCAATCGCCAAGTCAGCCCTCGCAGGATTGCAGGGAAATAGGAAAGCGAAGAAACGGCACCTTTGACAAGTGCAAGGAGGATGACTTCACAGATGTTTGCCATTGCCAAGCAGCGTCATCCCTGCCCCAGCTGCCAGGCTGGGAGACACGTTTCTGTTGGAGCGGCAGTGCGGTTTATCCCCTGGAAATGTGCACACTCCGATTCCCCTCCACCTTCCCACGCACCCTTAGGAACAGGAATAAACGAGAACGTCATTTAGGCAGGAAAAATACCAACTAATCTTTGGAGGAGCAGCGAGTCAATCCTCCCCGCCCAACTCCATCAGCCCTGGCAGCCCTTCCATGCCCACAAATGGTGCACGGGGCTGCAGCGGGTTTATCTGCGCGCTGGAGGTAAAGCCCTGAGCCCCCGGCTCTCCAGAACCGGCTCCTGGTCTGCTCGTGAAAATAACAGCCAGCAAGGGAACAACAACCCACCTCCTCTGAGCTGTCGCCCAAAGTCAGAAAGCCGCAAGCGCCCTTTGGGGTTGGGAACAAGGAAGCTTTCCCTGCGCTGGGGTTCCTCCAGGCTGGGCGGTGACTGGCTGAGCCAGGATCACTCTGAAAAGAAAAGGAAAAGAGAGAGGGAGAGGCCGCTGGAGATGGAAGGGGAAGGGGTCTCTCTGCCCCCTCTCTGGATGGCTGGGAGCTGGCATGGGGGACTAGTTAGGGAGAAGATGCGCCCTGTTTCTCTTTGCCAGCCCCCCCCCCCCCCCCCCGGCCCACGCGGCTCATTAGTTTCCCGTGCACTCTTTGCTTCCTTTTCCCGAAAAGATTGGCAGGGCTGCCCTGCATGCTAGGGCCATGAACTGACCCAGGGGAGGCTTTGGGCAATGAGCTTTTGGGGCGCTGAAGCGGATGATCCCTGCCAGATGATCGCTGCTGTGGCTGCAGTTCAGGGGGGAGAGGAAGGAGGTGGGTATTTACTAGAGACGGGACCACATCCCGGGGTCTTTCAGCGGAGCGGCCGCCGCACATACACCCCTTCGCGCTGCCCTCCTGCGCAAACACGCACCGCACAGCCCCGCGCCCCTTCCCGGAAGCTAGAGAAGTTGGCAATGACGGGCTGTACAGTTAACAACCCCCCTCCCGGGTGGGGAAAGCTCTCTGGGGCACTGTGCTTAGTGCGGGGCTCTGCCCCTTCCTCTCAAGCCGGGGGAAAGCCCCGCCCAGGAGAACTAGCTGACCCCTTCCCTGCCCCGGGGCAGTTTGGGCTTGTCACCTCACTGCCTTGCAGAATGGGCAGGAGCAACAGGCGAGCGCCGCCGCCGACTTGCCCTGAGCTCACGCAGGGGACCAGCCGCAGCGCCGGCTGGCAGGCAGGGGGCTGCGCGCCGTTACTTAGCAGAGGGCCCTGTGGGGCCAGCCAGCCCGGACAGCGCCCAGTCAATTATTCTTGCATCATTAGCCACCGTTTGGCTCTTCAGGCTCTAACGCGAAGGATACGCGGCAGGTTTTGCCTGTGATGTTTAGTATAGAGAAATAACCTGCTCTCCCACCCATGCTAGTTCCCTTCAAGGGCTCTCCTCTTCCTGGACCCATAGATGCTAGAACTAGGGGTGCTGGGGGTGCTGCGGCACCCCCGGCTTGAAGGGGTTTCCATCACATACAGGGTTCACAGTTTGGTTCAATGGCTCTCAGCATCCCCTCTGTACAAATTGTTACAGCACCCCTGCCTGGACCTGGCAAAAAGAAGCCGAATATAGAGTCCAATAAGTGCTGCCTTGCATCTTCAACCTCATTAACATGACTTTAAAGGACAAGCCTGGTTTAAGTCAGAGAAGAATTTGGAGGATATGTTTAACTGCACCCCCTCCTTTCCCAAAATCCCCATACATAAAATAACAGAAACTGCAGGCCTTGTCTAAATGTTGTTTCACTAATTTTTATCAGACATTAGATACGCACAGATCATGCCTGTGCAAGTGCATGGTGTGGTATAAAGTAGGGCTGTCGATTAATTGCAGTTAACTCGCGTGATTAACTCAAAAATTAATTGTGATTAAAAAAAATAATTGTGATTAATTGCAGTTTTAATCACATTGTTAAACAATAGAATACCAATTGAAATGTACTAAATATTTTGGATGTTTTTTCTACATTCTTAAATATATTGATTTCGATTACAATACAGAATACAAGTGGACAGTGCTCACTTTATATTATTATTTTGATTACAAATATTTGCACTGTAAACATGATAAACAAAATAAATAGTATTTTTTAATTCGTCTGATACAAGTACTGTCATACAGTCTCTTTACCATGAAAGTTGAACATACAAACGTAGAATGATGTAAAAAAAAAACTGCATTCAAAAACAAAACAATGTAAAACTTTAAAGCCTACAAGTCCACTCAGTCCTACTTCTTGTTCAGCCAATTGCTAAGAGAAACAAGTTTGTTTACATTTACAGGAGATAATGCTGCCCACTTCTTATTTACAATGTCACCTGAAAGTGAGAACAGGCATTCGCATGGCACGTTGTAGCCGGCATTGCAAGGCATTTATGTGCCGGATGTGCTAAACATTCGTATACCCCTTCATGCTTTGGCCACCATTCCAGAGGACATGTTTCCATGCTAATGATGCTCATTAAAAAATAGTGTGTTAATTACTTAGCAACTGAACTCCTTGGGGGAGAACTGTATGTCTCCTGCTCTGTTTTACCCGCATTCTGCAATATATTTCATGGTATAGCAGTCTCGGATGATGACCCAGCACATGTTCGTTTTAAGAACACTTTCACTGCAGATTTGACAAAACGCAAAGAAGGTACCAATGTGAGATTTCTAAAGATAGCTACAGCACTTGGCCCAAGGTTTAAGAGTCTGAAGTGCCTTCCAAAATCTGAGAGGGACGAGGTGTGGAGCATGCTTTCAAAAATCTTAAAAGAGCAATACTCTGATGCGAAAACTACAGAACCCAAACCTCCAAAAAAGAAAATCAACCTTCTGCGGGTGGCATCTGACTCAGATGATGAAAATGAACATGCGTCAGTCCACAAAGCTTTGGATCATTAACAAGCAGAACCCATCATCAGCATGGATGAATGTCCTCTGGTATGGTGGTTGAAGCATGAAGGGGCATATGAATCTTTAGTGCATCTGGCATGTAAAAATCTTGTAACGCCGGCTACAACAGTGCCATGAGAATGCCTGTTCTCACTTTCAGGTGACATTGTAAAGAAGAAGAGGGCAGCATTATCTCCTGCAAATGTAAACAAACTTGTTTGTCTGAGCAATTGGCTGAACAAGAAATAGGACTGAGTGGGTTTGTAGGCTCTAAAGTTTTACATTGTTTTGTTTTTGGATGCAGTTGTACATCATTCTACGTTTTTATGTTCAACTTTCATGGTAAAGAGATTTCATGACAGTACTTGTATTAGGTGAATTGGAAAATACTATTTCTTTTGGGTTTTTTTACAGTACAATATTTGTAACAAAAATAAATATAAACTGAGCACTGTACACTTTGTATTCTGTGTTGTAATTGAAATCAATATATTTGAAAATGTAGAAAACATCCAAAAATATTTAAATAAGTGGTATCATATTATTGTACAACAGTGTGATTAATCATGTGATTAATCGCGATTAATTTTTTAATCACGCAATTAATCATGATTAGTTTTTTTTAATCATACAATTAATCACGATTAATTTTTTTAATCGCTTGACAGCCCTAGTATAAAGGTTTATCAGGGGATGACTAGGTTACTCATAAATAGCAAAGGTACTCATGAGTTGTGTAGATCATTACAAGAAAGTGCAGATAAAATCTTCAGACATCATCATTCTTTGTGTGTGTGTGTGTGTGCGCGCGTACGTGCCCCAAAGAGTTGACAGTCATAGAATCATAGAAGATTAGGGTTGGAAGAGACCTCAAGAGGTCATCTAGTCCAACCTCTGCTCAATGCAGGACCAATACCAACTAAATCATCCCAGCCAGGGCTTTATTGAGCCGGGCCTTAAAAACCTCTAAGGATGGAGATTCCACCACCTCCCTAGGTAACCCCTTCCAGTGTTTCACCACTCTCCTAGTGAAATGTTTTTTCCTAATAACAAACCTAGTCCTCCCTGAGTGCAACTTGAGACCATTACTCCTTGTTCTATCATCTGCCACCACTGAGAACAGCCTAGCTCAATCCTCTTTGGAACCCCCCTTCAGGCTGCTATCAAATCCTCCCTCGCTCTTCTCTTCTGCAGACTAAATAAACCCAGTTCCCTCAGCCTCTCCTCATAAGTCATGTGCCCCAGCCCCCTAATCATTTTCATCACCTTCTGCTGGACTCTCTTCAATTTGTCCACATCCTTTCTGTAGTGGGGGGCCCAAAACTGGACACAATACTCCAGATGTGGCGTCACCAGTGCCAAATAGAGGGGAATAATCCCTTCCCTTAATCTGCTGGCAATGCTCCTACTAATGCAGCCCAAAATGCCGTTAGCCTTCTTGGCAACAAGGGCACACTGTTGACTCAGATCCAGCTTCTTGTCCACTGTAATCCCCAGGTTCTTTTCTGCAGAACTGCCACTTAGCCAGTCGGTCCCCAGCATGTAGTGGTGCATGGGATTCTTCCACCCTAAGTGCATGACTCTGCACTTGTCCTTGTTGAACCTCATCAGATTTGTTTTGGCCCAATCTTCTAATTTGTCTAGGTTACTCTGGACCCTATCCCCACCCTCCAGTGTATCTACCTCTCCCCCCAGCTGAGTGTCATCTGCGAACTTGCTGAGGGTGCAATCCATCCCATCATCCAGATTAATGAAGATGTTGAACAAAACCAGCCCCAGGACAGACCCCTGGGGCACTCGGCTTGATACCGGCTGCCAATTAGACATCGAGCCATTGATCACTATCCGTTGAGTCCAATGATCTAGCCAGCTTTCTATCCACCTTATAGTCCATTCATCCAATCCATACTTTTTTAACTTGCTGGCAAGAATGCTGTGGGAGACCGTATCAAAAGCTTTGCTAAAGTCCAGATATATCACGTCCACCTCTTCCCCATATCCACACAGCCAGTTATCTCATCATAGAAGGCAATCAGGTTGGTCAGGCATGACTTGCCCTTGATCATTCCATGTTGACTGTTCCCGATCACCTTCCTCTCCTCCAAGTGCTTCAAAACGGATTCCTTGAGGACCTGCTCCATGATTTTTCCAGACTGACCGGTCTGTAGTTCTTGTTATCCTTCACATCCCTTGCTAGCTGCAACTCCAATTGTGCTTTGGCCTTCCTGATTATACCCCTGCATGCTCCAAGGATACAAAGAGATGGACTTGGGAGCTTCCCATGGATCCTACAGGATCATCATGCAGTCTTTTTCATTTTATATCATAGAAATAAGCTGCACATTTTTAACAATGAGTGTAATTAACCTTAGAAACAATTTACTGAGGGATGTAGTAGATTCTTCATCACTTGAAATCTTTAACTCAACACTGAAGATCTTTGCTATAGATCAAACAGAAGCTTTGGGCTTGATGTTGAAACTATTGGGTGAAGTTCTATGGCTTGTGTCATGCAGGAGGTAAGACTTGCTGTTCATAAGGGTCCCTCCTGGCATTAAAATCTATTTTATATATATATTATCATCACATCCCATTATTCTGATAGCCAGATGCACATTTTAGCACCTGAAGAAGGAAGAAACCCAGACTCACTGGAGATGTTTGATTTATCTGCTTGACTATTTCCTGTTTGGTTCTATATGTATTTGACATTATTTTGAAATTTAATGGATTACATCTTTAGATTACAGAGATGTAGCTAGAAATCTGAAATGTTCAAGCCTACTAACCCATTCACTACCCCCATGCTTGGCATCTATTCGTAATATTCATAATCTTCCAATGAAAATATACCATTACACATAAACTGTTTCACTAACAAAATTACAGTGTGTAGTGGGGTGAATACCCGCTCCTGCCCTGAGGGGTTTGGAACAGCCCTGGGAGAAGGCTGGGGCAGGGAAGGCTGAGCTGATTCAGGGGAAGTGGCTGCAGCTGGGGCCATGCCCCAAACAGACTCAGCTGACCCCATAAAGGCAGGGAGCCAGGAGCTCAGATAGAGTCTCTCTCTGTACTCAGAGAGAGAAGGGCCTGGCTGCAGGGAGCAGAGACAGGGTACCTGAGTGGAGCAGGGCTGGGGAGCTCCAGCCTGGAAAGCCCCAGGCTGCGGCCTAGTATTAGGCCAAGGGTACTAGGGGTTGCAGAGGGCAACCCAGGTGTAGGCCAAGGCAGCAGGTCCAAACCCAACCCTGCCAGTGATGAGTGGCTGATACTGCAGTCTGCCCCTGGGCATGGGGCTAGATGGTGACTGGCAGTAGCCTTATTCTGAGGTGAGGTGGGGTTAGTGGGTGGGGGTTCCCCTGGGAGGGGAGACCCAGTGTGTGTGGGTACTGCCAGGGGGCAGCACCCAGAGCAAGGGGCACCGGGGTCCTGGGAGGGACACGGGAGCCAGTAGAGGACAAGGCGGATCACTGGCCTGTAGAGGGCGCTCTGGGCTGGATTGAGCTAATTCCCGGATGTAACCAGCAGGAGGCGCTGCAAGGGTGAGTCCGACCTCTTACACAGTGCAAGTAGTGATATGTAACAGAGTGCTAATAAAAGGCTTGATGAACAGAAAAATATGCCAGTTGTTAAAGGAAATGTTACTTGTGGCACACCAGGAATTAAATGACACAGTTATCTACACCTATTGATTTAGGAACAGTTTTTGTTAATTTAGTTTCCATAAAATGATGTTCAGTGGTATGAAAACTTTTAACGGGGAGAGAGATACTGATGTTATTTTCTACCTTGAACTATTGTGTGTTGCTGCTGTAATCTCTTAAACAGGTTGACACATCCTATCTCAGAGGTGGCTGCATTTCAGTTGTGTGTAAAGTGATCCCTATATATTCCTTATCTTCCTCATAGTGGTGTTGTGAGGCTGAATTAATGGATGTTTGTAAACATACCTAGAAATCCTCAAAGGGCAAGAACCTATAGAAGTGCAAAGTATTATTATTGTCCTTCTTCTTCCTTTCATCACATTGAGATAGTATCTCTTGAATGCAATAGGTTTTTTTTGACCTGCTTAGTGGATTATTCAGGACACTAGGTACTCAAACTCCACATCCTACTATAATTTGATCTCTTGGTTATTCTGTAATTTTTATTTATAATTTTATATTTTGTATGATTAAAACAAAAAAATAAAAATTTTGCTCAAGTTATATTTTTGCTTTTTTGATCCAAAGGGCCATGGAATGTATGAAATTGGGTTTAACATAAGCTTACAAACAGTGGTCACATTGGCGGCAATGTCAGAGCTCCTGCTGGCTTCAATAGTAGGAGAAATAGGGTGTTGGAGAGCTTAAATTGACATTGCATCTTGGATTGCAGTTTTTGGAACAGATATTTCTTTTGTCTCTGAAAAATAAATCACAAGAGAGACAATACATTTCACAAGACATTACAAATATTCAATAGAAATGCCCTTTGGAAATCTCATATTGCATTACAGACTGCAGCATTGCTAAAGTAAATTGTCTATGACTCTGGATGAAGAAAACGAATTATATATTCTGAATACAATTAGAAAATGTTCTGTGTCTTTATGTCATACCACTGAGCATGTCAACCCCTTTAAACGTAGGCCTACTAAATTCAGTGTAATGGCAATGGAATAATAAGATGTTTATTTTATGTCTGTAAGATCAGAGTGCCTGTGCTTTTTTGGCAGGACATATGCTGAACTACTGCCAGATTACAACCGGGTTTCAATATTTTTGATTAAAATTTTAGTTATGTAATAAAATGTTCTATAACTGACAATGGTAAAGAAATCGAGATTTCAGTTTAGAATATTTCCAGCTTCAATTACATTAATGAATTTCATTTTTACTTTGTATCCAATCATAAAACTTGTTCTAAGTAGTTAGGTAAAGTTTGAAAAGTAGAAGTAATTAACAAAAACAAAGAACAGAATTAAAAACAAAGGAACAAACAATTTTCACATCTGTTTTATTCTTTTCATCTTTTGCTAATATTTTCTTTACATTTGTCACAACAAGAAAACAGCCTCTGATCCTACAAAACATGACACCTTCTGTGATTTCAAGAGTAAAAATAAATTGAAAAACAAATGTCCAAATTCTGACCTTTGGAAGATCTGTGTAATTAACTGAAAGGAGGAAAAACAAAAGAAAAAAAATAAAGGCCACAGATCTCTGTATATATCCACGACACACAACTCCATACTAAATTCAGCCCATTCACTTTTGTGAATTTTCATGTGTGCATATTGCTTGGTAGGGGGGAGGAGCCAATAGCTGCACTTCTGTCAAACATACTTAACCTATTCTTATGCGTAACTATGTAGACATTCTTAAACATGTCTGTGGTCACCAGATGTCGTCTTTTAAAAGTCCATTCCACAAGAGAGTTCCTAATCATGTATTTGCTAAACATTACCCTCCTTAATCAGTCATAGGAATGGTCCTATTGATTTCACTAGGGCTGCTTGCATGGCATGAGAGTTTTAATCAGGGCCGGCTCCAGGCACCAGCTGAGCAAGCTGGTGCTTGGGGCGGCAGATTGTTGGAGGCGGCATTCTGCCCAATCCTAGGGCGGCACGGCCGTGTTTTTTGTTTTTTTTGTTCTTGTTCCGCTCCGGCCGCCCTGTAGGGGGCGGCGGTGCGGAGAACCAGAGCGCCCTGCAGGGCAGTCCTCTTCCTTCCCTCCCCGCCGACCGGAGCGGAGCCCTAGCAGCAGGCGGTGGCGCAGCGGGAGGGGCAGCGTGGCAGCGCCCCTGCTGAAGCCCTGGCCGCCCCCTTCTCTCTCTCTCCCGCCTGCTTTCCCCCCCGCCCCCCAGCCGGTCCCCCTGCACCCGTGCTCCGGCCGCGCCGCAGGTGTTTTGTTTTTTTTTTTTGCTTGGGGCGGTCAAAAAGCCAGAGCCGGCCCCGGTTTTAATGAGTATTATAGGAGGACTAAATATAATGATGATATGTAATTGGAATGGCAAGGTCCAAACAATTTCTCTAACATCTTTATGACACTGAAATGTAACATATTTGTGTGTATGATTACATTGTGGTGATATACATGTAATACACAGATACAACATATGATCCGCACCTTAGATCGTCTCACCTGCACTCTAACCAATACGCCATCCCTCCCAGGGCTACTTCTAACATTTCAAAGATCTTAGCAGCTTTCAAATGGAAATAAAGCAAGGAAGAAAGCAAGCGAACTAGCAAGAAATCCCTGCACAATAACCTGCTAAAATGTTTAATATAAGATACATAACAGATCCTGGACTTAAGAAAGAAATGTGCAATATTTTATGTTCTGTGGACTAGAAAAAAGTTTTTGTGCCACTGCAGAGGTGAACTGATTGCAGAGAATGCTTGCCATGCTGATTTTTGAATACAAGAATGGAAAATTAAAGCCCACTCCTCTACTACCTAACCAGCCATACTCTTGTCCAAAATTCCCATGACACTTCTAGCCAGAGCTTTTACCTTAAACATCTGCTCCTGACATCTGTTACTTTCTCTCATTCCCCAAAGGGGATGATCATCCACTGTATCTTCATTCTCCTCACATGACCCTCACTATTCTTAGCTTCAGAGACTTTGCCAGCAATGTCACCCCCTTCCCTTTACTTGAGTCATTGCAGTGGCTTCCTGGGAAAATGAAGCACCACTTACATTTGGGAGGACATGTCTTTTGAAGGCCTTTATGGGTGCTGAAAAGACCCCATTGAATTAGCCTCCATGTACCACATTTAGGAGAAGAGGAAATTTTTCTGCTGCAAACTCAGACCTCAGCCTCTGCACAGTGGCAGTAGGGTCCCTACACTGCAGAAGGATGTAAATATTGTGCTTCAGAGATGCACTTTCAGCTCCTACCGGGGCCATGAGGTGGCTTAATCTTCAGTCCATTGCACGGGGAGGAAGGCACAGCAGAATCTGCACCAGCATCATACCTACCAGAATTCCTACACCTAAACGAAGGCGATACATACAGTGAAATCTTTGTTCTCAGCAGGAGGGGGGAAAATGGAAAATTCTGAGGCTCAAGTAAAAGATGAAGCATGACAGAATTAATGTCATGTGTCAATTTCGTAACACCATTACAAAATTACTTTCTCACTAAAGTGTTTGCCCAACATGGGGTTGCTTTGGGATTTATGTAAAGTGCTCCGATATGTACACTAAGGGAACACTGAGAAGGCAACAACCAACAACATCAACAGCGGTCAACACAGGCAGCTAGACTCTAATATTCCCATATTCAGTGACTCCTGCATCCTAGCTTCCCAGGGATGTGCTCCTAAATTTCTTAGTATTCCCTAATCCTCTCTCATAGCCCACTGAAGTCACTGGGACTCTTTCCATAGACTACAATGGGCTATGGATGAGGCCTAGAACCTGCCTAACTCCTAAGCTATATCCACATGCTTCCTTTGATGTCACCAGACCCAAAGTTCTTCAAGCTCCCAGCCAGTTCCTGTGAGACATCTCACCCATGCTTTCTACTTTATCTTGCTCTGCCAGGCTCCGTATCTTGATTCCACTTCCCAGTTCTACTACAGGGAGCTACTGTAGATCTCAGTAGGTCCTGAGGAACGAGGACCTGATGTGGAATATAGAAAGTCCTCTTTGCATTACTCTTTATAAAGTCTTCATACTAAGGAATCAATTCCCTTCCACCCTTCCCTTCCACCCGACCCCAGCTCTATTCCCATAGGTAAGACCTACTATGATATGCAGCAAATTCTTTGGACTCTCTGGTTCTGCAGGGAGGCAAAGCTGATAAAGGGAGCAGATATCAAGCTATGGACCTGGGGAAGTGTGGCAGGTTCTGGAGAAAGGAATAGCTGACCTGGTCCTAAACTCCAGAGGCTTCCATTTTCCTGCCTTTTCCTGTCTTTTGTGGTCCTATTATCATGTGAAGCTTAGAAGCTATTCAGGTTTTCCTTTTCCACAGTATATGTCAGAAATATTTTTAAAGAAACAAAACACAAACAAAAAACCAACCAAACAAAACCCCAAACCTAAAAAAATTCCCAGTCAAATTGTTAAAGTTGTAAGTTGACAGTGCCTACCAGTAATTTAAGCGTAAAATCTCTACTTATGAGAATGCAAGCATTAAAGAAAGACAGAAAATTAATATTTAAAGTTCAAAAGAACCCCCAGTATTTGTTAGTATGACACACTGGAAATGTGAGAGAGATCCTGTGTGCTAGTCTGTAGGTTAATTTCTAAGCTACTTTAATAATAAATAAGCAATCTGGGGCCCTCCTGCAACAATAGTCCTTAGTAAGGCCCATATGCAGTCCATGTAGTGGGACTGCATGTGGGCCTTTCTAAGGGGAGTTATTCACATGATCAATGTTTGAATTATTGTGCCTTTGTTAATGTTTTCTTTAAAAAACAAGCACACCTCTTCAACTTGTTCTTAAGGGTGCTCAAGAATAATGAAAAAAAATAACAGGAAGAGGAAAAATCCACAGAAAACACTGCAATGTCAGGATTCTAGAGTTTTTCTTGCATACTCATTTTAGGGCATGGTTTTGAGCCTCGCAGAATAGGCAGGTGATGAGTCCTCTAAACCTTGTGGAGCTTGTGGAACTATAGTCTAATTCCATGGATGTCTTTGCCTCCACATTTGACATCTGCCCCCTCCAGAGTGCTCCTCTGCTGTCCCTGCCATTGGCCTACTCATTGAAACTCACTGAAGGCTAATGAGATTACATAGACATATGTATGAAGGCATAATTTTAAAAAAATAGGATGTCACAGAGGGCATAATTTGCCCAGCGGAACCATTATTTCTGTTGATTCACAAGGTAGAATAGAACCTGCTTGGCTGTCAAAGCCCAGGGTGAATTTGTGGAGTTGATAATTGGAGGAAAAAAACATCTTTTACTTGAGCAATTTCAACATGGAAATCAATGAGATACAATGAATGTGGAAACCTCATGAAGCCATTTCTACAGAGACACATTTTAAGGTAAAAGTGTACCTGTCACTTGAGAGTTGGCTTTTCCCCATTCCCAGGAACTTTGCTTTTGAATTAATAAACCCACATATGTCACACTGTAGGTGAGTATTCATTGGCCAAACTCATTTGGATATATTTAGTTGATCCATTTTTTCTTTCACTTTCTTCCACTGTTTGTTTTTTTTCTTCACAAAGCTTATACGTACTGTTTCTTATGTACCATAATTTCTTATGCCTTTAATTACTAAGCTCATTAGGGTAAGGAGCCTTTTCTTTATTTGGTACACTTGGATGATTGTGCATTCCTTTGGGTCCTATATTAATATTAATTATTCATGATTACCTGTCTCTTACAAATCGTTTTCAACTTGCCCATATTCTCATTAACTACTGAATCCCCGTATCTTACATTGTTTCTTCTTATGAATTATTACTATCTATTGTGTGATGTTGCATTATGATCAATGATGGACACATCCCCTCCTATTCAAAACACATTGCTACTTATAGGAAAAAGTCAATACATTTAAAAAAAAGTAACAAGATTTATCATGCAATAGCAGTCTCTTTAGAGCATCCGTTAGTGTAGATTGACTTAGGGTCTGCTTCCATTGAAACCAATAGAAGTTTTGTCATTGACTCCAATGACAGTATAATAGATTGCTATATGAACAAAATATTTTTTTCTATAAAAACAAGTTCAGCCTGACAATACTGCAAACTGTTTATACCAGGCAGGGGACTAAACTGATGAAATTGGCAATCTGTAAGGGCACAGTCCTGTAAGGTTCTGAGTTCCTCCTGAGCAATGCAAAGCACCCTCAAACTCACACAGAAGACAATATCATTAATACAAAGTGGATTAATTGTTTTTTTTAAATCAATGGGAGTTCAGGGCACTCAGCAACCTCAGAACGTAGTAGGATCTAGTTATTCTATTTCTACTGAATTTATCATACTACAATCCTCAGCAGGTTGTCCAACTGTATTTAATAAAATGGAAAGTAACAAAATCTGGGAGTATTTATCAAGTTTTTTGCACTGTTGCAGAATGCTGCTGTGGGGGGAGGGGGCAGTTTAAATAAAGTAGCTACCGCATAAGATCGGAAATACATTTTCCAACCTAAAATACTAAACCAAACAAATGGTTTCAAACTTAAAACAACTGAAAAACAATTAATCCACTTCGTATTAACTGCTTGCGAAAAAATTACTTGTGATTTGGTATAGAAGTTGGCAAAAAAACATGAGAAACCCTGAGAGTTTAAAGTTTCTGGCTGATCTCTAAATCAAAAACATCTGAACAGATTTAAATATTTGGTGTAAACAAATTTGCATCCAGGCTGCTAATCTGTGTGCCAGCTTTCAGTCTGACATTTTCTGAAATGATGGAAATGCTAAGTTCCTAATGCTAAATGGAGTTCATAATGGAAGGGCTGACAGACCCATCATTACCATTACCGTATTGTAGCTCTGCTGAATGCCTCTTTATCTATTTAATGTTTCATGAGGGAGTTAAATATATAAATCCTTGAGGGGAAAACAACAAAATACACCTTTATGTTTAACATTTCCACCATAAGTATAGCCTTGCTATATTCTCAGCTGGTAACCTGCCTTTGGAGATAATGATGAAGAGAAACTATAGGCCTCTTGAAAACAGGTAAAGCCTGTTTGGTGGAATTGCAGAAGCTGTCAGTGACCTCAAAGACTTGACTTATTCTCCATTCTTTAAACACCCTAAACAACCACTGATATCAAAGGATGGAGAGTCCGACCCAAGTTTGCCCCTTTTCATGTGTGCATCCAGGAATTACTGTAAAATAAACTAACAGTTAGTTTGATATCTCTTTAACCAGCTGTGATTGTTGTAGTGATGTCTATAGTTAAGGTTGCCTGGCACTTTCCATTATAAGACCCTGTTTTCAGTTGCTTATATAAATAACTGTGCCAAACTTTAATAATTTGAACTGAAATTTTCCCTGCTGGGTTTTTGTCTCAGGCTAATATTACTTTTGTATATTTATTGAAAGTTCCAGCAAAAATGGTTTAGCCATTTTCTAAGCTTAGAGGAAAATATTTTAATTCAGTGATTTCATTTTGCAGCTGTAACAATTCCATCTGCATTGATTATGCTCCATCTTCTCACAGCTCCTATGTGCTGACCAAATTGCTCATGTGCCATCTCAGACAGACAAGTTGGGTGAGGTAATAGCTTTTGTTGGACCAACTTCTGTTCATGAAAGGGACACTTTTTCAAGCTACACAGAGCTTTTCTTCAGGTCTGGGAAAGGTACTCAGAGCACATGTCTAAACTGCAGTTAAAAACCCACAGCTGGTCCATGCCAGCTGACTCGTGCTTGCAGTTCAGACACTTGGACTTGGACTGGAGGACTCTATGAGGTGGAAGGGTCTCAGAGCTCAGGATGCAGCCCAAATATGAATGTCTACACCACAATTAAACAGCCCCTTAGGCCAAGTCCCACAAGTCTAAATCAGCTGACAGTGGCTGATGTTGTAATAAGGCGTAAATCCAGTGTCTTTATGAAGACCATGATTTTTGATGTTTGGTAAAATTATGAATTTAAGCTCCTAGGCTTGCCTTTTGAGCATTCTGTGGAGGTTTCCTTTGAGGACAAGAACTGACAGGTCACATATGGAGTAGGGTGACCAGATGAGATGAAGAAAATATCAGGACACGGTGGGGGGGTGCAAAAAAAAAAAAAAAAAAAAAAAAAAGCCGGCGCAAAATATTGGAACAAAAATTGCATCCCGACCAGAGATCGGTCGGGACGCGGGACAAACAGCTCAAAATCGGGATGGTCCCGAGTGCCATAAATATGTATACATTAATAATTACTTCAAAGCAAGGTCTGCAAGGTGTTCAATAAATAAGACCTGGGTCACACATTGAACGATTCATAGATTTACAGATTTTTAAGGCCAGAAGGGACACCTGTTATCATCTAGTCTGACCTCCTGCATAACACATGCCATAGGACTTCCCTGAATTAACTCCTGCTTCAAGTCCAATAGCTGTTGTTGAACTAGAGTATATCTTTTGAAAAAAAGCATTCAGTATTGATTTTAAAATTGTCATTGATGGAAAATCCACCAGTACCCTTGGTAAGTTGTTGCAATAATTAATTACCCCCCATTTAAAAAAAATTACCTTATCTCTAGTCGAAATTTGTCTACCTTCAACTTCCAGTTATTGGATCTTGTTACACCTTTATCTGCTAGATTGAAGACCCCTCTATTATCAAATTTCTGTTCCCTGTGTAGGTACTTATAGATCAAATCACCTTTAACCTTCTCTTTGACAAACTAAATAGATTGAGCTCTTTGATTTTTATCACTATAAGTCATGTTTTCCGATTCTTTAATAATTTTTGTGGCTCTTCTCTAAACCCTCTCCAAGTTGTTAACCTCATTCTTGAACTGTGGACACCAGAACTGGACACTTTCTTTCAGCAGCAGTCACACGAGTGCCAAATAAAAAGGTACTTGATATTCAGGTTTATACATCCACAGCTCTCATTAGCCCTTTTGACTATATCTCAGAGGGAGCTCATGTTCAGCTAATGTTCAGCCAAGAGCCCACAGCCCAAGTATTTTTTTCAGAGTCACTGCTTCCCATCCTAGAGTTCCCCATCCTGTAAATATGGCCTGTGTTCTTTTTTCCTAGTTGGATAACTTACATTTGGTCATACTGAAACACACACTGTTTGCGTGAGCTCATATTACCAAATGATTCAGATCACTTTGAATCCATGACATGTCCTTTTCAGTATTTACCACTCACCCAATCTTTGTGTCACCGGCAGCCTATCAGTGATTTGTTTTCTCCAATTGTATTCGTAAAAATCTTAAATAACATAGAGCCAAGAACTCATCTTTGAGGAACCCACTAAAAACCTATCTGCTTGATGATGATTCTCCATTTACAATTACATTTTGAAACCGCTTAGAAAGTCAATTTTTAATCCATTAATGTGTGTCATGTTGATTTTCTGTCATTCCAGTTTTTTAACCAAATATCATGGGATATCAAGTCAAATGCCTTACAGAAGCCTAAGTGTATTATATCAACACTGTTACAGTTATCAGACACATTTGTAATCTAATCAAAAATGATATTAAGATATTAAGTTAGTTTCACAAATTTTTGTTTTCCATAAACTCATGTTTATTAATAAAACAAAATTTTGAATAGCTATTTATTCAGTGAGCACTATTCATTTTGTAAATTGAATGAGGGGTTTTGTAGAAAACACAATATGTAATCATAATGCATCCACACAAGAGGCTGAAATAAAGTTGCACAGGCAACCTTAATTTTAGCATTTCCTAATTTGAGTTGGCCATCTTAATATTCCTTTAACATAGTTTTTTGGTATGTAGTTAGATTTTAAATAATATTAAAATTATATGATTCTATGGCTCTATTATACTTTTTCTCCCCAGTACAGTATTTACTTATGATTAGATTTTGGTACCTGTTTATTTCATTGGGAATAGTTGTGAAGTAATGGCCCAATTCAACTCCAAGAGAAGTGATAGAGAAAATCCCACTGATGTCAGTAGGTGTTGGATCCGCTCCTAATCTGCTAGTCAACATCAGTAAGAAGATAAGAATCTGGCCCTTAGATTACATATATTTTAAATATTACTGTATTTGTTTTTATAGCTTTGAATTTTAAATGCCATTATTAAGCAATAAAGAGTCCTGTGGCACCTTATAGACTAACAGACGTATTGGAGCATAAGCTTTCGTGGGTGAATACCCACTTCGTCAGACGCATGACAAAGATGCTCAATACGTCTGTTAGTCTATAAGGTGCCACAGGGCTCTGTTGCTTTTTACAGATCCAGACTAACACGCCTACCCCTCTGATAAATGCCATTATTATTGCCTTCCATAATAACATTGTCCGACTGATATTAACTAACTAAGGTTTTATTAATGGAATCGTGCATTTGAATAACATATAGTTTTCTCTTGTAATTATACTTTAAATTAAACTAAGATGGTGAGCTAGATTTCTTGTGACTGAAGCCAGTAAATGTTTTTCAGTCACTAGAGTTGCAAAAATAAAATACCAGCTGTAGCAGAGTGGTTGACAAGCACAAAAGAATCAAGAGGAGTGGAACTGCTTACTGCTGTGTTACATTAATAACTTAACTATTTTAAGTAAGATCTCCTGAACTAATTAAAAGAATCATTGTCAAAAATAAAATAAAATAAAAAAAACCCAACAACACTATGTTAACAATGTTGTTTAGTTTGTGAAGTTATTCAAAAGTTAGGAAATACCAGATTCATGGCTCTGCACACAAACGTAATTCAGCCCCTTTGCACATTTATTCTGTGCACTGTATGAAGTGTGAGTCCTGTGGAAAAATTAGTATGTCTTCATGTAATTAAATATTGTGTTAATATGGCATGCACACAAAGAGCAAAATTAAGGCAAAATGACAAGCAAAAATCTAGCATTTACTAATCTCCAAATATTTGGCTTTCCAATCTTGGGGTAAAGAAAAGGCACTTCTCTAGCCCAAAGGCTTTCCCCTTGCTGAATTACAAAGGTTTTCTGCAAACAATGGAGGTATTAAAACTTCTCAAAAATAGTTGTTTATAATGGGATGCTGTGTTTGGGTTATTAGCAGTAGAAATTAAATGAAAAGCTTAAAACATATCAGAGATCTTTTTACATTAGGTCTACTGGTCCTTTCTCATCTTTAACAGCCACTACTTTTTTTTTTTTTTTAATTAAACAACATCAACTGTCTCTTTCCATTAAAAAAAATGGGAATAGAAGGGGTCTGGTCCAAAGAAATAAAGAAGATTACAGAAATGCTAGTGATCCAGAAGAACATCTTTAATGGCAGGGTAAACAGGAGCATAAATTGTTGTGAAATATCTCTCCTTCAACAAAACCAAAACAACTGCAGGAGGAAAGGAAGCATAGTTAGCTCCATTGGCCGATGCTGGCTATCAGTGATAGTCTGTTGTCTAGAACAGGACTCTTAATAGGTGTTGAAATGGATGAATAGGCAGAAAGTCTGGATTCTGAATTCCACAGATTCTCCAAGAGTTTATGTATGGAGTTGTAATGAAGCACACACAGACATTTAAATAACGTAAAAGGCAACTCAGAATTTTTTTAGAGCTAACTGCTGTTGCCATAGCATAGGGTCACATTTTGATCTGTCTCCTGACTTTTTTTAGAATATGGCTGGAGATTGTTTGAGCCACCCGTGCCCGGAGATGGAGGAAGCAAAAGCAGCAATGGAAAAATATAGACATATATAAGCCATAAAGTGAATCCTTTGGAATACCCATGACTTAATAGTATTAACACAGTATGTATCCCCTATACTTAGTCAAGGAAATATAGGGATCCAGTAAATGTTGTAATATTTTGTTTAGTTGCAGAAGCAGAGCTAGTCAAATGCTCTAACACACTGTTCATGAACATTTGTTTAAATTCCACACAACTATTTGGTTCACCTGTGTGTATGCCCCTTGTTATTTGCAATTCAGGAACAATCACGCAAACAGGTTTTTGTTCCCAGGATCATTTGAGGAATGATTGTTCTTTGAATTAACATAATAGCACTTAAATGCTTCATAAAATTACCATTGGCACATGATTATTTTTTTTTGATTGAATATGTTCCATATTGCATACAACAGAAAAAAGTGCCTTAAAAAGAATAGCCTGACATTCTCCATGGTGCATTTAGAGCAAAAAGGTGAAATAAAAGGGAGAGGAAAGAGAGCAGAATCATATGCAATTACCACCATTTACAAACACAATTGCCAGGAAGGCAAAAGAGCATTAAAGCTATACAATGCATTATTATGCCTTCTCTGCCATATATATAACAGGAATGAATTATTTGTAGCCTGTGCTCAGAATACTTTGTTCAGTAATCCTGCCAAATTTCAGGAGCTAAACTGGGACAGGTAAATATTTTAATGGGAGACCTCTGAGAAACACCTTAATGATGTGAGAAGTGATGCTGATTCAGTAGGCAGACCTCTTGCTTCTGAGTCAGTACTGATCCAGAAGGTGGCATTTGGAGGTTGAAGTTGCCAGCTTTCAGATGAGACGTTGCTGATCACCTCTGGTCATAAAAGATGTCATGGCATTTCTCATAAGAATATTGTTATTAACTCTGGTCTCTTGGGTAATTGCATTCTGTCTAGCTAAATTCCCTGATCAGTGTACATTGAATAACCTCCACTTCGTTTCCTAATCTGCTGAGGAGTGCTTTTGTGCCCTATTAAATAGCATCTGTGTTTCACCCAAGAGGTGACTGCTTTTCAGTGCTGGGGAACTGATTCCTATGTAGACTTAACATCTCAGCTTGTGCAGCGCTTCAGGATAAAAACATTATGTGAATGTAATGCAGTATGTGATGCTTATCATTTAGAAAAATAATATCAGTGTGTTTGGTACTGTACAAAAACTAAAGGAGACTGCCCTTTGCCAAGGGACTTAGACTCAGATCTGCAAAGGTATTTAGGTATCTAATTCCCATTGAAATTGTTGAGTGTTAGGCACCTAACTACCTTTGAGGATCTAGGTCTTACAGTTTAACTTACACTGTGAAAAAAAAAACCAGTTCAGACACATAATACAACAGAAGACAGTTCAGTGAGAAATTATAAAGATGTCCTTGGACAGATCCAACTTGAAAGATGTTGTGGAGGTTGTGTGTGTTTTTCCATAGGGATTCAAGGGATGAAATGGAGGTTACTTGGGAAGAGGGCTTAATTTGCAAGCACAAGGATCTGCATGTAAAAAAGTGCACAGCTGAGAAAAGGTTACAAAACATATGACATTAGTTTCCAATACAAAAAGTAGCTGAGGGATAAGCTGGAAGCTATACCACTGTGACATTTCCCTCTGGTGTTGCCTAGACTGGTGATCTGCTAGGTCACTCCAGTCCTTGATTCTAGGAGCCAGCCTTACCCTGCTCTGCTGTGATAACCCCCACCTCTGGGCTGTTCACGCACAGCCTCTGCCATGTAAGCTACTCCTTGGATTGTGCAACCGAATGACACTAGCCAATACTTCCAGTCCCAGACACAACCCTAGGAACCTCCGTCTTGCAGTGTCCAATTATGCCCAGTGGATGCTGCAAGCTTATATGAGTTCATCAATTTAACAAATAAATTGATATGCACCAGGCTTGTTATCCCAAGGGGAGTCTCTGTCATGCTTCAAACCAAACGCACTGCTTCAGGTAGAATAAACAAACAGATTTATTAACTATAAAGATAGATTTTAAGTGATTATAATTCAAAGCATAAGTCAGATTTGGTCAAATGAAATAAAAGCAAAAGGCATTCTAAGCTGATCTTAACACTTTCAATGCCCTTATAAACTTAGATGCGTCTCACCACTGGCTGGCTGGTTGCTCTTCAGCCAGGCTCTCCCCTTTGATCAGCGCTTCAGTTGCTTGGTGTGGTGTCTGTAGCTGTAGGTGGAAGGAAGAGAGAGAGCATGGCAAATGTCTCTCCCTTTTATCATGTCCTTTCTTCCCTCTTGGCTTTGCCCGCTCCTCCTTCAGAGTCAAGTGAGCATTATCTCATCACAATTCCAAACTGACCAAAGGAAAGGGGGTGACTCCCTCGAAAGTCTAATAGATTCTTTTGTTGCTGCCTAGGCCAGCATCCTTTGTTCCTGTGAAGCTGGGCTGGGTGTGCCCCATACCTGCCCTGATGAGGTGTGAACTGCCTCTCTGCTCTTGGAGAGTTTTTGTCTGGGCTTGCTTTAAGCCATGAGGATACATTTTCTGCCTCATAACTACATACATGAAATTATAACTTATAACATGACTATAACATTACTGTAACAACAATGCGCAGTGCATCATGAGCCTTCCGAAGACACCCGACATGACAAACTTTGCATTGGATACCACACAATCATTTTACAAGGATGAACATGGGGGTGCTGGGTGTTCCCCCAAGGTACAGAGCGTCATAACCACTCATGAGGCCAGACTGCCCGCTCCTGAAGGAAAAACTCACAGGAAGTGGGCTGTGGGACAGAAAATTTCTGCCAGGATAACATTTGGAACACCCCTGCATTAATTTCAGCAGACAGTGGTCATTGCTGCTCCTTCCTTCCATAGGATAAGCATCAGCAGTACCCATCTGGAAATCCAACAGCTTCTCAGGGAGTCACAGGAGTTCAGGAACATCCAAGAAGTGACCCTGCCTTAGAAGTTGCTCTGGCCCCACCACCCTCTCCTCTTTTCTTTCCCCACTAGAAGAGTTCTATTGAAGGCATCCATGCTAACTGGGACTCCTGCTAGTCACAGCTTCCTCCAGGACCACGGTTGGGGGAGACTCTGTGAAAAAGATACTGTAGCCTAGCTTGGATTATATTTTCCTGGGGATCTCCTCAGGGCTGGAAGAGAGATCATTAGCCCATCTAATCCTGCCCCCAGCCTGCCAAATCTCTGCTCCCCCCACAGCACAGGCCATGGTCTCATGGAGCACCCTATGTAGGGTCCAGAAGAGTAGGTGGTGAAGGAGGTATGAACAGTGCATCTTAAGCAGCTAATTTTCTCTTCCATGTGAAAAGGGGGAGATCAGCATCAGATGCTTCCACATGGTAATTCTACCCATGGATTAGCAGAGTATGTACAGACAGCGTGGAAACTGTATTTGTGCACTTATTCTCGCAGAATAATTCAACACTCTGAATGTAAATGGGAATTCTATCGCTCACAGTATGGAAAAAGGAACCATGCTGCTCTTATGATTTCACACTCACAGCTGGGGGGCAGCTCACCTGGAGCCCCACTGCACATCTTTGGTTGGAGATGACTCAGAACTGGCTGGCATTATTTCGCTGCAAGGCAGGATGTTTTAAGAATGATCCGTTTATGACCAATAGACATATGCAGCTGTCTCCATGGGTAGCTTGGGAGCTTCAATTGTGAACACAGTGTTGTGGAGGACTGGATGGTGATAACAAATATTACAAAGTGTTTTAGGCAGCTTAATAGATAGTGTTCAGAGTATTAAACTTTAAGAGAGACTCATTGCATAAAAATCTGACCACCTGAGATGTAGGCTCTGCCCACACTTTGAGCGAGGGGTGTGATTCACCTGCTTGTGTACACATATGGTAGCTCTCATCAAGCTAGCACAAGTGTAAATAGCAGTTCAGCCATGGTAGCATGTGTAGTGACAGCAAAGGCATGGCTGAACAATTCCCACCAGTTTCAGTAGACAGACTTTGGGGACACATTCAGCTCTGGTGTAAGCAGGTAAAATGAATGTAAACTCAGAGTTGCATCTGCTTACACTACAGGTGAAATGAATCCCATCTGTTTTGAAAACTCTAATGAATTTGACATATCATGATGCTTCACAAGACATATTTAAAGTTGTGAGAGAGACAAAGTAGGTACCTCTTATTGGACAAACTTCTGTTGGTGGAAGAGACAAGCTTAAAAGCTCTGTGGAGCTTGATTCCCCAGCTCTTATTTAAGGGTAATATTCACCCTGATTGTACGGAAGCAGGATTTGTGTTAAAAAGGTTTCTTAAAAGGACAATATGCCTATTTTAAGTATGATATTCTAATATATATAATTAATCTTTTAGTTGTAATACCAAAACACTTAGTGAATTTGTACATTTTTTTTCTACTGGGAATACAGAGAGGCCTTTTGGTTTGCCCAGTATTATATGCTTCATTGTATTGAAACAGATTTTTTTGTTTGCTGCTAGTGCACACAGTGAATTTTCATTAACTCAGTTTCATGTTCGAGTGGAAAATTAAAACTTATGACTATTATACAATATGTGAAATTTCAAACCAATTAAGTGCATTCTTGCAGGTGGTGGTCAGACTAAAAATCAGAGTAAATTCATTTCTCCAATAATTGGATTGCTTTTTTATTTATTTATATTTTCTTGAGGCTACGAGAAACACTGCTTACTGCAGGTTGCAAGATACTGACAGAAATTAGGAAGATTGCCAGGGAGCTCAGAAGGTGACACAGTAGTTGGAATCACAGTTGAACTTTCCTAGGGAAAAACAAATCTGAAATCTTGAGGATATTGCGTCAAGTATCACAAGCTTTGGTTACTAAAAGCAGATGAAATCATGAAATGGTTATTTACACTCCCTTTCTAAGGTTACTTTTGCTGGGCACGTCCCCCACCCAATTGGGTTGCATAGTGAAAATTAGAGGTAGACCATGTAATCTAGGTTAATATATGCTGTTGGAGTGTATGTTAAGAAACAATGATGGTTTTACCAAAGCAAAGGAGTGAAGCTGAGCAGGTCTGGCTCCAATATGAACACCCAATCATATTGCAGGTATTAAGTTATCCCAAACTATTCAGCTTTTTCTCCACTTTTATTGTAGATGGAGTTTTTGTAAATTTATATTTTGTGAGGAGGGATAGCTAGCAGTCTCCAGGAATGAAAAAAATGCACAAGGAGAAAAGCTAATTCCTGTCCCTTAGTCCTTGATTTTAAAAAATCACTTACGCACCATTTTAGCTTAAAGCTGTGCTTAAATCGGATTGACTTCAATGGCATGTTCCTAAGTGTGTTCCTGAATTGGGGCCTAATCATAATTCTGCACTGTTCTTAGAACCCTGCTCACCAAAGTTTTAAAACTGGAGTGTCTTAGAATGTGGGGGAATGACTATTGCCAACTTTCATTCCATTTTTTCCACCTTTTGCTGTGTTGCTCTTATGCATTAAATATCTTCCTAATCCCTGTTTGCCAAACTATCACCTTCTTATACTTAAATTCCCATTTCTTCCTTGTTACCCACATATTTAAAATATATTGGTGCAGGTACCTTTAATTAAGATCTCCAGATGTGCACACACCATAACTGAGTAATTATATGCAAGACTAAGATTTTTGTCATGGATATTTTTGGTAAACGTCAGGGACAGGTCACGGGCAATAAAGAAAAAATCACAGAAGCCCATGACCTGTTCCTGACGTTTACTAAAAATATACATTAAAATGGAAAGGGACTGGGCAGCTGTGGGGTGGCTTGGAGCTCTGGGGCCCCCACCACCGGTGGGGGGCTCAGAGCTCCAGGGTCCCCCTGCCACCAGCGGTGGAGGGAAGCTGCAGGGTCCCCCTGCTCCCTCCCCAGTGACAGGGAGCTGCGAATCCCCCTGCCACCGCTGCAGTGGGGAGATGTGGGGGTCCGCCTGCCTCCCATGGCGGGCCGGACGCTGTGGGGGTCACCCTGCCCCACAGCAGTGGCAGGGAGCTATGGGGATCCCCCTGCCCTGAAGCAGTGGCAGGGAGCTGCAGGGATTCCCCCACAGCAGTGACGGGGAGCGGATGGGGTCCCCCTGTCCCATGGCAGCCGTGGGGAGTGGCCGGGGTCCCCCTGCTGCCACCGTGGTGGGAAGCAGCCAGGGTCCCCCGGTCCCGTGGCAGGGAACTGTGGGATTCCCCCTGACCTGTGGCGGTGGCGGGGAGATGCAGGGATCCCCCTGCCAGCACGGCTGGCGGGGAGCTGAGGGATGCCCCGCTGCCTATGGCAGCTGAGAGTTTGGGGGCCCGCTGCCTCAGGTGGCGGGGGTACCTCACAGCTCCCTGCAGCTGCAGGAGGCAGCGGGACCCTGCAGCTCCCAGTCACCAGGGCTGAAGTCACGGAGGTCTTTGGAAGTCACCGATTCCACGACCTCTGTGACAAAACCGTAGCTTTAATGATATGAACACAGTATATTTTGGCCTTCCTGACACCATTCTGATTCCTTACTGTACTCTCTAATTTTTAGATATTGGACCACATGCAAAAATTAGATTAGAACTCTCTGGGGAAGAGAACCTATCACCTCTTCTTATTTATTATTACAGTATTTGTATTGCACTAGTGACTGGAGGCCTCAGTTCCACTGAGCTGCACACACCACAAACAGTTTATTTTCTCTGTAATGAATCTATAATATGTTTGGACATTCTCTGCATTAAAAAAAATCAGGAACCTTTATTGACTGATGAGGAGTGAATTATTAGGTAGAGGTGAGTCCAGGCTTCAAAATTCATACCTGCATTCAGGTTCTGATTTAAAAAGAGACTTCTGAAATTCTGGGAGTGTTTGAATTTGGGATTCCTATTCCATTCAGTCAGTCTTTAATCACAAAGTGCAGATTTAAGTTCAGGTTTGCATTTCAAACCCCCATCAAAGTTCAAGAGATTTGAGATTCTGATTCAGCCTGTCTCCAGTTAAAAGACAGTTTAAAAAGAGGATCACAGCTTTCCAATAAAACTGATATATAGCAAAATAATTTAAATTGCACTCAGTGGCAAAATAGGAAGATTTAGAGGTAAAAAAGGGCAGAAGTCATATTTCCAAAAGTTCAACTTTTTTTGAAAAAATATTTCATGTAAAATTTCCAAAAAGTTAAAAACTGTCATACATTGAAATACCAATTTTTCTACAAAATTGTGTCTGTTTTCCAATGCAGTTGATAACAGAAACCATTTCAGAAGAAGTTGCATAGCAGTTTCCATTATAATCCCTGGTGATGTCTTTTTCTATAGGGCATCTTTATTCAGGTGCTTTTTTTGAGCATTTGTAAACAGTGAATAAATTGCCCCCCCCCCCCTTTTTTTTTAAAGTGTGTTCTTCAGGACACCATCCTTTCAAGTTACTCACAAGGTGGCTGCTTTATAGTGATGGATGAAGTGATTCTTGGACTTTGGCATCCTTTGTGTTAAAAAGTTGTTATATAAATGCAAAATATTATTATTACTAGTATCAATTCATGACATTCCTTTATATTTCTCTTCTCCGTTGGGAGGGTATAACAACCATGGAGAGGGGATTGAAAGCACAGCCTCTCACCTGCTTAGAACATGGGTAATGTTGACTGTAGCTCTGCAAAACACAAGTCATCTATGCAGAGTGGAAAATGCTCTATGCTATGTAGTTGTTCAGAGGCCATATCCTACCAAAATATAACAATTTCACAGGAAGTTAACACTCAAGGTTTCCCAGTATGCCTGTTCACTGTTATTGCTTCCTATATTACCTTGTGGCAAATTAGTGGAATATACTGTAAAAACAGTATGCTTATTAGCATCTCATTTGCATACAAACATCACATTATTTTCAAATTATCCTCTTTATGCTTCTCATTTTCTTTTGATGTTTACTGCAGTCTGGATAAAGACTGCACATTCCATCTACATTCTCCTATTAATGTTCTGTTACATAATGTAATGCAAATGTTTTGTGTTTACCTGTTCCCTCTAAGGATTAGATTGCACAAGGTAAAAATACTGGAGTCTATCATAAAAGCCCATGTATATTCCACCTATAAGTTTTATGTAAAGCAAGTTGGAAATTTTCAACAGAAATATAGAAACAACACTTTTTGAAAAATTGTCAGCCTCGCACCCCTCTCCCTATTGGCCAGATGGGAAACTACCCCTCACCCACAAAGCAGCTGAATTAGCTCAATTTCTATGCAGTCCAAGAAATTGTGATTTACACAGAGCCTTAAAATCACAATTTCTTGGACTGCATAGAAATTGTGAAATTAGCCCAATACGGGATGCCCATTTTCGCCTCCCTGCTGTTGGAAAAATCACGGTATTGAGCTAATTCAGCTGCTTTGTGGGTGAGGGGTAGTTTCCTATCTGGCCAATACGGAGAGGGGTGCGAGGCTGACAATTCAAGGTGATTAGGAGCCCTGGGTGGCCTGCACCGCAATGGACCCCAGAAGACCCAGGGGAGACAACGCAGCACCAGTTGGCAAAGACCTTAGATCAGGATCCATTGCTTGGAGCATGAGCAGATGTGTGAGGGGGCCCTGCCCCAGCAAGGGATGGGAGGAGTAAAGGGGGCCCTGTCCCAACAGAGGGATTGGGATGGGGAGCTTGATCTCCCTGCCAGGAGACAGGCCCACCCTCACACACCCAGATCCCCCTGCTCGTGCTCCAAGTGGGGGATTCAGATGTCAGCAGTTTGCCAGCCACCACTATAATGTCTCCCCTAGTCCTGCTGGGGGCCGCTGTGGGGTAGGCAAGGTTGGGGCTCCTAATTGAATGCATTGTCAGCCCAGCCAGCTAGCTCGATAGGAAGCAGCAGTGCCGGCCTGGGCTGGAGCTGAGCATGGAGCAAGCCAGCCCCAATCTTTGCCCCAGGCCTGGATGGGCCAGATGGCCAGCACCATATGGTGAGACACACTTACCCTGGTCTGCCCACCCTCCTCCCCCAGCTACACAGGATAGGACTGGCCCACCTCTACCTGCCTATGTGTGGGATGGGACTGGCCCACTAACCGCTCCCCCCCTACCCCCGACGGGGACTTGGGCTTGGCATTGGATTCCCATGACATTTTGGGAAGAGATTTCAGGGTCAAGGTTATGCTCATCCTTATCCATCTCCAATACTTGCATTTTCTTTTTTAAAAGATCTAGTGAAATGCATGTGCCTAAACCACACTACAGAGAAGAATTTAACTGATCTACAGATAGTTCCAAGCTCTGCAACAAAAGTAAATTATGATGAAATGCTGTAAAGTGAAAATAACACCTGTTTGAAATAAAGTCACATTCAGGGTTAAAGTTCTTCTTGAAACCCTTCATTACTTTTCTACTAACCTGAAATAATGCAGGCTTTTTGAATAAAGGAAGATTGTTGCAAATCAATCAATATGCCAATGTTAATTTATATAGGCCTAAGAAATAGTTAGGAAAAACAAGTTTAAATAATCTTTGAAAGACGATTTGGTCATTTATTTCAGATCTGTGCATACAAATGAAATGACATAAAAATGTCCCTTTTGGAAAGAAAATTCAGTATTTTTTTTTTAAAATAACCAGCTAGTGGCCTCATAAACATTCCATAGGAGGTAAAAGCTCTAAAGTGATTTATTAAAGAAAGAGATTAGTAGAACAATCACATTTGCTAATATGCCTTTGAGTAGTTGGTCACAGTTTGCTCAGCCATTTCATTAGGGAAAAACAGAGAACAAAGAAGTAAATAAAATAAAGCCTATGGCAATCCTTTAAAACACAATGTCTCACACAGATTAGAGTATCTGGAGTATTCACAGTATTTTTGCATTACAAAGTATTAAAATAGACATAATGCAGTATGAAAATTCATTCTATGATATGGTATTAGCAAAGAACGCCATTCTAGTTAGGATCGATCCAAAGTTAATTGAAGATTGTGGAAGAACTCATCTCAACTTTGGTGGGCTATGGATCAGGTCCTTAGCAATAACTGAAAATAAGCAAAGCAATATTCTCAATTTGAGTTCGTGGAATGCACAGATTCTAAGGCCAGAATGGTCCATGGTGATCATCTAGTTTGATTCTCCTGTATATCACAGGCCATGGAACTTCTCTAAAACAATCCCTAGAGCAGAGCTTTTTAGGAAAACACCCAATCCTGATTCAAAAATGATCAGTGATGGAGACTCCACCATAAACCTTTGTGAATTGTTCAAATGATTAATTACACTCACTGTTAAAAAATTCACTATTCCAACGTTAAAAGAAAAAATACCCTGAATTTCCCAATGTCATTTGTTTGAAGCAAGAAACCCAAGATTTTTATATATAAATGTAAGTTACTATATGTGTAAGCAAGATCATCACTTGACATTTATGGTTTCTCTGAAATGAGAACTGCTGCAGAAGGAATACACTTGGATGATTCTTAAGATTCATGAAACTTATGGTATATCTTAGGTATATTTACTTTTTTTTTTTTCCAGTGAAGGGAAATTATGCGAAAATATGGTTACTTCTTTCACCTACCCTTCTATCATTAATCTCTTAGGCCTGGTCTACACTTAAAAATTAGATCAACCTAGCAAAGTTGCTCAGGGCGGTGAAAAATTTCACACCCCGAGCACTATAGAGAGGTCAACCTAACCCCCAGTGCCAATGCGGATAGGTAAATGGAAGAATTTTTCCGTCAGCCTAGCTCTGGTCTTTTGGAGAGGTGGATTAACTACATTGACAGAAAAATCCCTTCCGTCAGTGTAGAAAGCATCTATACTATATCGCTACAGCAGCACAGCTGGAGTGCCATAGATGTGTCGCTGTAGTGTACACATGGCCTTAAGCATCAATTCCTGTGCCTACTTTTTATTGTTTTCACAGTGTTCAACCCTGCATGCCGGAGAGCCAAAAGCAGTAAGTAGTGCTGAGCCTTCCACATTTCCTCAGCAGCTGTGGCTTCTTCAGAGAAGTGCAGAGAAATGTGTCCAGTACTCCTCAATCTGAGCAAAGCACTCAATGCTTACACTGAACAGAGCTCTGATGACTGAGAAGGGAAAGTTGGTGTGAAGGGGAGAAAGGGATAGTCAGGGCACAGTTCTTAAGTGCAATCCAGGGAATGCAAATGATCTGCAAAGTGTCCATTTTAGAATTTTCACTTACTCCTAGTGCTAATCAGGAGTGGTGGCTCAGTCAAGTGTGTTTTAAGAGCTGCACTTAGAAGAAATATATAGTGTCAGCCACTGAGATGGAACTATGTCAAAGGGTTCTAAGAAAGCACTGTCTTTCACAGAATTTTTGTTTTCTAACCATCTCTGCTCACAGCTAACTTTTTGTTGCTAACATTTTCAGTGTTCTGTCTAAACAGATAATAGCATAGTCCTCACTAGTTCTTGACTCTGTTACAGTATTTTTACATAGCCAACATGCTGAATCTCAGGATTTTAATTGCTTCTCTTTACTTTTAGCTGTCTATGGGCTTGTCTTCACTACAAGGGTAAGTCAACCTAAGTTATACTACTCCAGTTACATGAATAATGTAGCCGGAGTTGATATAGCTTAGGTCAACTTACACCAGTGTTTTCACGGTGCCGAATCGATGAGAGACGCTCTCTGGTTGACTTCCCTTACTCTTCTCGGAGAGCTGGAGTAACGGAGAGCCATCGATTTAGCGGGCCTTCACTAGACCCACTAAATTGATCCCTGCTGCATCGATGGCAGTAGCGTTGATCTCCATGGTAGTGGAGACCAGCCCAATGTCTTGAGATGCTTTAGGCCTGATTCTCATTTACACTAACCCCCATATGCTGCCAGAGTGGTATAAAGGGGTCTTAGTGTAAATGAAAATCAGGTCCTGCTTTCTCTTTCACAATTCTAATTCAAACTCTTTAAAATATTAATTGAGCACCATTAAAATGATAAGAATATATGGTGCCCTGCCCTGAAGACCATTCAGTCACATACAGTACAGTTATGACATAATGCATAATGTTGCTTCAAGCTTGAAGTGTAGAAAATCTCTGGGAGAAGTCAGCAATGAATAGTTTTGCAGGGAAAAAAAGTTCTAAAAAAGCATTTGAAAGTAATAAGAGAGAAGTTGATTGGCATATGGGAAGAGGGAGGGACTCCAAGGCTAAGGGGCACGGCAGCTTGAAAGAAGGGAAAGCAGGAGAAGGATACCGAGGTAGGGGATGAGCAGGAAATAATGGAAGAGATGTAGGTTGCTTTACAGAGACTGCTGCTGTAGAGCAGAAAGGTGTGACATAGCTTGACTGGTCTTTTGGCTCTTTGTGGCACCACATATTAAGAGCAAGGTTGTGCGAGAAAAAGACCAAAGCACTATCTCACTGTAGAGAATTTTTATAAGGGTTAGGAAGAGGACGCTTGTCCTTTTAGAGTTGAGGCCTTGCTCTGCTCATACTCAATCTGTATGCTTTTCCTCATGCTCCCTCTGACAGGCTGTGCCTCAGGCTATCCAAAAGAACAGACAACTCTCTCTGGGGCAGTGCCCCAGAAGATCTGCCTTACCCACCTAATCTCCTTTCTATTCCCCATGAGTGCTATGTCCCACCTCTACCCTCTTATCTAGCTCCTACTGCTGGAAAGGAGATTTGGCCTCAGGAACATGTAGTTCGGAAGATGGAGGAAATCTGCCCTTGAGTTGCGGTAGGGAGGCTGGGGGAGAGAAAGATGGGGAGAAGAGGGGAAAGTTGACCTCTGCTTTCTGTGGTAGAGGGAAAAGGGGAAAGTCAATACATGGCAGGTTGGGGAAAGGAAGAGGGGGAAAAAGACACCCTTCTGAAGTATACCAGCTGAAATACAGATTTTTTTAATGGAGAATGATTAGTCAACTACCAACCTCCTACACAGGTAGGTTTTTGTTCTGACCAAAGGCAAAATGGCAGTCAGGGAGAGGGGCTATTGTTGAAACAAACCTCTCCTTATTTAGTGAGAGGAAAAGTGACTATCTATAATAATGTATAAAAGAGAATGTAGTGTGTGCATGTCTAAGTTAACAGAAGGTACAGCAGCTCAAGTTACCAGATGGTTTAACATAAGATCTTTTTGACATGTTTCTCTCAGTCTTCAAGCTTCTTTCCAATCTCTATTCATATCCGTTTTTTCCATGCACCTAATCATTTTTGTCACCCATTTCTGAACCCTGTTTAATTCTGCAGCATACTTGTTGATACACTGTGAGGCCTCACCATTGATTTATATAATAGCATTCTTTCTTTTCTATATCAGGTAGTTATATGGCCACAATTATTATACTATCTAAGGCCTTGGCTACACTTGCGAGTTACAGCGCTGTAAAGCCGCCCCCAGCGCTGTAACTCACTCCCCGTCCACACTGGCAGGGCACGTACAGTGCTGTATCTCCCTGGGTACACCGCTGCAGGTACTCCACCTCCCCGAGAAGCATAAGAGATACAGTGGAGTGGCTACGACTCTCCCCTGTGAGTGTGTACCAGGAATCAACCTGCAGCACTGTACTGATCACCTTGTCAAGTGGCCAATCCTCTCCATTGTTGTGACCGGCTGCAGGAATGCGGAAGTGCCGGTTTCAAAGCTCGTACCACAGAGAAAAAGCAAACAGTTTGCTGTTTGCTTTGAGTGAGTGAATGAATGAGCAGGGGGCCGGGAGTTTGGAACTTGCAAAATAGAGTGCTGACACGCTCCAAAAAGCACTCTCTCTCCCCCCACACTCCCTGTCACACTCCACCACCACCCCTGTTTTGAAAAGCACGTTGCAGCCACATGAATTCTGGGATAGCTGCCCATAATGCACCGCTCCCAACACAGCTGCAAATGTTGCAAGTGTGGCCACGCCACTGTGCAGTCAGCTGTCAGTGTGGACAGACTGCAGCGCTTTCCCTACTCAGCTGTACGAAGACAGGTTTACCTCACAGCGCTGTACAGCTGCAAGTGTAGCCAAGCCCTTAGTGTTGCATAATTTTTAATTGGCTGAATTTGACACTTAACTGGGCAGCATTTCTCTGTCTGCCTGTAATGCAATAACTTTTGAATGCTCCATCTGATCAATTCCAAAATCTCAGCGAATGTGTTAGGCATCAATGGTCAGAACTCTACTGGCTTTGAGGAAAATTGGAAAACTGAAGGGGGGAAATGAGGAACACATGAAGCCCTGGCATGTCTTTAAGACAGCTACAGCCTCAAGCACTTCTGCAGTTGTCTATAGATCAAACAACTGGTTGATGGCACCCATTCATGACTTCCAGAATAACAATACTTGTATCTTATCTCTGATAGTCTCCCAATAGAATTTAACATGTTGATATAGCTCAGTGGTTTGAGCATTGGCCTACTAAACCCAGTGTTGTGAGTTCAATCCTTGAGGGGGCCACTTAGGGATCTGGGGCAAAAATCAGTACTTGGTCCTGCTAGTGAAAGCAGGGGACAGGACTCGATGACCTTTCAAGGTCCCTTCCAGCTCTATGAGATAGGTATATCTCAATATCCTGGGTGACTTAGTACCCAGACAGCAAGGAAAATAATGGGGTTTTGAGAAAGGCAGGAATGAGAGGATGTGAGAGATGGGGGCATATACACAGCTCCTGGCATGAGTGGAAAGAATGTGGGAACCTGGTATGGGAGGAGGAGAAAAGGAGGGCACACAGACCCCATAGCATGGTGTGGGGAGATGGGAATGGGGGACAGACAGAGGTTCCAGGCAAGGGAGGGAAGGGGAAATGAGGGTCACACAAAGGCCCTGCTATGGGGGAATATGTGGGATCCTGCCATGGATGGGAGAATGGAGGACCCTGGAATGGGTGTGGGAGAGTATGAGGGAGCAGCACACATGGTGGGAGCAGACTGAGAGATCCTAGTATGGGGGAGGAGGAATGGGGGCATTGAGGAAAACAGGGGTATATGGGTACCTACAGAACTGCCAAGTGGGGAAAATGAGGGAACCCTGGAAGGGGGGCACAAACAGCCCTTGGAGGAGGAAGGTTGGAGGAACTTGGTATGAGGGAGGGGGGACACAGTCCCGCCTAGCTCCCCCCCCCCATGGAAGGGAATGGAAGGCATGGGGGGGGATGGGAACAAGGTGCACAGAGAACTGCTGAAAAGGAGGAAGTGGGCACACAGATTTACCCCTGGCAGAAGGAAGACTGGGGGAGTTACAAGGCGTTCCTGAGAAAGAGGGTGATGGGAGAGTGGCACAGAGAGTTTACGAGGGTGGGGAACATAGGGATTCAAGGAGCCCTTGGTTTGTGCAATAAGCTCAGTCTACACAAATTAAAAGTGTGTCTAGTGCCAGAGGAGTCAATTATTTTTTGTCAAGGTCCAAATTTCTTGGTCAAGGTATAGTCAAAGTCCAGACTCCAGAGAAAATAATAATAATTAATAATAAGTAAATAAAAAAGATTTTGGGGTCTGTTCAAAAGCATCTGGCAGTCCGGATTTGGCCTGCAGTCCACCTATTGACTGCCCCTGCTCTAGTGTATTTATCTCCACAGCACCAGTGTGAGGTAAGGAAATACTATTATTCCTGGTTTACAGATAGGGACCTGAAGCACAGATACTAAGAGCCAGATTTTTATAAGTATTTAGACTCCTAAAGACCCAGATAGGTGCCTAATGGGTTTTTAAAAAGTCCCAAAATGCCTAAATCCTTTTGAAATCAATGGGAGGTAGGCCCCTAGTGGGAAGTGTCCATCTAGATTGCTAGCCACCTAAATACCTTTACAAATCTGGCCATAAGTGACTTGGCCAAGGTCCCACAGGAAATCTGTGGCCAACCAGGAACTTGAACCCAGATATCCTGAGTTCCAGGTTAGCACCCTAACCATTAAGTCTATTTTTGAATATATGAGTGAAGATATATTAAACATTTTAATAGCAAGGTATGCACAGCCATGGGAACAAGCTCACTCATTACACCATGTATTAGAGGATATTCTCCGAGTCACATTATGGGCCAAGTACTACTTGAACTGTTCTAGTCTCACACTCTTTGTGCAGATTAATATCAAAGGAGAGGCAATGTGTTATCTACATTAGGACTATGCAATTGGGCCTTCTGTAAATTACTGTTTTATAGGTAGACTGACCAGATTAAGTATAGTAATTAGTCAAAATGTAGTGACACAAACATTTAATTTTAGATGCTAATTTGGGGACTGTGCAAGATAAGACTTGTAAAGAGATTGCAAATGTGAGTCCTTGATAAGCTAAACAGCCAGTCAATACTTGAAGGTGTTGAAGGGAATGATTTTAAAGTTTATCAGTCAATGAGCATATGTATGTGTATCTATATTAATGCATGGTGCTTTATTACACATGAAGGACCCATTAGCATTAATGAGTCAAGTGTGTAAATATCTTTACATCTTGATGATAAGTGTGCATGTCTCACTGCACGAGTGCTTAGTTCACGCTAACTTTTTAAAATTTATCTTTGCAATGATCCCTTCTTAAAACTCTCCTTTGGTGTGTTGACTCAAACTTGACAACAGTTAGGCAGCTGGTGTGCTGAGACCACTACCTATCAGGCTGACCAGCCTCATAGTTCCCTGTACTCATTAGTTCCCTGTACTCTGCCAGTTGTCTGTCTGTATCACCTGTTGTGTCTTGTCTTAAACTTAAATTGTAAGCTCTTTGAGGAAGGGACCATCTTGTTCTGTGTTCATACAGAACCTAGCGCAACAAGGTCTCGGTCCATGACTGGGACTGCCGATTGCAAAACAATAATACATATTGATAATTGTAAAATATATACAGTCAGCGAAGTCAGTGGGCCTGATTCTCCACCGACTTATACCTTGAGCATTTACATTTGCAAAAAGAGGGTGTGAAATGCTATCAAACCAGAATCCTGTACTCTGTGTTGATAGGTTTCAGAGTGGTAGCCGTGTTAGTCTGTATCAGCAAAAGTCTGTATCTCTAAGGTGCCACAAGTACTCCTCGTTGTTTCTGTGTTGATAGCATTTTATTAGGGTTACCATTCGTCCGGATTCCCCCGGACATGTCCAGCTTTTTGAGCTAAAAATAGCATCCGGGGGGAATTTGTAAATGTCCGGACTTCCCCCCACCCACCCCCATGCAGAGCACGCGCGGCTAACAGGGCAGCCGGCCGCATGGTGCCACTTACATGGGGCTCCGACAGCCAGAGAGAGTCCCTCCTCCACTTCCCCTGCAGCAGAGATCACTCCTTCCCTCCCTCCCTGCATTCGCAGATCGCCTCCGGCAGTCTGGAGCTCCTCCCCCGCTCCTCCTCCCCTGCTGCCCAGCGTGCCGGGACGAGCGGCAGGTTAAGGGGGCCAGGGGGTCGGAGAAGGGGCAGGGAGGTTCTGGAGGGGGCAGTCAAGAGATGGAGGGGTCGGGAGTTCGGGGGGTGCTTTATGGGGGGGTGTGTGGATAAGGTTTTGGGCAGTCAGAGTACAGGTAGGGTGTAGGGTCCTGGGGGGCAGTTAGGGTGGGGGGGTCTTAGGAGGGGGCAGTTAGGGGACAAGGAACAGGGAGGCTTAGGTAGGGGGTGGGGTTCTGGAGGGCAGTTAGGAGCAGGGGTCCCAGGAGGGGGCAGTCAGGGGACAAGGAGCGGGGGGAGGGGTTGGGAGTTCTGGGGGCGGGGCTGTCAGGGGGCAGGGGTGGGGAGAGGGATCGGAGCAGTTAGGGGACAGGGAGCAGAGGGGTTTAGATGGGTCGGGAGTTCTGGGGGGGGGGCTGTCAGGGGATGGGGAGTGGTTGGATAGGGCGTGGGAGTCCCAGGGGTCTGTCTGGGGGTGGGGGTGTGGATAAGGGTTGGGGCAGTCAGGGTACAGGTAGGGTTCTAGGGGGCCAGTTAGAATGGGGGGAGGGTCTCAGGAGGGAGCAGTCAGGGGACAAGAGGCAGGGAGGCTTAGGTAGGGGGTGGAGTCCTGGGGGGCAGTTAGGGGCAGGGGTCCCAGGAGGGGGCAGTCAGGGGACAAGGAGCGGGGGGAGGGTTGGGGGTTCTGAGGGGGACGGGAAGTGGGAGGGAGTGGAAGGGGCAGGGGCGGGGCTAGGGTAGGGCGGGGCTAGGGCGGGGCTGTTTCAAAAAAAGTTACAAAACCTTGATGACAATCTGATTACATAAAACAGCGAGGATTGGGAGTCCTTTATTCTCCCCTTCAGATCTTTCATGTATTTCTCTTGTACCTACACAAGCCGTCATTCCCTTTCTGTGACACATGTGCAGGTTCTTCATGTTGAATATCTGACCAAGCAGAATTTTGCTGGAGAAAGCTGGACTGGGCTCATAGTGTAATGACTTGCAGGGAATAACTGTTGAGCTATTATTTTAACTAAATAGAGTGGGGGCAGATTAATCTCTAAAAAAATCAAATATAAGAATCAAAAATCAATTGACTGTACATTGGAGCTGGTTGAAATTTTTTGGAGCACAGGTATTTTTTTGTTATTGAAAAAGTCCTTTTTATTTCAAAAATAAAAGTTTTAATGAAAAATTGTCAGTGAACTTTTTTTGTGATTTTCTGTGGGTTATTTTACTGAAATTGTTAAAATTTCATAATTTTTGTGCATAGTTAAAACAATGTTTTCTTACTGAAAATTGGATTTATGGTAACTGAAAATTTTCAAAAAAATATTTTGATAAATATAGCATAGAATATGTCACAAAATTTGGAAAATTTTGAATCCTGTGAAATGGAAACAACTTCAGGGGTTTTGGGGGGAATTTTTTCCCCCCATTTTTGATCATTCTTCGATACATGTTGGTTTGTATCCAAGGCTCTTGTGTTTTTCCATGATAATATTCATATATATTATCTGTGCTCCCTTTGTAATCAAGACACTCAGTGTAATTTACATGTGCCTTAATGTGTATCATGATTTTCCTGGAAAATTTAGCAGTAGATAAAATTTTTGGTCACATGCCTTTACCGTATATAAACTTATTTCTGTCTGGCAGAGCATAAAAAATGTTAATTTTAATATCAGTATTGAAAGACCTTTCCTTGATCTGCAGAAAAAATAGTATACTCTACATAATATACGTAAGATGCACAGAGGTGGAAAAAATGAACCAAATTTGAACTTCATACCTTGAACCAATACAACTCTGTATGCAAATGATAAGTCATCTAAAAAAACCAGCAGGTAATGGAATACAAAAATTGTAGCAGGGAATATGATAAATCATACACTACTCTGCAATCACTTTGGCCTGTACAAAGTAGGTGTAAAATGTTTTAACATTCTCTTTTAGTAGCATTTACATCCACTTTGTAAAGGTGCAAATGGCTATACAAGATGCAAAGTAGTGGAGAATCAAGTAGTGTGTGTGTATTCATATGTTTAATGCTTCAGATAAGCACAGTTGCACATATGCTATTTCTGTTTCATAGTTGTTGCAATGACTATAGATTAATTGATACAAATATGTAGTTAAATTTAATTCAGTGGTTAATGAGATACACTGATTCAGATTTCCTATAGCCATAATAGTCAGTAGCAATCATGACAACTACTGTAGGTTGTAGTTCGCCTATGCAATCCACTTAGAGCTAGGTGAATAACTGATTTTTGATTCACTGGCAGTTCTGAGAAATTAAAAAAACAAACAAACATAAAAACTCTGAAAAATTCCAATTAATCAAGAAAGTTGACAAAAATAAAATAAATTTGGGTTGAATGAAACATTTTGCTCAGATTGAAATAAAACATTTCATTTCAGAGTATTTTTAAAATAAAAAAGCAAAAGAAAATGAAGGGCTAGTTTCACTGGCCAGAGGAAGAGGTGATGGTGATCCTTCTCTTATAAACTTTTGCCCAGGGGTTAGAGCACTCATCAATAATGTGGATCTAGAGAGTCATTCTCACACTTCCGTTTTGGGCCAATGACTATCCACATAGTCTATACAAAGTGAAACAGCTTCATCATGAGAGAGTGAGAAACTCACAGTCCGGACTACACTCTAGCTCAGTGATGGGGGAGCTCATCTACTAGAAAGGAGACTCAATTTCAAGTCCTTGCTCTAGTGATTATTTATACATTGTGGAATGGCTTCAGCAGGAGAGACTGAAAAAGTCCTTTATCACAACATCCCATAACCCAGTAGCTAGGGTGTTTTCCTGTAGTATGAAAGATCAACATTCAACTCCCTGCTCCACATCAGGCAGAGGATAGAGACTGAATGTGGGTCTCCTACATGAGTCCTCTAATCACTGGCCTAGAAGTTATAGAGGACATGTCTCTTTCAGTTGTTTTGTGAATGGCATATACGTTTGAAAGAAGCCCATTTTTTCTTTCTTTCTTTCTTTCCTTCCCTCCCACCCCCCAAAAAAAACCAACAACAAAAAAACTGGCAAATTTACGTCAAATTCATGAATGGTTTCAGGTTGACAGAAAATTCATTTTTTGGCAAGTATGCTATTCATAAAAAAAAACTTCATCCAGCTCTAAATATATTAGTAAGGCATTTGATATGGTCTCGCATGATATTCTTATCGATAAACTAGGCAAATACAATTTAGATGGGGCTACTATAAGGTGGGTGCAAAATTGGCTGGATAACCATACTCAGAGTTGTTATTAATGGTTCCCAATCCTGTTGGAAAGGCATAACAAGTGGGGTTCCGCAGGGGTCTGTTTTGGGACCGGCTCTGTTCAATATCTTCATTAACGACTTAATAAGCATACTTTCTATGTCAATATCTAAGTTTGCGGATGATACCAAACTGGGAGGGATTGCAACTGCTTTGGAGGACAGGGACATAATTCAAAATGATCTGGACAAATTGGAGAAATGGTCTGAGTTAAACAGGATGAAGTTTAACAAAGACAAATGCAAAGTGCTCCACTTAGGAAGAAAAAATCAGTTTCTCACATACAGAATGGGAAGAGACTGTCTAGGAAGGAGTACGGCAGAAAGGGATCTAGGGGTTATAGTGGACCACAAGCTAAGTATGAGTCAACAGTGTGATGCTGTTGCAAAAAAAGCAAACATGATTCTGGGATGTATTAACAGGTGTGTTGTGAGCAAGACACGAGAAGTCATTCTTCCGCTCTACTCTGCTCTGGTTAGGCCTCAGCTGGAGTATTGTGTCCACTTCTGGGCACCGCATTTCAAGAAAGTTGTGGAGAAATTGGAGAGGGTCCAGAGAAGAGCAACAAGAATGATTAAAGGTCTTGAGAACATGACCTATGAAGGAAGGCTGAAAGAATTGGGTTTGTTTAGTTTGGAAAAGAGAAGACTGAGAGGGGACATGATAGCAGTTTTCAGGTATCTAAAAGGGTGTCATAAGGAGGAGGGAGAAAACTTGTTCACCTTAGCCTCTAAAGATAGAACAAGAAGCAATGGGCTTAAACTGCAGCAAGGGAGGTTTAGGTTGGACATTAGGAAAAAGTTCCTAACTGTCAGGGTGGTTAAACACTGGAATAAATTGCCTAGGGAGGTTGTGGAATCTCCATCTCTGGAGATATTTAAGAGTAGGTTAGATAAATGTCTATCAGGGATGGTCTAGACAGTATTTGGTCCTGCCATGCGGGCAGGGGACTAGACTCGATGACCTCTCGAGGTCCCTTCCAGTCCTAGAATCTATGAAATCTATGAATCTATAAATACATCTGGTGTCATCTGTTGAAGGGGGATCCTTTCAGGTCACTGAAACTAGTTGACTCCTTTTGATGTGTAAATCCAAGGTAGCAGCCAGCACTGGTGCATGTGGGATTTACCTCCCCTTTTGTGTAAGCATAAACTTGCATTGTTTAAGGTGATAGTTTTTCTAGTAAGTTACATCAGCGCTATGATCCAGTATGATCCAAGGGTTCTGTTTCAAACTTTGCTTGCAATAGAACTGAAACACAACCC